>NC_140165.1:240332807-240790307 GCF_963971535.1 Notolepis coatsorum | reverse complement strand
CACTCAACAAATGTATCTGCTGCTCTTTTCACCTCATCAAAATCCCTGACACACTTTTTGAGGCTCTCCTGGCTCCCTGTCACTAACCGATGAGCAGTCAGTAAGTCCATGCCACTGGTTTGGAGATACTTGGAGAGAGGTGACGTGATCTCAAATATTCGGAGAAAGATCTGAGCGGTCAGTATGGTCTCAAACCTTAGGAGAGCCTCTGTGTACCCTCTGGCTTTCGCTCTGACTGTTGGCTTCATGGAGACATCTTCTTCAATCTTTGTTAATGTTGACACCAAGTCGATGAACAAGGCATGGTCAGGATTGCCAAAACACCCGAAAATCTTGCTCAGAGCCCGATCCTTGGCCCACCACCTTGTCTCCCCGATTGTAGTAAGCCGTTTGTGTCTAGTATCTTCACTCACTTTCTCCCACATGTTCATACGCATGACTCTCTGATGAATACAGCAACATCATTAAGAAGTGAGAAGAGCGATGCACTGGCTACCACAATGCCTGTGGTGTCTCCTAGCACAAGGTTCAGGACGTGTGCGTAGCACCAGATGTGGACTTGGTTGGGAGATTCTGCGGAAAGCAAGGTGGAGAACCCCTTGTATTGGCCCTGCATATTTGCTGCTCCGTCAGTTGAGTTTCCCACACAGTTCCCAAGATTGATGTCCACCTTCGCCAGAGTTTTCCTCAGTAGCTCCACAAAATACTCCCCAGTTGACAACTCACAGTCAACCACAGCTACGAGCCTCTCGTGAATCACATCTGTCACATATCGGAGGATGACAGCACACTGGTTTAGACGTCAAATCCTGTGTGGTGTCGATCTGAACAGAAAACATGCCTGCCTCCCTGACTTCCCTAGATATATTCTCCTGGATCAGGTGGCAGATGACATTGATCACCTTGTTGACTGTGTTTTTGGAGAGCAGAGTAATAAAGGACCCTCTGCCTTTAGACCCAATCTCATGCAGCTTTTTGCTTTTCTCTATACATTGGGCAACATGTTCCTGCAGGCATACATCGTATTTGCTGAGCATGATGATTAATTCTAAGAAGTTCCCATGGTCAACCGCAACGTTCTCCAACATGTATGCTGATTCGAATTTGTGGCCTCTGAAGCTTAGACCATGCTTTCCAATGAGTTTGACTACTTCTATGATCCTTTCCATGACTTGTCGTTTCTTCCTGACCTGGTCTCGGTGTAGAGAGATTTGTTTGCCACTGAGTAGGCTTGCTATGTCTACTTCACTAGCCTTCATGAAATATGCTGTTGCACTTTCTCTGTGGACTTGGTTTCTCTCGTGCTCTTCTATCCTTTGGTGTACATGCCTCCAAGCAGTCATTCCCCCTTTGATGAATGAGCCGTCATTTGCTGATGAATTTGCATACACTAAACATACTGTACAGTAAAGCGAGTTGGATTTCTCACAATATGTAAGCCACTTTCTGTTGATTCCATCTTTGTTGTTGTAGATACTTCTACCGGTGTGTTTTTGGGGTTGTTGAGGGTGGTATGAGAAAAATGCCTATATATCTTTAACTGCAGGCCGGGCAAAGTAATCAAAGCTCACTTCATCAGTCAACATCTCCATGTCTTTTGGTTCTTCTGTGCTGGACTGGGCTCTCTCTCTCCCTTCAGGGTCAGCTGTGCTGGACTGGGCTCTCTCTCTCCCCTCAGGGTCAGCTGTGCTGGACTGGGCTCTCTCTCTCCCCTAAGGGTCAGCTGTGCTGGACTGGGCGCTCTCTCTCCCCTCAGGGTCAGCTGTGCTGGACTGGGCGCTCTCTCTTTCCTCAGAGTCAACTGCATAAGAAGAACATCAGCAATCAATAATAATGGCTTAAATTCATACAGCGTTTTTCAGCCTTTTGAAAACACCCAAAGTAGTAGTAGTAGTAGTAGTTTATAGTCATCATCTCACACAATACAATATACACCATCATTTAACAATATTTGATTTTACAGTGACTGAAAAGGTACAGACTGAAGCATAATGCTTGTATATGCCTGTCCTATATTCTTAACAAAAATTACAAAAATGAAGACTCCAAAACAGTATTCTAAAAGAAAATAGCAAAAAAAAACAGTATTATTCACCCTTGTAGTTTTCAAAAATAGCCCACACACTACACCGGCCAACACACCGGCCCACATTAGTGGCCCACACACTGGCCCACACACTGGCCCACACACATAATTTTATTTTCTTTATTTTTTTTGGACCAGCCCACTTTGGTTCCGGCCCATCGGGATTCGTCCCGAACGTCCCGATGGCCAGTCCGCCACTGCCCAAGGGGATCAATAAAGGAATATCTTATCTTATCTTATCTTATCTTATCTTATCTGATCTGATCTGATCTTTCGCGTTCTGCGATCTGATTGGCCACTGACGTTTCTGGTCATGTGACATGTGCGCCCAATCGCGTGACGCGCCCATTTCCGCCTCGAACAGCAGCAAACTACCTAACGCCTAGTTTATCACTGGTTAAGCTTAGGCGACTCTTTCGAAGTTGGTTAAGGTTAGAGTTTGGAATCAGGGCTGGTGTTCTATCGCCCTACTCTAAGACAAACTCTAACCTTAACCAACTTCGAAAGAGTGCCTAAGCTTAACCGGTGGCAGAACTTGCCGTCACACGATTGGCGCGACCAGAAACGTCAGTGGCCAATCAGAGAGCAGAACGCGAACGCGGAACTGGAAATCCGTTAGTTAAAGAATTCAGGCGGTTTGTATACACTGGAAACAGAACAGACTCATGTTTCGAGTTCTGATGGGCTATGGAATAAAACAAATAAAAAGATAATATTTTCTATCTACAAGTCGAAACTCTTGAAGAACATAGTATAGTGAATATACACACAATTTAAACATATTTTTAGTTTTAAACTTGACTGTAACATGTAACAACTCCCCAACAATGGCGATATACTGTATTTCATGTGTTGTACTTTGGGATACTATACTTTGCTGTAAATAGGAACATGGGGAGGTGGATGAACCAGGTAACGTCTAGAACCTCCTGGTGGAACCCCTGCCGTCTCTGGACCCTTCCCACCTGCACCACCTCCTTCACACGGTCTCACAGCCCGTTCTAATCTGTGATTGTAAACAAAACACCAAACCGCCAGTTAATATCAAGGCCCTTCCCCCGCACGCACACACACACACACACAGAGTGTGACTCACAGGATTTTCCCCTGATGTCATCACACACATGCCCTGTGCCGCGTCACTGCCACTCACTGGTATTGCAACACAAACATACCCACCTGATATTACAGGCCCTGTGACCGTGTTTACTGCTAACTCACTAACTCCAACATCATGGGAGGATTGAAGAGAGAGATCTAGATATTACCTGGTTCATAGAACCACGATCGATGACCTGTTGATCTAGAATGATATTACCTGGTTCGTAGGACCATAATAAATTATCAATGACCATGATTCATAGGGCCAGGTAATATCTAGAGAGAGAGAGAGAGAGAGAGAGAGAGAGGAGAGAGAGAGAGAGAGAGAGAGAGAGAGAGAGAGAGAGAGAGAGAGAGAGAGGGATAGAGAGAGAGGGATAGATAGAGATACAGAGAGAGAGAGAGAGAGAGAGAGAGAGAGAGAGAGAGAGAGAGAGAGAGAGAGAGAGAGAGAGAGAGAGAGAGAGAGAGAGAGAGAGAGGGAGGGAGTGAGAGATGAGAGTTTGAATAGGCAGGTTTGTGTTTAGTTTCTGTGCTCCTATGGAGCTGGGAATGGCATGCTGTGACCTGTTCCATGTCTTACAGTACCAGACCCCTGTGCAGAGAAACACCCACAACCTTACCGTAGCAGTGTACAGATTCAGTGGAATTGCACCAACAGCTTGGACTGCAGTTGACTTCCTGTTGCAGTGTTTGCTAACATCAACAACCGACAGGAAGTTGAAACCATCTATAGAGACATGCTATAGCACAAGTGAAGTGTTCAAATCACAATATGAAGAATGTGTGCACATTGAATACAAGCTATTAAACTGAAGACATAGTGGAATGAACAAGGTTAATGGAATTAACAGGTGCCCCCCAGGGCTGTGTTCTGAGCCCCCTCCTCTACTCGCTGTACACACATGATTCATCAAGTTTACTCACGACACAGTTGTGGTGGGCCTGATCTCTGCAAACGACGAGATGGCCTACCTGGGAGAGGTAGAGAACCTGGCGCTGTGGTGCCGGGAGAACAGCCTCTCCCTGAACGTCAGTCAAATTAAATAGATGATTGTGGACTTTAGGAGGTCGGGAGCCAGGGACTACAGCCCCCTCAGCATCGACGGGGCACCGGTCAAGAGAGTGAACAGTTTTAAGTACCGCGGAGTCCACATATCCGAGGACTTGACATGGACCACACACATTGATAGTGTAGTGAACAAGGCACGGCAGCGCCTCTACTTCCTTAGATTGAAAACTTTATTAACAGATTGCAGAATAGGTACAATACAGTACGGCTCAATACAAACAATTGTTAAGGGGATGCAGACCAGAAAAATACTTTCGTCTTGTTTACATCAGGGTCCCTCATTTTCAATTCATCAAGTTAGGCGCCTAAGGAAGTTCAAAGTGAGTCAGAAGATCCTTAAGAACTTCTACTCATGCACAATAGAGAGCATCCTGACTGGTAACATCACCTCCTGGTTTGGGAATAGCACCGCACACGACCGCAGCAGACTACAGAGAGTGGCCCGTTCAGCCAAACGCACAATTGGAGGTGGGCTTCCCACTCTCCAGGACATTTATAACAAGCGTTGCAGGGCCAAGGCTAAGAGAATAACCAAAGACTCTAGTCACCCAAACAACTGCCTCTTTGAACTGCTGCGGTCAGGCAAGCACTACCGGAGTCTCATGGCCAGTACAGCGAGACTCAGAAGGAGCTTCTATCCCCAGGCCATCAGGATGCTCAATGACTCTATGTAACAACCCATCATCTACACTCATTGCACACACATCCACGTGCACACACTCACTTTAAACAAACACTCACCTTATTAACACTCACTTTAGACACTTTAGTACTACATTATATTTACCTATTTATTAAAGAGATTTGCACTACATTCATACCTCATTTGTGTTTGCACCTTACCTTAAAGTTTTGTACCTCATTGTTTACTAATTTTTACTCACTGTACTTAGATTGTACTTAGGCTGTACTTTAGATTGTATATTGTATATTCCTCTTGTATATTCCTCTTTTACTTACTTTTTAACGTACTTCTTTACTTACTTTTTTACTGTATGAAGCACACTCTCATGGGCTCATACAAGCATTTCACCGTAAAGTACATGTATTTTATTGTGACAACTAATAAAACTTGAAAAACTTGAAACTTGGACTATAATGAATTCATGAATGAGTATCAACATTGGATTGAGGTTTGTATTTTCTCAAGTTTGTCATCCAACCAGAGTGCAAATGTAACAGTAAAGTGAAATAGTAATGTACAGGTTATTAAACTGGTTATAACATTTAAATATATAAATGAGTACTACTGGGTATAGTGCTAATCAGATGTATGTACAGAGTTGTAGTATTAATATGTACAGAGATACAGGTATAAAGACACTATGGTAGTAAGTCATACTGGCCAGCAGTGTAACTAGTAAGAGTAGGTAACGGATGTATATATATATATATAGTATCTGCAGATATGTAAACAGGATTATATGCAGTTATGTACAGACAGATGACTGATTATAGAGTTATGCTTATTATAATGTAATAATAATTGTTGTTGTTGTTGTTGTTGTTGTTGTTGTTGTTGTTGTTGTTGTTGTTGTTGTTGTTGTTGTTGTTATTTATTTAATTTCTTTATCAAGGTCATAGCAGCTTCAAAAGGAAACACAATAATGAACTAAAACTGCAAGCATTCTTCAACTCAACTGCAGGCTTAAGAACCTTGGGGTCTGGTCAGAGGGTCTTAAGAACCTTGGGGTCTGGTCTGGTCTGGGGATCTTAAGAACCTTGGGGTCTGGTCAGAGGGTCTTAATAACCTTGGGGTCTGGTCAGAGGATCTTAAGAACCTTGGGGTCTGGTCAGGGTGTCTTAAAAACCTTGGGGTCTGGTCAGAAGATCTTAAGAACCTTGGGGTCTGGTCAGAGGATCTTAAGAACCTTGGGGTATGGTCAGAGGGTCTTAAGAACATTGGGGTCTGGTCTGGTCAGAGGGTCTTAAGAACCCTGGGGTCTGGTCAGAGGGTCTTAAGAACCTTGGGGTCTGGTCTGGTCAGAGGGTCTTAAGAACCCTGGGGTCTGGTCAGGGGATCTTAAGAACCTTGGGGTCTGGTCAGAGGGTCTTAAGAACCTTGGGGTCTGGTCAGAGGGTCTTAAGAACCTTGGGGTCTGGTCAGAGGATCTTAAGAACCTTGGGGTCTGGTCAGAGGATCTTAAGAACCTTGGGGTCTGGTCAGAGGGTCTTAAGAACCTTGGGGTCTGGTCAGAGGGTCTTAAGAACCTTGGGGTCTGGTCTGGTCAGAGGATCTTAAGAACCTTGGGGTCTGGTCAGAGGATCTTAAGAACCTTGGGGTCTGGTCTGGTCAGAGGGTCTTAAGAACCTTGGGGTCTGGTCAGGGGATCTTAAGAACCTTGGGGTCTGGTCAGAGGATCTTAAGAACCTTGGGGTCTGGTCAGAGGATCTTAAGAACCTTGGGGTCTGGTCAGAGGGTCTTAAGAACCTTGGGGTCTGGTCTGGTCAGAGGATCTTAAGAACCTTGGGGTCTGGTCAGAGGATCTTAAGAACCTTGGGGTCTGGTCTGGTCAGAGGGTCTTAAGAACCTTGGGGTCTGGTCAGGGGATCTTAAGAACCTTGGGGTCTGGTCAGGGGATCTTAAGAACCTTGGGGTCTGGTCAGAGGATCTTAAGAACCTTGGGGTCTGGTCAGAGGGTCTTAAGAACCTTGGGGTCTGGTCAGGGGATCTTAAGAACCTTGGGGTCTGGTCAGAGGATCTTAAGAACCTTGGGGTCTGGTCAGAGGATCTTAAGAACCTTGGGGTCTGGTCAGAGGGTCTTAAGAACCTTGGGGTCTGGTCAGAGGATCTTAAGAACCTTGGGGTCTGGTCAGGGGATCTTAAGAACCTTGGGGTCTGGTCAGGGGATCTTAAGAACCTTGGGGTCTTCTCAGGGGATCTTAAGAACCTTGGGGTCTGGGCAGGGGGTCTTAAGAACCTTGGGGTCTGGTCAGGGGATCTTAAGAACCCTGGGGTCTCATCAGAGGGTCTTAAGAACCTTGAGGTCTGGTCAGGGGATCTTAAGAACCGTGGGGTCTGGTCAGGGGATCTTAAGAACCTTGGGGTCTGGGCAGAGGGTCTTAAGAACCTTGGGGTCTGGTCAGAGGATCTTAAGAACCGTGGGGTCTGGTCAGAGGGTCTTAAGAACCTTGGGGTCTGGTCAGAGGGTCTTAAGAACCTTGGGGTCTGGTCAGGGGATCTTAAGAACCTTGGGGTCTGGTCAGAGGATCTTAAGAACCTTGGGGTCTGGTCAGGGGGTCTTAAGAACCTTGGGCTCTGGGCAGGGGGTCTTAAGAACCTTGGGGTCTGGTCAGGGGATCTTAAGAACCTTGGGGTCTGGTCAGAAGATCTTAAGAACCTTGGGGTCTGCAGAGAATCTTAAGAACCTTGGGGTCTGGTCTGGTCAGAGGGTCTTAAGAACCTTGGGGTCTGGTCAGAGGATCTTAAGAACCTTGGGGTCTGCTCAGGGGATCTTAAGAACCTTGGGGTCTGGTCAGGGGATCTTAAGAACCTTGGGGTCTGGGCAGGGGGTCTTAAGAACCTTGGAGTCTGGTCAGGGGATCTTAAGAACCCTGGGGTCTCATCAGAGGGTCTTAAGAACCTTGGGGTCTGGTCAGGGGATCTTAAGAACATTGGGGTCTGGGCAGGGGGTCTTAAGAACCTTGGGGTCTGGTCAGAGGGTCTTAAGAACATGGGGTCTGGTCAGAGGGTCTTAAGAACATGGGGTCTGGTCAGAGGGTCTTAAGAACCTTGGGGTCTGGTCAGGGGATCTTAAGAACCTTGGGGTCTGGTCAGAGGGTCTTAAGAACATTGGGGTCTGGTCAGAGGATCTTAAGAACATTGGGGTCTGGTCAGAGGGTCTTAAGAACATTGGGGTCTGGTCAGAGGGTCTTAAGAACCTTGGGGTCTGGTCAGGGGATCTTAAGAACCTTGGGGTCTGGTCAGAGGATCTTAAGAACCTTGGGGTCTGGTCAGAGGATCTTAAGAACATTGGGGTCTGGTCAGGGGGTCTTAAGAACCTTGGGGTCTGGGCAGGGGGTCTTAAGAACCTTGGGGTCTGGTCAGGGGATCTTAAGAACTTTGGGGTCTGATCAGGGGATCTTAAGAACATTGGGGTCTGGTCAGAAGATCTTAAGAACCTTGGGGTCTGCAGAGAATCTTAAGAACCTTGGGGTCTGGTCAGGGGATATTAAGAACCTTGGGGTCTGGTCAGAGGGTCTTAAGAACCTTGGGGTCTGGTCTGGTCAGAGGATCTTAAGAACCTTGGGGTCTGGTCAGGAGATCTTAAGAACCTTGGGGTCTGGTCAGAGGATCTTAAGAACCTTGGGGTCTGGTCAGGGGATCTTAAGAACCTTGGGGTCTGGTCAGAGGATCTTAAGAACCTTGGGGTCTGGTCAGAGGGTCTTAAGAACCTTGGGGTCTGGTCTGGTCAGGGGATCTTAAGAACATTGGGGTCTGGTCAGAAGATCTTAAGAACCTTGGGGTCTGCAGAGAATCTTAAGAACCTTGGGGTCTGGTCAGGGGATATTAAGAACCTTGGGGTCTGGTCAGGGGATCTTAAGAACCTTGGGGTCTGGTCTGGTCAGAGGATCTTAAGAACCTTGGGGTCTGGTCAGGAGATCTTAAGAACCTTGGGGTCTGGTCAGAGGATCTTAAGAACCTTGGGGTCTGGTCAGGGGATCTTAAGAACCTTGGGGTCTGGTCAGAGGATCTTAAGAACCTTGGGGTCTGGTCAGAGGGTCTTAAGAACCTTGGGGTCTGGTCTGGTCAGAGGATCTTAAGAACCTTGGGGTCTGGTCAGAGGATCTTAAGAACCTTGGGGTCTGGTCAGAGGATCTTAAGAACCTTGGGGTCTGGTCAGAGGATCTTAAGAACCTTGGCGTCTGGTCAGAGGGTCTTAAGAACCTTGGGGTCTGGTCAGAGGGTCTTAAGAACCTTGGGGTCTGGTCAGGAGATCTTAAGAACCTTGGGGTCTGGTCAGAGGATCTTAAGAACCTTGGGGTCTGGTCAGGGGATCTTAAGAACCTTGGGGTCTGGTCAGAGGATCTTAAGAACCTTGGCGTCTGGTCAGGGGGTCTTAAGAACCTTGGGGTCTGGTCAGAGGATCTTAGGGGGCTTTCACACTCAGCCTTTTGTATCGAATCACCGTCCCGGAGCACGGGGGGCAGTGTTCTCACTCACCACTTTTGGGGTGCGAGTCGGCGCTGAATCGTTTCACCCCCCGCTGAACGGGACCAGCTGGCAGAGGTGGTCTCGGGGTCGATCCCGGGAGAACGGGGGGTGTGGCTTTGCGAGCTTGTACCTTTTCACGGGCGTGGCGCCTGGTGCTGACATAACGTCATAAATGTTGTTTGCCATTGCTATGTCTATACATTTGTTCAATGCATTTATTTCTATTAGACCAGTGGTGCCCAACAAGTCGGCCGTGGTCGACCAGTAGATCGCTCAAAACGCTCAAAAGCGGACTCTACAACACCATCCATTCGTGATAAAATATAACTTCATATTTATTGGCAATTTGTTCATTTTAT
This sequence comes from Notolepis coatsorum, assembly GCF_963971535.1. NCBI lineage: Eukaryota > Metazoa > Chordata > Actinopteri > Aulopiformes > Paralepididae > Notolepis > Notolepis coatsorum. The sequence goes on along the minus strand of NC_140165.1, from coordinate 240,780,534 downwards.
ATCAACATCCAGAGTCCGCAGTCGTGTTAAGACATTCCCGTTTACATTTTCAGTCGACCAGTAGATCAATGACATTCAATATAATCGATGCGAGCATGTTGCATGTGTAGTAACGTTAGCGTTAGCCGTTAGCTTAGCGATATTGTTAACCCTGCAAAACGATCAAAAGCGGGCTCTACAACAGAGTTCCATTCGTGAGAAAAGGGGGGTGGGTTATATTGACAAGGCTTGACAACAGAGGTTCAAATATAGCTTCATATTTATTAGTTATTTGTATCTTTATATCAACATCCATTCTCCAGTCTCCGTGTGAACACTTCCTGTGTTTACATTTCGAGCGTGACATCATCGACAATAGCCGGGGGGTGTCGTGATTTGTAGCAGCAGCAGCAGCGCTCCTCTAGTGCAACAGCAATGAGCGAGTGCGAGAGGGATCTGTTTGGCAGTAGGCTGCTGTGTTATTAGCTGGCTTGCTAGGCTACTTATCCAAGCTACCGATATCCCTCCCTCCCTCCCATCCGTGCTTTTGCTCATCGACTACGGCAAGCTTACAAGCTCAAAACGCAAACCGTAAACAAAACCCAGAGCGCACCCAGAATGAAGTGTGTACACAAACTAGAGGGGGGAGAGGGGGGGGGGGGGTTCGGATCAGATCTCGGCACGGGCGGAACGGAACGAAATAGAAACGAATAGAGTGAGTGAGAAAGGGCCCTTTTCAGGGGGCTTTCACACTCAGCCTTTTGTATCGAATCACCGTCCCGGAGCACGGGGGGCAGTGTTCTCACTCACCACTTTTGGGGTGCGAGTCGGCGCTGAATCGTTTCACCCCCCGCTGAACGGGACCAGCTGGCAGAGGTGGTCTCGGGGTCGATCCCGGGAGAACGGGGGGTGTGGCTTTGCGAGCTTGTACCTTTTCACGGGCGTGGCGCCTGGTGCTGACATAACGTCATAAATGTTGTTTGCCATTGCTATGTCTATACATTTGTTCAATGCATTTATTTCTATTAGACCAGTGGTGCCCAACAAGTCGGCCGTGGTCGACCAGTAGATCGCTCAAAACGCTCAAAAGCGGACTCTACAACACCATCCATTCGTGATAAAATATAACTTCATATTTATTGGCAATTTGTTCATTTTATATCAACATCCAGAGTCCGCAGTCGTGTTAAGACATTCCCGTTTACATTTTCAGTCGACCAGTAGATCAATGACATTCAATATAATCGATGCGAGCATGTTGCATGTGTAGTAACGTTAGCGTTAGCCGTTAGCTTAGCGATATTGTTAACCCTGCAAAACGATCAAAAGCGGGCTCTACAACAGAGTTCCATTCGTGAGAAAAGGGGGGTGGGTTATATTGACAAGGCTTGACAACAGAGGTTCAAATATAGCTTCATATTTATTAGTTATTTGTATCTTTATATCAACATCCATTCTCCAGTCTCCGTGTGAACACTTCCTGTGTTTACATTTCGAGCGTGACATCATCGACAATAGCCGGGGGGTGTCGTGATTTGTAGCAGCAGCAGCAGCGCTCCTCTAGTGCAACAGCAATGAGCGAGTGCGAGAGGGATCTGTTTGGCAGTAGGCTGCTGTGTTATTAGCTGGCTTGCTAGGCTACTTATCCAAGCTACCGATATCCCTCCCTCCCTCCCATCCGTGCTTTTGCTCATCGACTACGGCAAGCTTACAAGCTCAAAACGCAAACCGTAAACAAAACCCAGAGCGCACCCAGAATGAAGTGTGTACACAAACTAGAGGGGGGAGAGGGGGGGGGGGGGTTCGGATCAGATCTCGGCACGGGCGGAACGGAACGAAATAGAAACGAATAGAGTGAGTGAGAAAGGGCCCTTAAGAACCTTGGGGTCTGGTCAGAGGGTCTTAAGAACCTTGGGGTCTGGTCAGAGGATCTTAAGACCTTGGCGTCTGGTCAGAGGGTCTTAAGAACCTTGGGGTCTGGTCTGGTCAGAGGATCTTAAGAACCTTGGGGTCTGGTCAGAGGGTCTTAAGAACCTTGGGGTCTGGTCAGAGTGTCTTAAGAACCTTGGGGTCTGGTCAGAGGATCTTAAGAACCTTGGGGTCTGGTCAGAGGATCTTAAGAACCTTGGGGTCTGGTCAGAGGGTCTCAAGAACCTTGGGGTCTGGTCAGAGGGTCTTAAAAACCTTTGGGTCTGGTCAGAGGATCTTAAGAACCTTGGGGTCTGGTCAGAGGGTCTTAAGAACATTGGGGTCTGGTCAGAGGATCTTAAGAACCTTGGGGTCTGGTCAGAGGATCTTAAGAACCTTGGGGTCTGGTCAGAGGATCTTAAGAACCTTGGGGTCTGGTCAGAGGATCTTAAGAACCTTGGGGTCTGGTCTGGTCAGAGGATCTTAAGAACCTTGGGGTCTGGTCAGAGGATCTTAAGAACCTTGGGGTCTGGTCAGAGTGTCTTAAGAACCTTGGGGTCTGGTCTGGTCAGGGGATCTTAAGAACCTTGGGGTCTGGTCAGGGGATCTTAAGAACCTTGGGGTCTGGTCAGAGTGTCTTAAGAACCTTGGGGTCTGGTCAGAGGGTCTTAAGAACCTTGGGGTCTGCTCAGAGGGTCTTAAGAACCTTGGGGTTTGGTCAGAGGGTCTTAAGAACCTTAGGGTCTGGTCAGAGGATCTTAAGAACCTTGGGGTCTGGTCAGAGTGTCTTAAGAACCTTGGGGTCTGGTCAGAGGGTCTTAAGAACCTTGGGGTCTGGTCTGGTCAGAGGGTCTTAAGAACCTTGGGGTCTGGTCAGGGGGTCTTAAGAACCTTGGGGTCTGGTCAGGAGATCTTAAGAACCTTGGGGTCTGGTCAGAGGATCTTAAGAACCTTGGGGTCTGGTCAGGGGATCTTAAGAACCTTGGGGTCTGGTCAGAGGATCTTAAGAACCTTGGGGTCTGGTCAGAGGATCTTAAGAACCTTGGGGTCTGGTCAGAGGGTCTTAAGAACCTTGGGGTCTGGTCTGGTCAGAGGATCTTAAGAACCTTGGGGTCTGGTCAGGGGATCTTAAGAACCTTGGGGTCTGGTCAGAGGGTCTTAAGAACCTTGGGGTCTGGTCAGAGGATCTTAAGAACCTTGGGGTCTGGTCAGAGGGTCTTAAGAACCTTCGGGTCTGGTCAGAGGATCTTAAGAACCTTGGGGTCTGGTCAGAGGATCTTAAGAACCTTGGGGTCTGGTCAGAGGGTCTTAAGAACCTTGGGGTCTGGTCAGAGGATCTTAAGAACCTTGGGGTCTGGTCTGGTCAGAGGATCTTAAGAACCTTGGGGTCTGGTCAGAGGGTCTTAAGAACCTTGGGGTCTGGTCTGGTCAGAGGATCTTAAGAACCTTGGGGTCTGGTCTGGTCAGAGGATCTTAAGAACCTTGGGGTCTGGTCAGAGGATCTTAAGAACCTTGGGGTCTGGTCAGGGGGTCTTAAGAACCTTGGGGTCTGGGCAGGGCAGGGGATCTCAACCAGGGTTCGAATTATCACCTGAGAGCTATGGGGGCCCCCTGAATCTTTTTTTTTACTATTTTTTTTCCTGTAATTGTGGCTGTTTTCGAAGTCATATTTAGAGGAATATCTCATTAGGATTAGTCTAATACTAAGTAATAATGACATCACACAACATTCTAATCATTAGACCAGGGGTGTCAAACTCATTTTCACAGAGGGCCACATCAGCATTATGGTTGCCCTCAAAGGGCCAAAGACCGTATTAATGTTAATGTAATGTAAAATAAATGTAGCTACTCATTTAGATATTGTTAAACATGTTGTTTCTGTATTTATTACTTATTCAAGTTATACATATTGCATATGCATTTGCATAGATGTAAAAATATATGTTAGCTTATGTTATTTTAACAAATTATTTTAGTTTATCAGAACCCCATATTACTCCATCAATCAATGATCAAACCATTCAAGTAAATAACAAAGAAGAATATCATCAAATACAAGCTATGACATTAAGTTTGTTCAAAACCTTTTTGTCACAGTCAAGAAGGGCAGAACTAACAACTGAGCTGCAAAGAACACGTGGGACAGATGTAGCAGATGTTACAAAAACAAATGGCTGCACACAACCTTGCAGAGGCCACTAATGGAAGATAGTTTAATTAACTTTAATTAACAGATTGCAGAATGGGTACAGTACAGTACAGCTCAATACACACAATTGTTAAGGGAATGCAGACCAGAGAAAGACTTTCGACTTGTTTACTTCAGGGTCCCCGATTTTCAATTCATCATAACATATATGACACACACGACATACAGATAGACAGTACAGATACATTTATGACATACCAGATTTGCAAATACAGTACTGTTTGTGATACAAAAAGAGTCCAGAAATGAGAGAAGAGAAGAAGTACCCAGAGACAGATCTACAGTATTGGTACAATATATTATCCTGTAAAACAATAAAGTCGTGATGACAAAAGTTGGCTATAAGAGAATAGTCTACACACTAGATCAATATGTCTGCAGATGTGCTATACAAGCTCATAAGATAAGAGTGTAATACCTTATTAGGTAGCAGTCTATTCAAAGGTTAAAACAAGGTTTCCCCCAGTAGATTAGGCTTATATTAAGCTACTCTCCCAATCTAATTTATATTATCACAAGAAATAAGAATTCTAGATCCAAAATTGAGTCAGTTGTTGTCTACAGCGGTGACTTCTCTTTCTTTCTGCCCTCCTCAGTTCCTCTCTACAGGGGTGTCAAACTCATTTTCACAGAGCAGCGGTGACTTCTCTTTCTTTCTACCCTCCTCAGTTCCTCTCTACAGGGGTGTCAAACTCATTTTCACAGAGGGCCACATCAGCATTATGGTTGCCCTGAAAGGGCCAAAGACCGTATTAATGTTAATGTAATGTAAAATAAATGTAACTACTCATTTACATATTGTTAAACATGTTGTTTCTGTATTTATTACTTATTCAAGTTATACATATTGCATATGCATTTGCATAGATGTAGAAATATATGTTAGCTTATGTTATTTTAACAAATAATTTGAGTTTATCAGAACCCCATATTACTCCATCAATCAATGATCAAACCATTCAAGTAAATAACAAAGAAGAATATCATCAAATACAAGCTATGACATTAAGTTTGTTCAAAACCTTTTTGTCACAGTCAAGAAGGGCAGAACTAACAACTGAGCTGCAAAGAACACGTGGGACAGATGTAGCAGATGTTACAAAAACAAATGGCTGCACACAACCTTGCAGAGGCCACTAATGGAAGATAGTTTAATTAACTTTAATTAACAGATTGCAGAATGGGTACAGTACAGTACAGCTCAATACACACAATTGTTAAGGGAATGCAGACCAGAGAAGGACTTTCGACTTGTTTACTTCATCAAGGTCCCCCATTTTCAATTCGTAATGAAATTGCTATTATGTGTCTGCATGAACACACAACTGTAACTGTACTCAAAAATAACAAAATAAGGGTTGTCTCAGTTCACAACTATATTGGTCAAGTTTTGGGTGGGACTTGTTTGCGTCCCTACAGCTTCTTATTCAATTGAGCGAGATGCTCGGTTATGTCACACAGCCAGCTTGCATCTGACAGTTCAGACAATATTTCTTCAACCCTTTGTTACCTATTCCGCCTGGATCTTTTTTGTATTTTGGGCTGTAAAATTGTCAAAGAATGTCTGAGGAGTAAGTGCTTTTGGCTTTTTTCCTTTGTTACTTCATCAATACCTCAGATGTTCAACACACATGTATATGTAAGAATGTGTAATAACTAAGGCTGTCAAAGCTTTATTAACGCATTAACCCACAATTATTTTAACGCCGCTATTTTTTTACCGGCGCTCTTGGGGGGCCACATCAAATGACGTGGCGGGCCGCATTTGGCCCGCGGGCCATGAGTTTGACACCTATGCATTAGACTATTGTGTGATGTCATTATTCAGGCTCATTCTTAACCATCAATATTTGTTCATTTTCTTACTCACCTCTGATATATAATGCCATATTTACTTATTTGCATTTTGCATCTGAAAAAATACAACAATTTAATTTGAAAAATTAGACCAAATTTATGAACTTGAATTAACATTTATTTGTCTCTGCACTTAGAAATCAAAAACTAACAAAATAATCTAATGGAAAATAAATAGTTGTATGGCACAACAGCAGCATTTATCAGGATACAGTAAGTAACATTATCATCTGATAATAAAATTAACATAAAATAAATACTTGTATAAATCAAAATAAATAATGTTATAAACAAATGTGCACAGGTAATCAAGAACTGTATGAAAAATAGTAGCAGCATCTTCTTAGAACAACAAGAAGAAAAGTAACTACTGCAGCATGTCACCGACATGCAGACTGGAAGAGCCGGGATTCAAACCACTGACCTCTTTTATCCAAAGCGAGTAGTGACGACTATATTCTCTTCCTCAACTTCTTGCTCTGAGAGCTAGTCACAGTCCCATTCATCCACTGCTCTGCCAAATGGGCTCCAAATGATTTATTTAACAATATCTTGGCGTTTTTACATGGAAGGCAGCCAATGCATCCCTCCTTGGCAAATAACTAGTCATATTTATTTTTCCAAAAGTTCCACTGACTCGGACCCCAGCATTGTGGTGGTTGAGTAGCAGCACAGTCCAGGTCTAGTGGTGGAGACTCGGGTCTGGCAGTGGCAACCGGCGTGGTAACAATAACAGGTGCACTGCGCACAGGAGCAGCAGAGCTAACACTAGTACTAGCACTAGCAGTGTCAACTTCAGTGACAGTAGCGCTGCTAGCTGCTGCACTAACAGCGTCAGTCTTTGGCCTTTTTATAAAACCAAAGCTGTCCAGCTTTGTACAGCCTTGCGGCGGGTTGAGCCTTTTTTTTTTCTTTCTTTTTGGCGGCATGTGGCGTACTGTTTAGTGTTTATGTTTTTAGTTGCAGGACACAGACCGGCAGCTTTCTGTTTACAGCAGCTGCTTGCTGCTTCTTCTTCACTAGGTTGGAGTAGCGTTAAACTTATGGGTGACGCATAGCGGCTTGGAGGTGAAATGCAGCCTATTCCACAACATTAATTACTCAGTTCTTTTAAAAACTGAAAAGAAAAATATGATCTATTAACAATTTATTTAGGTAACATAAATAATACTAATTCGTAAAAAAAAATAAAAAAAAATATTATATAAATTTTTTGAGAGACCCCCACAGGGGCTCTTGACTATGGGGGCTCAGACTATAGCTATGGGGGCTGAGCCCCCATTGGCCCCCTCATAATTCGAACACTGATCTCAACACATGATTGTTATTTTCAAATGAAGAGACTAGCCTATGACTGGGCTTACTTAGCCTATACACAGCTGTTACTGACCAGCTCACAGGAGCAGCTGTTGCTCCTTGACGCATAAAATGTTGTTTATATACTTAAAGGGAAACATCACCCACTTTAAGAATTCATATGTGTCCTTCCTGTGCCCCACTGGTAGTTCAGTCAGTAGTTGTAAACATGCACCAATATCTCCTAAAGCTGGAGAGAGAGAGAGAGAGAGAGAGAGAGAGAGAGAGAGAGAGAGAGAGAGAGAGAGAGAGAGAGAGAGAGAGAGAGAGAGAGAGAGAGAGAGAGAGAGAGAGAGAGAGAGAGAGAGAGAGAGAGAGAGAGAGAGAAAGAGAGAGAGAGAGAGAGAGAGAGAGAGAGAGAGAGAGAGAGAGAGAGAACCCTGCAATCACTGATGTAACTGGGATGTAACATCTGGGGGTCGATCCAGAGGGAATGGGGCTCTGGCTTTGTGAGGCCATGACAGGTTTGTGTGAGCTCATACACCCAAATGAGGTTTATATTCTAGCATTGCTAGAATATCTGAACCAGAATTAAAAACCTGGGTTATTTGGATGTATTAGTTTACTCAAAAATTGTATGGCATCACAAAGTCAGAGCCCCATTCATTGTCTGTGGAGCAGCAACCGATCTCTCTGATTTCTAGCTTTAGGAGAGAGTGGTGCATGTTGTCACAAATGCTGACTGAACTGTCCAGGGGTACAGGAAGAACATATGTGAATTGCTAAAATGGGTGGTATTCCCCTTTAACAAGATGTGTAATCTATATGATATATGGGTTTCATAGATGGGTTTCTTGTCCACGTCAGACTCAATGTGTGCACGCATCAAGGAGGCAAAAAGAAACATAATTCTGGTCAGAACAACGGGTCAGCGTACAATATATTTGCATTTGTTAGCCATGCTAGCGATCTAAACAATCAATCCATGCCAAAGCTAGATATGTAAAAGGTGAAAGCAAAAGGACATCCAGACATTTTTGTTTGAAACTTTTAGTCAGGGGAGTGCCATGGTTTCTCCATAGAGCTCCATTATACTTTTAGTCAGGGGAGTGCCATGGTTTCTCTATAGAGCTCCATTATACTTTTAGTCAGGGGAGTGCCATGGTTTCTCTATAGAGCTCCATTATACTTTTAGTCAGGGGAGTGCCATGGTTTCTCCATAGAGCTCCATTATACTTTTAGTCAGGGGAGTGCCATGGTTTCTCCATAGAGCTCCATTATACTTTTAGTCAGAGGAGTGCCATGGTTTCTCTATAGAGCTCCATTATACTTTTAGTCAGGGGAGTGCCATGGTTTCTCTATAGAGCTCCATTATACTTTTAGTCAGGGGAGTGCCATGGTTTCTCTATAGAGCTCCATTATACTTTTAGTCAGGGGAGTGCCATGGTTTCTCCATAGAGCTCCATTATACTTTTAGTCAGGGGAGTGCCATGGTTTCTCCATAGAGCCCCGTTGTACTTTTAGTCTGGGGAGTGCCATGGTTTCCCCATAGAGCCCCGTTGTACTTTTAGTCAGGGGAGTGCCATGGTTTCCCCATAGAGCCCTGTTGTACTTTTAGTCAGGGGAGTGCCATGGTTTCTCCATAGAGCTCCATTATACTTTTAGTCAGAGGAGTGCCATGGCTTCATCATAGAGCGCCATTATACTTTTAGTCAGGGGAGTGCCATGGTTTCCCCATAGAGCCCCGTTGTACTTTTAGTCAGGGGAATGCCATGGTTTCCCCATAGAGCCCCGTTGTACTTTTAGTCAGGGGAGTGCCATGGTTTCTCCATAGAGCTCCATTATACTTTTAGTCAGGGGAGTGCCATGGTTTCTCCATAGAGCTCCATTATACTTTTAGTCAGGGGAGTGTCATGGTTTCTCCATAGAGCTCCATTATACTTTTAGTCAGGGGAGTGCCATGGTTTCTCCATAGAGCTCCATTATACTTTTAGTCAGGGGAGTGCCATGGTTTCTCCATAGAGCCCCGTTGTACTTTTAGTCAGGGGAGTGCCATGGTTTCCCCATAGAGCCCCGTTGTACTTTTAGTCAGGGGAGTGCCATGGTTTCCCCATAGAGCCCCGTTGTACTTTTAGTCAGGGGAGTGCCATGGTTTCCCCATAGAGCCCCGTTGTACTTTTAGTCAGGGAAGTGCCATGGTTTCCCCATAGAGCCCTGTTGTACTTTTAGTCAGGGGAGTGCCATGGTTTCTCCATAGAGCTCCATTATACTTTTAGTCAGAGGAGTGCCATGGTTTCATCATAGAGCTCCATTATACTTTTAGTCAGGGGAGTGCCATGGTTTCCCCATAGAGCCCTGTTGTACTTTTAGTCAGGGGAGTGCCATGGTTTCCCCATAGAGCCCCGTTGTACTTTTAGTCAGGGGAGTGCCATGGTTTCCCCATAGAGCCCCGTTGTACTTTTAGTCAGGGGAGTGCCATGGTTTCTCCATAGAGCCCTGTTGTACTTTTTTTTTGTGTAGCAGCTCAACGCAGGTAGGGGGCAACTCAGTCACGTGATTCAGCAGGGCATTGCTGATTGGCTCAAGCACTGTATGTTTGTAAACAAGAAACCCGTCTAATAGAAACCTTACAGTATGTGTTGTGGTCACAGGACTCTCTTGTGGTGGTCACCTGCTATTAGGCTCAGGGTATAACTGCATTACAGTAATTAATTTACACAAATATGGTAACTGTGATCACTTACAGTTACTAAGAACAACACAGTAATAAGGTTACATGTACTTTACTTTATTTAGTTGGATTACTCCAATTTGGAGGCATGTTTGAAAGGGAAAAGGAATTCTGGTGGTTAGATTAGATTAAGGAACACAATGTCATTCCCTACCCACCCACCACCTCCAATGTACAGCCCCACCCACCCAACCCCACCCCACATACCCAACCTCCTCCAATGTACAGTTTCTATGTCAAATGTATATACACTCTGGACACTTTTTGTATCACAAACAGTACTGTATTTGCAAATCTGGTATGTCATAAATGTATAGATGTAGTAGGCAGTACTGTCTATCTGTATGTTGTGTGTGTCATATGATGAATTGAAAATGGGGGACCCTGATGTAAACAAGACGAAAGTCTTTATCTGGTCTGCATCCCCTTAACAATTGTATGTATTGAGCTGTACTGTACTGTACCCATTCTGCAATCTGTTAATAAACTTTTCAATCAATCAATCAATCAAACATACACAACAAATAATTGTAATCATAACTGTAGATATGGTGCTCTGTTGGAGCAATCAAATCGATTATGTTACTAGTCAAGGTTTTCAGCAGGTAATCTGTAATGGGAATACATTCTAATCCTCCCAACCCTGCCTTCTATAAACATTTTGGAAACCCCTGCTAAATTAGAATACACTGCCATCTACTGGCAGAGTAGTGTAAATGGAAAAAGAAGTAGGAGGGGGAATACTCGAATAATGTGCATGTGGGCTTTTTCTTTCATATTGTCGTGGCAGGGGACAGTCAGAATTTAAGGTAGACATGCTCAACTGTGACACATAGAGGCAGTGTTGTACCGTAACACTGACTCATTCTCTACAAGCAAACAAGTTTGCACTTATATTTTACTCGTGTAAATGTCCCAAAGCTCAGTCTGTGTGGCCCCATGGAGCATTGTTCAATGTTCATGATGTTCAGTCAGGAGCCTTTGATGAGTAGGCCTCAGAGAAGAAGCTGTCAACTCAGTAATTTTGGTCAGACATTCTACCTACACATTATGTACTTGTTAGGACTGGTGCTATTTGTATGTCAAGTCAAGATACAGCATGTATCTGACTTTGCGTGTGTGGTCTCTGTTATCTGCATTGCTGGTTTTGTGAAAATCATCACAGGATCAACAATAGAGACAGGCCGAAGAAATTAGTCATATCCTAGTTATGGGCAAGGAAACTATAAAAGAAGGAAGGGTCATTATGTCACTGTGTAGTGCGTGAACACACTTTGGTGCCACTGCCAAGTGTGGAAACTTTCAGTTTGGCCGACATTGAGTTGAATGAATGGGATCAGCCATCTCCTCGTTTATGACCTGTCATTTAAACAGGTTATTACCTCGGATGGATGTCAGACTCATCTGCGATTTGTTGCCTTGGTAACTAGCTAACGTTTGATATATTGGTTGATGTATATTTCCTCAAATATCTTATATTTTTCTTCTCCATGCATCTCCCATAGGCTTCAATACTAGAACTGGCACCAAGCAGACCATAGAACGCTGGTGTTCTGACAGAATGACTCTTCCTTCTTTGATAGTATCTTGGTTATATATCATACTGGTCATCGCGTCTCGCTCCTGCCATTATGAGATAACTCTTATCTCCTAGCACCTACTGTGCTCATGAACAAACAATTTGCCAACATGGACGCTGCAGTGCACTCCATGAACTAGTTGTTATGAAATGCAGAGAGAAATTATACAATGTTGGGTTTTCGCCGGAGATTCACCAGCCCTGGAATCTTCTCGGCACATCCTAACAGCGCATCGGGCCTATCCTGGGGTTTCCTCGTCTCGTGACAGCGGATCGAGGGACGTCGCGCGAAGGCTAGCTGGCTAGTGGCTAGTGAATCCCTACCCATATTCAAAACCGCTCTTAAAGAGCACCTACGGGGGGAGCTCCAGTAGCTCACCGCATATCTCTGCGCTATTTCTGCGTCGGGGAAAACCGTGCTGCGTCACGGATCTGGTGGACTCGAGTTCGATTCCCGGACCCGCCGTCATTTACCAGAATGTCTTCCCCTGATCTATATCCCGTTTCACCCTGTATCTGTCGGTCATGCTTGGCCAGAAAAGCGATAAACGCTAAAAAATAAAGTAAAAAAAAAAAAAAAAAAGAGCACCTACGGGAGGCTGCAATTCGTAAATGCCCAAACCCCCCACCACCTCCTAATAGACAGTCTCCTCCCCACCGCATGTATATATTCTCTCCCCGCCGTATGTATATTTCTCTCCCACCCACCCACCCCCTCCAAATGTACAGTATCCACCCCACCGTATGTATATTTCTCTCCCACCCACCCACCCCCTCCTAATGTACAGTCCCCTCCCCATCATATGTATATACTCTGTCAGGATCTATGGGTAACAGTACTGTATATTTAAATACCGTTTATGTCACAAATGTATTGATTGATTGATTGAAAAGTTTATTAACAGATTGCAGAATGGGTACAGTACAGTACAGCTCAATACATACAATTGTTAAGAGGATGCAGACCTGAGAAAGACTTTCGTCTTGTTTCCATCAGGGTCCCCCATTTTCAATTCATCATATGACACACACGACATACAGATAGACAGTACTGCTACATCTATACATTTATGACATACCAGATTTTCAAATACAGTACTGTTTGTGATACTAAAAAAATCCAGAAAAAGAGTGTATATACATTTGACATAGAAACTGTGCATTGGGGGAGGTTGGGTAGGTGGGGTGGGGCTGTACATTGGAGGTGGGGGGGGGGGCACTGTACATTGGAATACTGACATACATTTGACATAGAAACTGTACATTGGAGGAGGTTGGGTAGGTGGGGTGGGGTTGGGTGGGGCTGTACATTGGAATACTGACAAAGCCATGCTTGGTCTTTATTGTACAACTGGGTTAGGACATTTGTAGGGGCCAGTTTTGAATTGCAGTCTCCCGTAGGTGTTCTTTGATAGTGTTTTTGAAGGTGGGTAGTGATTCACATTCCTTTACAGCTTTGGGTAGGGCGTTCCACATTGTTGTGGCATAATTGCGAAACGTGTTTAGTCCCTTGTTTGAGCCGAATCTGGGTTTTACATGATTTGTGGAGCTCCCTCTGGTGTTGTGATCGTGGTATTCACTGACCTTTGGGAAGTATTTTGACATGTACATGGGTACCTTGGTCGTGTAGTGTATCTTGTAGACCAGGCCCATTGCAAGTTGCTGTACTCTGTCGTCTACTCTAAGCCATCCTAGGTTGGCAAAGTGTGCAGGGGTGAGGTGGGTTCTAGGAGTCAGGTCAAGCAGTAGTCTGACTAGTTTGTTTTGAGATGTTTGTAATTTGGTTTTTAGTGCCTTTGAGGTGCTTTGGTACCATGAGGTGCAAGCATAGTCGTAGTACCCTTGAATGAGTGCTCCTGCCAGAGTCTTCAGGGTATTCTTGTTTACCAGGGAGGAGATCCGGTACAAGAATCGAGTTCGTTGATTGACTTTTTTTATTACATTGGATGCCATTTTGTCACAGGAAAGATTAGCCTCTAGGATGGAACCCAGGTAGGTAATTTCATCTTTCCTTGTGACAATATTGTCACCCACTGTAACTGAGAAGCCGTCGGTTTTGCTGAGTTTGTTATTTGAACCGAAGAGAATGGACTCTGTTTTGCCCATGTGTAATGATAGTTTGTTGTCGGCGAGCCATATGCAGATTTTGCCTAGTTCCGAGCTGAGGGTTTTTTCAACCTGTAACTTGTTCTTGTCAGAGACCAGCAGGGCTGAGTCGTCCGCAAACAGGAACAAGTTGCAGTCACAAGCTGACGACATGTCATTTGCATAAATTAGGAACAGTAGTGGTCCTAGTATGCTTCCTTGTGGAACACCACAGTTCAGTACTAAATACCTGTATGTCCCTATGCCATAAATGTCATGTATGTTGTGTATGTCATAAATGTCGATATGAATTGAAAATGGGGGACCCTGATGTAAACAAGACAAACGTCTTTCTCTGGTCTGCATCCCCTTAACAATTGTGTGTATTGAGCCGTACTGTATTGTAGTGTTTTCACGATACTGGAATTTCGACTCCGATACGAAAAGTATCGATATTCGATACCATTTTCGATACCAAAAAAAAATATATATATATATATGTTTAATTTATATATATATATATATTTTATTTTTATTTAACATTTTGCTTTTGTTGCTGATTGATTCTCCTCAGATTCTCTCTGGTACTATAAGAGAAGATAAATATAACACATTTAAAACCCTTTGTTTATCTTTAGATTAACTAAATTATCTAATCTAAATCAAACCCCTCTTAAAAACAAAACCCTGTTTAACCTAGCCATCTATAAAACATCATGCTAAAACTGTGAAACAAACTCCCCTAAAGAAAGAAATACATAGCAAACATGACTCAGTTATGCAATAGTGCTGCTGCTTTTTATTTGGTTAAAACAACAACTACAACAATTTTCATGACGGCGAGAGAGAGAGAGAGAGAGAGAGAGAGAGAGAGAGAGAGAGAGAGAGAGAGAGATTTCTCCGGAGCTATGCTCGGACTCGGAGCATTTATTAACGTTACATTTTCAACAAGATTGCTGCTAATTAAACACTTCATGGAACGGGGTAACGTTATGTCGAGTTCATACATGTACTAGTGTAGTTAGTATGAACTCGACTTAACGTTACTCCGTTTCCATGAAGTAATTATAAAGATGGCCAGCTAGCTATCATAAGCTAACAGAGGAACGACTAGCTAACGTTAGCTAATAGCTGTATCGTTGGCACTGCTCTGTAACAACGCTTGCAAATGAGCATCGTGGCATCTTTAGCTTTTCCTTCGTCGTTTACTTCAAACCTGAAGTACTTCCAAACAGCACTTCTGCTGTTTTCTTTATCCACAAGCACAAGTTGCGGAGGCTCTGCACTAGCCATATTCGGAGCTAAAATCTTTGTTGACAAACTGTGAGGTCTGTTAGGGGGAGGGCTGCAGCAGCGTGTGTCTGTTGGTCTCTGAGGGGGAGGAGGAGGAGGGGCAAGCGTGCTCTGCAACAGCGTGTGTCTGTCTGTCAACAACTTGCGGTAGAACACTGCGAGCAAGCCAGCTGGTATCGATACTGCAGAAAGTATCGATATTTCGGGAAATGTATTGAAGTATTGAAACCGTTTTAAATATTCAGAATCGATATGTATCGATTTTTCGATATTTTTGACAACACTACTGTATTGTACCCATTCTGCAATCTGTTAAATAAAGTTTTCATTCATTCATTCATTCAGTTGGATGTTTTCCCAACTATCCTAGTGCGCGTGGCTAATGCTAATGCTACAATGCTGGGTCTCCGTTCTTGTTCCCCGCCGAGGGCTGTCTTTACTAAAAGATCTTCCCTCCTCTTAACCATTCATGCTGACGGTCAATCGGTGTCTAATGTTGGGGGTTTTGACGGGGGCTTGTTTACCATTTTCATGGGTGGATGGGCTGAGGCCTAGGGCTGGTGTGCTTTTTGTGAATCTATGAATTGTGTGCAGGACTGCTGTTTTCTCTGGTCTGCATCCCCTTAACATTTGTGTGTATGGGCTAGCCCATTCTGCAGTGTGTTAGTGGAGTTTTCGTTCATTTATTCATTTACCCCTTCATGGGTGCACACCACAGTGGAGGTTGCTGCATTCCTACTAGTGAGGCAGTGCTTCAGTAGTCTTTTGTCTGCAGCCACCACTGGTGCTCCGTGCTTGTGAAGCAGGTGGCATCAGTCCTTTGCCTCTGACACGGTGTCCCGCCCGGCCGACGCCATGAGGCGAGTCGGCCCGGCAGGTGGCTGGTAGGCTGTTAAAGCCTATACCGCCGTGGTATAGAATTAGCAGCGACTAGCAACATTGTTCGAATTGCTGTTTTTTCTGTCTAAATGGTGTCGGTGGTGGGGCCTTAGGGCCAGCCGACGTTGAAACATCGCGCAAGGTTTTGAGGTTATTAGCTTTTGACCTAGCCGCAAGCTATAACCGCAGGGAGGGCTAGGATGCTGTCAACGCTCTTTGGTTGGATCAGTCTCCCCTTGAGGAGGAGAGAAGGGTTTTCCCTCATCAGGGCTCCCCTCAGGAGCGCGGGCGGTATTTGACCTAGGCCCCACACCGCCTCACACCGCGCAGCCAGAGGTGAGGGCGCGGCCTCGCCAGCGGCTGTGGCGAGGCCCCCAACCAGCGGCCTTGTTTCCCCCGCCTGAGGTACCCTGGACACAAAGAAAACAGGTAATCGCAAGGCCGACAGCCTTGGCGGCCGAGGGATCGGCTATATTAGATGAGCACGCCCTAAAAAAACATCGCCGTCTAGCTGTGTCTAGCTCGCTCTCCGGTCACTCCCCCCCCAACACCAGCGGGATAAGGGCTCTGATTTGTTTCCTTTGGCTGCGGGCCGCGTGCCTTCAATGAAGCGCAAGCGGCCCCACGTTTCGCTTCTCATGGGGACAGGGGCTGACACCCAGTTGCTGGCTAGGCCTGGGTCTGTCCATGAGAATGTTGTGCTGTCAAGCGGCTCCCACGCCACACGAATTTTTTTATTTTTATTTTTTTATTCAGATAATGGTTGAAGAAGTGCGTCTTTAGTAGACGGCGAAAGATTGGGCGTGTTTCGGCTGTCCTAACTGGGGTGGGTAGTTCATTCCACCATTGTGGGGCAAGGACTGAGAATAGGCGACTTCTCTTTGATGACCCTCCCGGAGCTTGGATAGGAGTAGGTCTGAGGCGGGGGCGGAGCTGAGCGATCATGGAGTAGACGTGTTTCACATGAGCTCCCTTCTACCGTGCTGAATATACGTTTCTCCCCATTAGTCTTTATTTTATTTTTATTTGTTTTTATCTGTTTGCTAGGTCGTCGTGTTTAGTATACATTCGTCAACTTTTTTCGACTTTCTACGATGGCGGGGGTGGAAACCAGAGCCATGAAAGAATTAGGCACGACACCGACACCGCCGAGCATGGCCGCACCGTCTCCCGCTGTCGGGGAGTTAAGCGAAGCTGTGCTCTTGGTCATGACCAAGCTACACGCAGACTCTGAGACACGCATCGCTGAAGCACAGAAGAAAGTACACGCAGACTCTGAGGCACGCATCGCTGAAGCACAGAAGAAAGTGTTGGCGGATTTCTGTATCAGCCTCCGTCGTGAGATATCAGAAGAAATACGGCTGGCGGTAGTCCCGCTGACAGACAAGATGGAGACGATTCACGCTGCCTCATCGGCTAATGCTAACGAACTAGCCATGCTAACGACGGAGGTATCATCACAGTGTGAGAAGATGGCGGGTCTTGAATCCGCCCTGCTGGCTAGGCAGGCTGAAGTCAACAAACTACAGTCGGCGATGGAGGAGATGCAGTCCCGGGATAGACGCCACAACGTCAGGATTGTTGGAGTACCGGAGACCAGCGGTGAAGGCCGTCTCTCTGAGACCATGCCCGAACTGCTGCAGAAGATACTAGGGACGGACGTCCTCCCTATGCCTCCTATCTGTGAGTCGGCCTACAGAGCGGGCAGGTTTTCTCCCGGCGTGAACAAAGAACCGAGGCCCATCATAGTCAAGCTGAACAGACTCCAACAGAGAGAAATCATCATGCGGTCGGCTCGTACCAGAAGGGGTACTCTGAGGCTTGGCGATCACAAAGTGGCCATTTTCGAGGACTTTACACCGGAGGTTCAAGCTCAGAGAGCCGAGTACAAGGTGGTCCTGACTAAGCTATGGAAACTAGGCCTGAGGCCCACGTTATTCGCTCCCGCGAAACTATCTGTGTTGGAGAAGGTCGGTGGTCAGCGTTTGTTTTGGTCGTTGGCTAAAGCGAAGGAATATCTCGCGGAGACACCCGAGTCTGTTGCTTGATATCTATGGAGGGTGAGTGACTTGGCGGTTTGGGCCTATATACATTGATTAGGTCGACTATTCACAAACACTTGCTGTCATGCCCAGACATGCTAACTGTCCTCTGCCCATCCAACTAGCGGGGCTTCCCAATGACTTCTGTTACTTGCTAAAGCTGACCTCATGGTCGTACTTGTGTATCGCCTCTTTGGAAGCTAACGAGCTAGCTGAACAATGTACATAGTAGGCTAACGTGCTATCCGGATTCGTCACTAGCTTACGCGCTAGCCTCGGGCTAGCCAGCGGGCTTCGACTATGGTCTGCGATGAGACATTCGAGACCCGTTAATGGTTACGTATTTTGGTTGCTGTTGCTGTTCAAAGGGACATTGGTTTGCACAGTTCAAGAGTGACCGAGTCCCTAACTAACTTCTGGTATGCTTTTTATTTTTATATCCAGGTTGTTTTGAGCTTTGGTGATCCAAAGTAGATGCCAAGGTCGGTTGAATATGCATATACAATATTTGATAACAGGTTGGGTCGGGTATGGCTTGCACTTCATGGCTATATGGTTATATGGCTTGCACTCTAGCCATTACCCTCTTTTCCTTTCTTTTTTCTTTCCTATTGTCGCTGTTTTTATGTCATCTATATGCGCGATTTAAATGTGATCCGGTTCTACCTTGGACTAACTGCTGACTCGCCTTAATTTTGTTTTGAATTTTCCGTGAGGCACTTATGCTATAACGTTGATACATTAATATGCAGACTCCAAGGTAGATGGTTACAGGTTGATGCTGAGTAATTATATAATAATTATTGTCGCTGTTTTAATGGCATTTGAATGAGCAATTTAACTGTGATCCGATCCTACCTTGGACTAACTGCTAATCTGCCTTAAATGTGTTTTGAATTTTCCGGGATCCACTTATGCTATAACGTTGCGACATTAATATGCAGACTCCAAGGTAGTTGGTTACAGGGTTGATGCTGAGTAATTATATAATAATTAGTGTCGCTGTTTTAAGGGCATTTGAATGAGCAATTTAACTGTGATTCGATCCTACCTTGGACTAACTGCTCCGACCGATATCTTTATTGAAACAATGTATGATGACAGGTGGTGTCAGGTGTTGCCTATTACCATCCCCGGATTGATTAATGAATGATTGTGTTTAATTCTATTCTTACATAGGTTAGGTCATTTCAGCCGCTGTGCCTGATCAGAGGGACGGCTAAAGGGGTGCACTTTGACCATAAACCTTTTTTTTTCCCTTCCTCCTTTTTTTTTGTCATTGTTTAATTGACACTGTTCACACAATTTTGCACAATTAACCTGTGACCCGAACCTGCCTTAGACTATCGGCTGGGATGCTTTAATTTAATTTTGTTTTGAATTTTCCTATACCCTTTTGGGCTATAAAAATGTGATGTTGAAGCGCAGATTCGGAAATAGAGGGCTGCAGGTTGATGCGGAGTTATTATTTAATAATGGCTATTTTTACCATTATGGTTGTCTCATGTTGGGGCCAGGGCTCAGGTGGGTTTCGACCGATATCTTTATTGAATTTTATTTTATTATTATTTGTGTTTATTGGACTAGTGGGGGTTTACTCAGGGGTTTATCTAGAGGGGGGTGGGAGTGGGAAGCGTCTTATTGATCCATGTCTCTAGTGGGAAGTGATAGGAAGATGACCATCCTCAGTGGATGGGGCATAGGGTGGGGATTGGAGAGTGGGTATAGGGGAACTTATAGTAGGACGGGTGGGTTAGGGTTTAGAGTAGAAGGAGGGGGGGTTGTAGCTGGGGTGGTATTTTTATGTGTTCTATGTACTGTTGTCTTATATATGTGTAAGTGTTCCTCCTCTGAACTCCTGGGATTGACCGTCCGGGCCCGCCGGGATCGGCACCTCTGTACTCAGCCTGGCTGCACGGGTATGTTCTCTACGCACTTATACAAGCTCGACCATGGCTAAATTGAATATTTTAATTTGGAACGCAGGAGGGCTTAACGCCCCACACAAGCGTGCCAGTGTCCTTTGGCTATTGAAGAGGAGAAATATTGACCTTGCTCTCCTTAGTGAGACGCATTTAATGGTAGGTGACGTGTCAAGACTGGCAAATCGGCAATATCACGTTATCTCCTCATCCTCAGCCGATGATAAGACGAAAGGAGTAGTCATAGTTACAAGACGTAACCTTGATATCAAAATCTTGGATGTATGGTCGGACACGGAGGGAAGGATTACTATAGCAAAAGTTGAATTCTTGCATAGGAAGATGGCTATAATAGCATTGTATGCTCCTAACACATTTGATCCAGCGTTCTATAATACAATCACGAAGAATATGTTGGAACTTAATGGATACGCTCTCATTGTGGGTGGCGATTTTAATGCGTGCTGGGATGCGGAGATGGATAGGTCCGGGCCCTCTGAAACGAGCGACCAGAAACGGGCCTCTAAGGCCCTCAGGATGTGGGCCAAAGACACGGGGCTCACAGACCTCTGGCGCTTATGCAACCCCACCCTCAGAGATTACTCTCACCTGTCAGCCAGACACAAAAGCTTCTCTCGAATTGACTATGCATTCGCGTCCCCTAATATGTTTGATAGTTTCGATGTCTCATTGGTTCCCTTGGCTCTCTCAGACCACAAGGGGATTTTCCTTACGGCAACCTTTGGCAGGCTCTCCGCAAGAGCTCCCAGATGGCGTTTTAATTCGACCTTGCTAAAGAACGATGACTTCTGTTCTGAGTTCAGGAGTAAACTAGCTGAATTTTTGCAGATCAACGTTGGCACAGTAGAAGACCCTAGGGTCCTGTGGAACGCATTGAAAGGATTCATCAGGGGTCATGTCACACTATTTGCCTCCAATTTGCGAAAATCCCGGTCAAAAAAGCTAGAAGGACTGGAATCATTATATGCGGACCTATACGCATCCTTGCAAACTGACTATAATGAACGACTAAACACACAACGTAAGATAGTCAAAAAAGAAATAAACTCCATACTTAAACAACAGTCTGAGTTCTTGATACATAGGACAAGACAAAATTACTATTTTCACGGCTCCAGACCTAGCCATCTATTGGCAATGAAAATACGCTCAAATGATCATTTCTCAGATATCCCCTCGATTAGGACGAGCCAGGGTGCAGTCACTACTGATTCGAAAAAGATCAATGACACTTTTAAAGAGTTTTACTCACAGTTATATAGCTCAGAGGGTAATCTGGATGACTCTAGATTTGAATCGTTCATTGGCGGGCTTGAGATACCCCACATTTCTGAGGAAGAGGCCAAGGAACTGGGGAGACCGATTACTCTCGTAGAATTGAGGGAGACTATTGTTGAAATGCAGAGGGGTAAGGCGCCAGGCTGGGATGGTATTCCACCCGAAGTGTATTTAGCTTTCTGGGACCAACTGGGTCCATTGATGCTCGATATGATCAATTACGCTATCGAACAAGGGGAGTTCTCAAGAGATGTCAATATGGCGTTGATTTCTTTACTTCTCAAAAAGGACAAAGATCCCAATGATTGTGGTAGCTATAGACCCTTGAGTCTTCTCGGGGCCGATTTAAAGGTGTTTGCCAAGGTGCTGGCCCGTCGCCTGCAGAGATTTATGTCTGTATTGGTACACTGCGATCAAACTGGTTTTATCCCGGGGCGTCTGGCTGCAGATAATCTTAGGAGGCTGTTGCATGTAATCGATAACAGTAAAGACAATACAACTCCATCCACAGTTCTGTCTTTGGATGCCATGAAGGCGTTTGACAGACTTGAGTGGTCATACCTGTGGAAGGTACTTGAGGTCATGGGTCTTGGAAAGAGTTTTATTCATATGATTAAAGTCCTGTATGCCTCGCCGTCTGCGATGATACTGACAGGCAAAAACTGTTCCACACTCTTTCCAGTCTCCAGATCTTCTAGACAGGGTTGCCCTCTGAGCCCGGGACTGTTCGCGCTTTCCCTCGAACCTTTGGCCCAATTTATTAGGCAATCGGAGGACATCGTCCCCATAATGGTCAACAATACTCCACACAAAATTGCTCTCTATGCGGATGACCTGCTGATTTTCATGGACGACCCCTCCCGGTCGGCCACAAAATTATTGAGGATAATCGACGACTTTGGTAAATTGTCAGGTTTTAAGATTAACTGGAACAAATCAGCCTGCCTACCTCTTAATGAACTGGCCAAGGCGGTACGACTACCAGCTGATATCCCCATAGTAGAACATTTTAAATACCTGGGCATAGAGATATTCCCCACGCTGAACCAAACTACTAAGTACAACTTCACGGGTACTTATGATAAAATACGGCAGGATCTAGACAGGTGGTCGTCCCTTCCTAACTCCTTACAAGCCCGGGCTTCCATAATCAAAATGAACATCCTGCCTAGGATAAATTTTATTAGCTCAATGCTCCCCCTGCCCCCTCCAATAGACCACTGGCGCAAGGTACAATCGATGGTATCTAAATTTGTCTGGAATAACAAACGCCCGAGAATCAAAAGGGCTACTACTCAACGTAGGAAACAAGATGGGGGCCTCGCAATCCCTGATTTTAAACTTTATTTCTGGTCCTTTTCACTGAGACCTCTGATGTGCTGGCTAGACCCTGTAGAGGCTGTATCGTGGCGCTCCTTAGAAGCGGCGGCGGTGTCTCCGCTAAGATTGCAGGATGTAGTGTACTCCACTGTCTCTATTGCGAAATGCCGGCTGAGGTATGGACCGATCATAACTCACGTGATCCAAACGTGGCGTAATGTACAGAGGTCGTGTGGGGTTAAATGCCCTTGGCACCTGGACTCTCCAATTTTTAATAACCAGCAATTACTTGTTGGACACAAGCCGGTTAATATTCCTCAATGGCAAAGGAGGGGAGTGCATACTCTGGAGGATATTTATGATAAGAACGGCCTCCGTGCGTTTCAGGACTTAAGAGAATTTTATGATCTTCCCGGCGAGTCCTTCTTTCTTTACCTTCAACTAAGGTCAGCACTGAGGGCGCATGGCGTACCGTGGGCTCAAGCCTTGCACCCACACCCCTTCCTCAGGCTCATAGTGGACAGGACGACATCCAGAGGGTTTGTCTCCGACTTTTATACGCTCTTAATTCAATCCACGTATAAAAATTTATCATTGGATACAATCTGGCGTGTGGATATCCCGGAGTTGGACCCCGAGTTTGACTGGGATGATGTTTGGGCAAATGTGGCATTATCTTCCCGCAACCCCAATCACCAGCAAATTAATTTTAATTATATTCATAGGACCTATCTTACACCTAGGAAGCTATTTGCTATGGGACTGATAACCGACTCTCGGTGCACTTTGTGCTCTCAAAAGGCCACTGGCACTTATATGCATATGTATTGGGATTGCCCACCAGTGGCCCGCTTCTGGAGGTCAATAACGGACAAACTTTCAGATCTGTGTGGCTTAACTATCCCATTCACAGCTGTTACGCTACTCCTGAACGATATAACGACACTACCCGCGTCCGTACAACTGAAAAGGGTTGTCCTAGCGGGCGTCACAGCAGCGAAGAAGCTAATAGCAATGAGATGGAAGGAGCCTGAGAAGCTTACAATGATTAACTGGTCCCTAACTCTATTGGATGTGATTTATCTTGAGATATCCACAGCCCGGGTGATTGGGGTGGGGCAGGCTGGAATTGACCTGTGGTTCGCAGCAGCTGAGAAGGTAAAGACCGCAGTGTGCGGCTGAGCGGGGTTGGGGTGCGTGTTCGGGTGAGTCCGGCGGTCTCTTGGGAGGGGGAGGAGGAAATGTTTTTGTCTGTCTTGTCCCTTGTCTTGTCATCTTGAGTTTAGCTGGGGATATTATGGGGGGGCAGCTATTTAACTAGTTCTTCACTGTTTGGCCACTTTTACACGGTCTCTGTGAGTCTATGGAACACCTCTACAGGTTTTTGTTTTTTCATGAAGGTTCATTGCTCTGTTTTCAGGTCGTGTTCCCCCAAAAAATGGTCCTTGTGGTGGGTTGGAGATGTACGTTTTATTAATATGGGGTCACACGGCCGGGAATCGGGACTGAACACTGGGAAAGACCATTTATTAGATAGTACCCCTTGGAATTAATTTAGTAGGTTGAACTCTGGTTTCTTTTCTCTTGTCTGTATAATTGTTAGTCATTATTATTATTGTTTTTGTTATTTTCTTGTGAAGTTCTATGTATTGTGATTGTGGTTAATGTGTTGTCTTGTTTCGTGAGAATGTCAATAAAAAAATTTGATCAAAAAAAAAAAGGAGTAGGTCTGAGGCGGCCAGAAGATGCAGAGCGTAGGGGTCTTGAGGGTGTGTAGTTAGAGACCATTGACCGGAGGTAGGCGGGAGCGGTTCCCTTTGCCGCACGGTATGCTAGGTCGAGGGCCTTGAAGCGGATTCGTGCAGCAATGGGGAGCCAGTGCAGGTCCCTAAGAAGTGGGGTGACATGGGCCGACTTCGGTAGGTTTGAGATCAGGCGGGCCGCTGCGTTCTGAAGGAGTTGAAGAGGCTTAGTGGCAGTGGCCGGGAGGCCAGCGAGCAGTGCGTTGTAGTAGTCGAGGTGGGAGATGACTGTTGATTGGACGAGGAGTTTGGTGGCTTCTTTTGTCAGGAAGGGGCGGATCCTTCTGACGTTGCTCAGGAGGAATCGGCAGGTTCTGGTTGTCGCTGCGATGTGAGCAGAGAAGTTCAACTGGTCGTCGAGGACAACACCAAGGTTCTTGGCAGTCGGGGACGCGGTCACAGCTGCATTCTCGACTGATGAAAAGGTCGGTCAGGGGGGAGGATTTGGCCGGCAGGTGGAGCAATTCTGTTTTGCTTAGGTTCAGTTTGAGGTGGTTGGTCGTCATCCAGGCGGAGATGTCGGACAGACAGGCCGAGATCCGCTCAGAGATGTGGATATCTGAGGGAGGGAAGGAGAGGAAGAGTTGAGTATCGTCGGCATAACAATGGTAGGAGAAGCCATGAGACGTGATAATGTTACCCAGTGATTTAGTGTAGAGGGAGAAGAGAAGGGGTCCTAAAACCGAGCCCTGGGGGACACCCGTCCGCAGGGGGCGTGTGGCCGACAGGGTCCCTCTCCATGACACTTGGTAGGAGCGGTCATTAAGGTATGATGACAGCCATGTCAGCGCAGAGCCAGCCACTCCCATTCCTGCGAGGGCCGCGAGGAGGATCTGGTGGTTGACTGTGTCGAAGGCTGCAGATAGATCTAGGAGAATCAGGACAGAGGAGAGGCCTTTCGCTTTTGCTAAGTGAAGTGCCTCTGTGTCCGCAATGAGGGCTGTCTCTGTGGAGTGACCAGTCCTGAAGCCTGACTGATTAGGGTCTAGGAGGTCATTCTGTAAGAGATAAGTAGTAAGTTGGTTGGATACAGCACGTTCAAGTGTTTTAGAAAGGAAGGAGAGAAGAGAGACAGGACGGTAGTTGCTTA
This sequence comes from Notolepis coatsorum, assembly GCF_963971535.1. Classification (NCBI taxonomy): domain Eukaryota; kingdom Metazoa; phylum Chordata; class Actinopteri; order Aulopiformes; family Paralepididae; genus Notolepis; species Notolepis coatsorum. The sequence goes on along the minus strand of NC_140165.1, from coordinate 240,755,240 downwards.
TGACGGTAGGGTTCAGGGATGGTTTTTTTATGAGGGGCATGACTCTGGCTTGTTTTAGGGAGGTGGGGACCACCACCGAGTTGAGTGAGGAGTTGATGGTTGCAGTTAGGAATGGGAGGATGTCTGGTGCTATGGTCTGGAGGAGTGGGGAGGGTAGCCGGTCCAGCTGGCATGTAGTCGGACGGTTCGACGTTACCAGTGTCAGGGTCTCGGCTTCTGTAATGGGAGAGAAAGATGACAGAGTGAAGGATGAGGTTCTCGATTCAGCATTTGGAATGGGTGGGGGTTGGGAGAAGGAGCTGCGGATTTTCTCCACTTTTTCCTCAAAGAAGATCGCAAAGTCTTCGGCAGAGAAAGATGAGGGAGGGGGGGTGGGGGGGAAGTGAGGAGGGAGGACATGGTAGCATGCAGTTTGCGAAGATTCTTGGCAGAGGCCTCGATCCTATGGTGAAAGAAAGAAGCTTTGGCATTAGTAATGGTTTTGGAGAATGTTAACAAGAGGTTGTGATATGTGTCGATGTCAGCAGTGAGGCGTGACTTTTTTTTTTTTGTATTTTTTTTTTAATTATTTTTTAAACAAACACATAAACAAACATGACAACACACGATTATATATACAAGCATTGTTAACAGTGCACATCAAATTAAATCACAGTTTAAATAAATGTCTTATACAAGATATGCCCCTAATACCTGCTATCTATTCCCCTACACACATATGCTCTTGCTCGCACCCCCCACCCTGGACCCCCCAATGGATAATCCATCCATTATCATTCGCTCTTAACCAGACACTACCATTATATGCTAGCTTTTATTCTCTCCACCACTTCTAACCACATTGTCAATTTGGATTCATTGAGACCCAAAATTCTTGCTGTAGATATTTCTAGATAAATCACATCGAGATATGTAAGAATCCAGACCTTTCGGCAAATCTTTTCCGGTTGAATCCATCGTGATGCTATCAGTTTTTTAGCCACTGTAATACCAGATAAAACCAATCTCTTTAGCTGTGGATGTACTGCATACTCAAAAACATCATTCAGCAGTAATACAGAGGGGTGTACAGGTATATTCAGAATTAAGAGATTTGATAATTGCTGGGTCACTTCTTTCCAGAATATCTTAACTGGTGGGCAGTCCCAGTACATGTGCATAAATGTCCCCTCGTCCCCATTTGTACATAAGGAGCATTTGGAGTCTTGTTTAAGACCCATTCTGTTCAGTCTTATAGGAGTCAAGTATGTCCTATGGATATAGTTAAGATTGATTTGTTGATGGTCCGGGTTCCTTGATGCAAGTCGAACATTTGCCCAGGCTTCTTGCCACTCAAAATCTATTTCCAGGTCTGGTATATCCCTCCTCCAAATAGAGTCTAGGTGGAGGGTTTCATACGAGGCCGTTAGTAATTGATGATAAAAATCTGATACAAAACCTCTCGATGTCTCTCTTTCATAGAAAAATGTGTGGTATCTGTGGTGTGCAATTGGTATCCTTAATGGAACACTGTGAGACTTCAAACATAACAATAATTGTGCGTAAAAAAGATATGTGGAACCGGTGAGATTAAATTTTTTTTCTATTTCATCATAGCTACAAATACCCTGTTTGTTGAAAACATCTCCTAATGTATGTATGCCTTGCTTTTCCCATCTAGGGAATCTTATAGGTCGTTTTTTCTAATCAGGAGTGCATTGTTATTGAATAAGGGAGTATGATTATGCCATTTATGTGGGTTAGAATTTTTTTTTGTTTTTCACGCCATATCCGGATCGCATGTGTAATTATGGGGCCAAATTTCAGTTCGCATTGCTTAATTGATATTTTGGTGTATACTATGTCCTGCAGTCTCTGTGGTGCTACTATATTTACTTCTAAATTTCTCCAGGATACTGATGCTTGGGGTTCAAACCAGGTTGTCAGTGGTCTTAAAGTGTACGCCTTAAAATAGTGGAAACAATTTGGAATTGCCATCCCTCCGTCGGCTTTGTTTCTCTGTACGGTGGATCTTTTTATACGAGGTGGTTTGTTATTCCAAATAAATGTATATGCGGAAGAGTGTAATTTTTTCCAGTAACCATCTGAAGGGGGTAACGGAAGCATTGAGCTGATGAAGTTGATTCTAGGTAAGACATCCATCTTAACTATTGAAACCCGTGCCTGTACTGAGTTTTTAAGTTTTGACCACCTGTCAAGGTCGTATTTGATTTTATTTTGGATTTCTATGTAATTGTGTTTCACCGTTTGGCTTATGGTAGGGAATACTTCAACTCCCAAGCATCTAAAATGTGTTTAACCATTGGTATTTCTTCTGGAAGACTTGTATTCTTTGCAGGGGCGTTCAGTGGAGGCGTGACTTTCTATACTTCCTTTCAGATGCTCTCAGGACCTGTCTTTGTTCTCTCACTGGATCTGTCAGCCATGGACTGGGTGGGGAAGGTTTCTCAACGAGGGGACAGAGTTTGTCGAAGGAGGTTGTAAGGGCTGAGAGGAGGGTGGAGGTTGCCATCTCTGTGGAGAGAGCAGAGAAGGTGTCACTCAAAGGTAGAGCGGATAGTATGTCAGAGGAGAGGGTGGAGGGGGATAGCGAGGCCAGGTTGCGAGTGTGAGACGGTTTGAGTTGGGGTGAAGACCTTTCGGTTAAGCATGTTAGTGAGAAGGATATGAAGGAATGGTCAGATACATGTAGGGGAGTTACCGTGGTGTTAATGATGCTGGAGTTACGGGAAAATATGAGATCCAAGGAGTTGCCTGCTTTGTGGGTGGGAGGCATGGCAGTGGGAGTCAGGTCAAACGATTGTAGGAGGGAGACTACTATGACTGACTGAGATGAGTCAGGCAGGTTGAAGTCGCCCAATAGAGGGAGAGGGATACCATCTTCCTGTAAGGAGCTTAGAAGCATGTCCAGCTCATCTGTGAAGTGATCGAGCGGATCTGGAGGGCGGTAGAGTGTAACAATGGTGAGATTGAAAGGTTTAGAGACAGATACTGCATGATATTCGAAAGAGGAGAGTGACAGTTCTGGGAGTGGTGTTAAGTTTGTAGCCCATGAAGGAGATGTCATGAGGCCAGTGCCTCCACCTCGTCTGGAAGGTCGAGGTGTGTGAGTGAAGTTATAGCTTATAGATAATGCTGCAGGTGTTGATGAGTTATTGGGGGTTATCCAGGTCTCAGTTAGAGCCAGGAGCTGCAGATTTTGACTATGGGCGTAGGCAGTAATGAAGTCAGCTTTCTTGACTGCTGATTGACAATTCCATAAGCCTCCCCGTACTGTGACAGGTGTATTAGTGGCTGTAGGAGGGTAGGAGAGATTAGCCGGGTTGCTAGCAAACTGCCGTGGGTGGATTGAATCTGTTCTGGAGGAGCAGATTGTGGATATAGGTATGAGACACATTGTGGTGTCAAGAGTGGCAGGGAGGAAGTAGAGAGAGCAGAGTGGGAGGGAAAGGGAGGTTTTTGGAGTAGAGTGTAAATAGGATTATGGTGTACTTAGCACTAGGTGGATCCCATGGATTCCTCGGCGAATAACTCCAGGAAAACTCCTCTTTGTCCCTCTTCGTTTCTTGACGCTTCGCTGACGCTAAGCCAGCAAGCCTTTAAATCCCTATCACTAATTAGTGTTGTCTAACACCTGGCCCTTAAGGTCACTTAAGGAAACAAAATGGCCGCTTTAAACACGCCCCTTAATCAATTCAGCTGGTCAGGTCAGCAATCAAGTCTCAGTTTAAAGATATTACTAAATTACTTAAAATGTCTTACCCTGATGCAGTGTAAGTCTCTCAGTGAATGTGCTGTCCTTCCACAACAGAATGTAGTACAGAGTGATTCCAGGTGTTTGCACAATAAACTGTTCAAAATCCTCTTCTTATTTAAACACATATGATTATTCATATTTCACAGTTTTGTTCTTCATGTTTCATTGACGACCAGGAGGCAGAAATGTAGTTCTCAATTCCATTTCATTTAATTTGTTTCTCCCTTTACAGGTTCTCTAGCAGAGCAGCAGCGAGGCATAGCTTGTATTCTAACAAACATTCTGTCACACTTCTCCCGAAGGATCAAACACACCCTTTTACAGGTGGCACGCGTCCCTAATTAGCGTTGAAGCGTGTGGCCTAGGCCTGCGCGCAGCTGACTTCCCACTGGGGGCAAAAATGGTGCATTACAGAATATAGTCCTATAATGCAATCTAATTCTAAACAATATGATAAACAATTTAACGTGAATCTCCATTTAGGCTATTATAAAACATATTTATGCCAATTCGATTATACCTTTTGCTACAATAATAAATGATATATTTCAAGCTGTTCAAATTATATTACTATCAAAAAGTCACAACAAACTCCCCCCCCGATGAGCTCCCAAGTGTCATCATTCTCCTAGTTCCAAAGGGTACAGCAGCTGTACCGGTCTCTTCAGGACCAGATTCTTGGGGAGTTTTAACGAACATGAACAAACCTTTCCGTCCCGTCCTACGAACACCTGTTCAATGCGACCCATTTTCCACATATGCTTTGGTTGTTTGTCTTCGTGCAGTAAAGCCAGGTCGCCCACCTTGAATGTGCTGGGCTTGGTCGTAGATGCTGTGTGTGCTGATCTCAGCTCCATTAAATAATCCTTCTTCCATCGAATCCAGTATCCGTTGATCAGTCTCTGACGGTATTGTAACCGTTTGTTGAGCTTAGCTGCGTCAGCATTAGCGGGGTAATTGGGGGGAGTGGGCAGTGGAGGTAGGGTCGTGAGTCTCTGTCCCACCAAGAAGTGGGCTGGGGTTAGCGGAGCAGGCTCTCCGCACTCTGCGTGTGTGAAGGTGAGGGGTCTTGAGTTGACAACAGCCTCCACTTCAGTAAGCAACGTTTGAAGCTCTTCAAATGTCAAAAACGCTTTTCCTAACACTTTTCTTAAGCACACCTTCACTGACCTCACCATGCGTTCCCACATCCCACCCCACCAAGCTGCCCGTTCTACTATGTATTTCCAGGTGATCATTTTCCCTGCAAAGAACTCCTGTATCTTCTTATATTTTATCAAATTATACATAGCTCTCAGATCTTTGTCTGCACGCTTGAATGTTTTTGCGTTGTCTGAATATATCGTGGTACAGATTCCTCGTCGAGCCACAAATCGTCTAAAGGCCAAAAGAAATTAATCTGTGCTGAGGTCTGATACTATTTCTAAATGCACAGCTCTTGTCACTGCACAAGTAAATAAAGCTACATATGCCTTTTTATTCTGGGGCTTTACATATAATGGCCCTGCGAAATCTACACCTGTTACTTCGAACGGCTGGGCCTCTGTCACCCTATCTTTGGGCAAGGGCGTAGTACATTGTTGGCCTGCTTTTAATTTACTTTTTCGACAGACGAGACACTGTTTTACCATTTTCTTCACCAACTGGCGTCCTCTTATTATCCAAAACTGTTCTCTCACCTGTGTCAAGGTGTCTTGTAAACCAGAGTGGAATACATCATTGTGCGCTCTCTTTATGGCCAGCAGGGAGAAGGGGCCAGTCCCGGAGAGTATGAGAGGGTGTTTTTGTGCGTAATCCCAGTTGGTTTCCTGAAGCCGTCCTCCGACGCGCAGAAGCCCTTCATTATCCATGAACGGTTTTAGGCTCATTAACTTTGAGCCTCTATGCAATTCTCTTCCATTTAACAAGTCTGATTGTTCTTTTGGGAAGCTTTCTGTTTGGGAGAGTTTTGTCCAGTATTTCTCCGCCTCTCTGATTTCCTCTGCGCACAGTGGACCAGTTCTCTTTTTTTCTTCTGTGTATTGTTTGTAAAACGCAGCATCCACGCCGTGACGCGCAGGACTCGGTTGAGTTTGCTGTGTTTTCCCAGGTCAAATAGCGGGCCCAAACACATACTTGATTTCTCCTCTTTCACTATCTGGCTTTGCACCACACACTCCTCCAAATTCACTCCTTCATCAATATCATCTTTTGACGTACTTTTTCCGGTTGGCTCTCTTAACCACTGTGGCCCGTGCCACCACAGAGAGTCATCTTTTAGCGTCTTTACGCTGGAGCCCCGTGTGCCGCGATCGGCCGGGTTCTCTGCTCCATGGCAGTGCCCCCAGTTCTCTGGGAGGGTCAGGTTCTGAATTTCGATCACTCGGTTCTGAACGAACAGCTTCCATTGTTTAGCCGTGCCTTTGATCCAATGGAGAGCGATCATTGAGTCTGTCCAATAGTGTGTCTTGATTTCAGGCATTTTTAATTGTTCACATACAAACTTTCTTAGTCTAGACCCTATCAAAGCTCCCATCAGTTCCAGTCGAGGTAGGGTGATTTTCTTTAATGGAGCAACTTTAGTTTTGGCCGTTATTAGACTAGTGGCGCATTTTCCATCTATATCTGTCGTGCGCAAATAGGCTACTGCACAATAAGCTTTTTCACTCGCATCACAGAATATGTGGATCTCTTTATCTAAAAGCGTGTCGTCACTATTCTGCAGTTCTGAAGTGTAACTTCTGCTTATGGCTATAGAGCCTAAATCAGGAATTTCAGCGCACCACTGGTTCAATTTTTTGGAGAGGTCCTCTGGGAGCTGTGCGTCCCAGTCGAGACCCCGTTCCCACATCTTTTGGAACAGGCATTTTACCCTAATGCTAAATGGGGATAAAAAACCTATTGGGTCAAAGATTCGTGCTGCGGATTGGAGAACTCCTCTCTTCGTGTTTTTTTTGTCTTTTAAATGTTCAATAAAATCCTTCATTTCAAACACAAAGTCGTCTGTTTCTGTTCTCCATGTCAGCCCTAACACTTTCATTGGCGTTTGGCTTTTGACTTCCACCTGTTCATTTTTCACTTGTTGTGTCCATTCTCTTTGCAGCTCATTTGAATTCGTTTTCCACTTGCACAAATCCATTCCAGCTTCAGACATGATCTCCTTGGCTGTTTGAGTGATTTTTAAAGCCGCCTCTACTGTGTGAGCACCGCAGATATAGTCATCTACGTAGAGACACTCATCTAGGGTTTTTGCGACCTCTGGATATTTATTCTCGTATTTCTTTAGATGATGACGAATTGTGGCTGCTAATAGAAATGGACTGGAGGACACTCCGAATGGAACTCGTGTCATTCTCAGAATGCTGATCTGGTCCATTGACAATGTTTCTCCGGTGGTCCAGAGAAATCTCAGTGCATCTCTGTCCTGTTCGTTTAGAGAGATCTGAAGGAAGGCCTTCGTAATGTCTGACATGAGGGCCACTTTATACTTCTCTAAATCTGACTAGAATGCCTAACAGGTCTGGATTTAAATTGGGCCCGGTTTGGAGACACTCGTTAAGAGACCGACAATCTCTTCCATGTGAAGACGCATCAAATACTACTCTTAATTTTGTAGTTTCTCTTTGATCTCTAATTACAGCATGATGGGGTAAATAGTAAATAGTGTTCTCTGATTGATTGGACTTCACCTGTTCTACTATTTCTACTATTCCCTCGGCTAGATACTCTTGGATGACGTCATTATATTTATGGTACAGTACGGGGTTGCTATGGAATCTTCTTACCAGGTGAGCAAATCTACTCTCAGCTGTGGCATAGTTATCAGCGAGGATCACCTGTTCCTCTCTTCATGGCAACCGAACCTCATATCTCCCGTTTGTGTATTTGATTGACTCCTCGAATTTCAGTAGCGCGTCTGCAGCGTCTGCGCTCTCAGCGCGGCCTTCTTTTGACATGTCAATTCCGAGGGACTCAGTTTCCCAGAAGCTGCGCAACTGTTTTGAAAGCGATTGCTCCTCTCCCAGGCTCACGAGCAGCACGTCCACGTCTGGAGTCTCTGTGACACACAGCATTGCCGTTGCGACAGTTCCTTGCACTAACCATCCAAACTTGCTTTCGAGCGCAACTAGTGCGTCATCCAGTCTCTCCATTCGTCCAGTGACGATTTTCCAGTAGTGATCACCTCCGATCAGGATTCCAAGCTTTTCTGAATCCATTCCCCTCACTGGGGTATCAGCAAGTTGCATTCCTCTTTTGTGCAGCGTTCCTCTCAGTTTCTCACTGGCTGTTGTCAGGTTTGATGACGTGCTCACCAGTGGCGTCTCCAGCAGTTCTAGTTCCACTGCTTGGTTGGTTCGAATATTTCTCAGATACACTCTAACCTTCCTACAGGTTATTCGTTTGGGTACTAGCGAGCCAAATGTGTGCAGGTTCAATACCTCCTCCCCTACTACTGGTAGATTTAGAGCCTTTGAGATATCTTCTCTTATAAAACTGCGTTGGCTACCCCCATCCATAACACACCGCACTATCTGGCTGCGTGTGGGTGTTTCAATCCATACAGTCGCTGTCTGCAGCAGAACTGTGCCTCTTTCTGATGTTGGGACAATTGACACTACAGCATCTGAGGGGGTTTCCCTAACATTACTCTGTGTGCCCTTCTGTCTGGTACACACTGTTCTATGATGCCATACACTATTACACTCCTCGCAGTACATTCCCTGCACTTTGCATTTACTAGAAGTGTGCCTGGCACCTAGACATCTGTAGCATCTGCCCTGTACCTTCAATTTTTCTTTCCTGTTCTCAGCAGTGAGTTCTGAACAGTCCTTTGATCTGTGATTGCTTTTGTTACAGAATACACATGCTTTTCCATCTTCATTATTAGCTGCGTAAAATGTAGATGTCGATGCTGCGCCCGCGCGCTGGGGCCGCCGACTCCTCCTTTCCCAGACACTGTCTGTGGGTGGAGGTGGAGTCTCCTTTCTCTGTGTCAAGTTCATTGTCCTTTCCCGACTCTCGAGTTCCCTTTGCAGGAATGTCATTAGGTCTTTGACTTTCAATACAGACCCTGTAGCCTGAACACGCGTAAACTCCAGGGTTATCTCTTCGGGAATCATTTTCATGAGAATCGGGCACAGTAGACTACCATATGAGTCCGATACAACGCCCTGTGCGTCTAAACTCTTCACTTGTATTTCACAGTCATCATACAATCTCCTTAGTGCGTTAATGTTCGTGGCACTCTTTACAGGGGTTAGATTAAGGAGCTTGTTCATGTGTGCGTTTATTATCAAATCTTTACGGCCAAATCTTTCCATCAACATTGCAATTGCATTGTCGTAGTTCTCGTCGGATAAGGATAATCCTGCGACTACGTTTGCGGCCGTGTCTGTCAATAATGACTTCAAATAGCTGAACTTGTCAGCTGAACTCAGGGTGGTGTTATTGTGAATCGACACTTTAAATTGATTCCAAAAGTCTTGCCATCGGCTTATATCACCACTGAATTTTCCAATTATCAATTTCGGCAGTCTGATATGATCCGATCTACTTGATGAGTGTGAGCTCCCTTCGCTCACTCTTCTCTGTCGCTCCTCTTCTGTCTTTATGAGAGAGTCGCGCACCAACCTGTTGATCCGAGTTTTCCTTTTGATTATTCGGTCCATATAGTCCAGAGCCATGGTCACTTCTTCGACCAGGTCCTTCTCCTCCGTCGCTGCTGCAATGTCCCGATCATGTTCATTTAGAGTCGTCTCCTTGACGACTAATATTGCTTTGCTTTCCTCCAAGTCGGGCAGACATGGGGCCTCTGCTCCTATCTGCTCGTCTATCTTGTTCAGCAACTTGGTTACAGACGTCCTTACTGCTCCTCGGATAGCCTTCAATCTTGTTAGTTCAGTCATTCTTCTTCTTTATCCAATTAGTCCGTCCGTGTAGAATATACTTAAATTCTCCCTGGTTTCGGCACCACTTTGTTTGCACAATAAACTGTTCAAAATCCTCTTCTTATTTAAACACATATGATTATTCATATTTCACAGTTTTGTTCTTCATGTTTCATTGACGACCAGGAGGCAGAAATGTAGTTCTCAATTCCATTTCATTTAATTTGTTTCTCCCTTTACAGGTTCTCTAGCAGAGCAGCAGTGAGGCATAGCTTGTATTCTAACAAACATTCTGTCACACTTCTCCCGAAGGATCAAACACACCCTTTTACACGTGGCACGCGTCCCTAATTAGCGTTGAAGCGTGTGGCCTAGGCCTGCGTGCAGCTGACTTCCCACTGGGGGCAAAAATGGTGCGTTACAGAATATAGTCCTATAATGCAATCTAATTCTAAACAATATGATAAACAATTTAACGTGAATCTCAATTTAGGCTATTATAAAACATATTTATGCCAATAATAAATGATATATTTCAAGCTGTTCAAATTATATTACTATCAAAAAGTCACAACACCAGGAGAGCCTGAGGTTCTGCTTTTAAGCAGTGACAGGCCTTTGATAGCACACTCAGTACACAAGTGCTGTCTTTAAGTAGGAAGCAGCCTTTAATGGGGCACTTAAGGAAACAAACTGGCCGCTTTAAACACGCCCCTTAATCAAGTCAGCTGGTCAGGTCAGCAATCAAGTCTCAGTTTAAAGATATTACTAAATTACTTAAAATGTCTTACCCTGATGCAGTGTAAGTCTCTCAGTGAATGTGCTGTCCTTCCACAACAGAATGTAGTACGGTTTCTGGCGGACCAGTGCCCAGTGGCGGCGGGTGCGCTTGGGATTATCATCACATATGGCTACAGCAGTTCCATATGTCGAGATGGATGGAGAGAACGCTGAGGCGGGGACTTGTGTTTACACAACCCCACCCGTTTTCAGATTTGGTACAGACCCTATTATCGGGGTCAACAGCAGTGACAGCTCTGGCCGACGAGATCCAATCTCTGTGGGCGAAGCAAGCCATCATCGTGGTCCCAAAGGAGGACGCGATGCGTGGCGTTTCCTCCCGGTATTCTCTGGTGCCCGAGAAATCGGGCGGGGGGGGGGTGTCAGACCCATACTGGACCTGTCCCATGGAAGGTTCAGAATGTTGACCGTCTCCCACCTGTTAGACGCTGTCGGCTACTCTCTGGCTCCTCGCATCTTCACCAAGTGCGTGGAGACCGCGCTGGGGCCTCTGCGTCGTCAGGGGATACGAATTTTATTCTACCCTGGACGACGTTCTGGTCCTCGGCCGGTCAGAGAAGATCGCCAGGTCTCATACCAGGCAGGTGGTGGAATTCCTCACCAGCCTGGGTTTTGCTGTAGACTGGAAGTAGAGTACTCCTCTTCCCAGTCAACGGGTGGAGTACTTGGGCTTATTTCTAAGCTCAAGGTCTATATGGGCATCCCTCTCAGCAGCGGCGAGTGGATTCTCTGCGCGCTCGGGAGGTTCCGTCCTAGGACGGTTACGGCGCTGTCCGTGATGCGCCTGCTCGGTATGATGGCATCTGCTCACTCTGTGGTCCCTCTTGGCCTCTTCTTCATGAGGGGGATACAGAGGTGGTTTTCCAGTATGGAAATAGACCCGGTGAGAGACAAGTGGAAGCGGCTGAAGGTTCCCATGTCAGTACTGGGGGACCTCGCCCTCTCACCAGCGGGGTCCCCATGGGCAGCAGGCTGTCACACATCACGGTCTTCACCGACGCCTCCCTCATGGGATGGGGGGGACATGTCAGGCCAACGCAGTAGGCGGCAGCTGGCAGGCCATGCTGCCCGGTCTGCACTACATTTCAATGTGTTGGAATTGAAGGCAGTCCTTCTGGTCCTCAAACAGCTCGGCCACCTTGTGGTGGGCAAGCATGTTTTGATCAGGACGGACAACACGACGTCAGCGTCATATATCGACAGACAGGGAGGAGTACGCTCCCCCCGTCTGCACCAGGCGGCGGTCGAGCTCTGGCTATGGGCGTTTCTCAATCTGCGCAGCCTGAGGGCTCTCCACATCCCCGGCAGGGAGAATGTGGGTGCAGATGTGATGTCGCGGGGCGGTCCTCACCCCGACGAGTGGGGACTACGTCCAGACATAGTCAGACAGGTCTGGGACCGATTCGGGGAGGCCACGGTGGACCTGTTTGCGAGCAGACAGTCCCACCAGTGCCCCTTGTGGTTCTCGGTCAGTCGTAAGGACAACCCCGCTCTGGGGGTGGATGCCTTCTCGATGTATCCGTGGCCGCCCGGGATTCTGTACGCGTTCCCCCCCATACACCTGATAGCTCAGCTATTGGGGCGGGTACGTTCTGTGGCCACCGCGGGCCCTCTCTCAGGCACGCGGAACTCTGTTCTGCCTCCTGTTCTGGGGCTGCCTCTAGGCTTGGCTGCTGAAAGGGTGAATCTGGTGGGGATGCGTCTTGACTCTTCTGTGGTTGACGCCATCCGGAATGCGCATGCTCCGTCCACTACCGCGGCTTACGCTGGGAAGTGGCGTATGGTCGAGAGTGGGGGGCAGAACATTGGTCAGCCACCCTCTCGTGGGACGTTCTTGCTTGGCGCACGGCGTCTCAAGCCTGTGGAACGTTCTCTGTCTCCCAGTCGCGACCTCCAACTGTTCTGGTAAGGCTGTTGGGGGCCCCGTTTGAGCCTCTTGAACAGGCGCCATTGGATCGTCTGTCTTACGACCACGTTCCTTTTTTGGGCCAGCACCTCCGCTAAATGCGTGGGTGAGCCATGTGCTCTCTCGGTGCGGCCTGAGTGCCTGTCTGTTCGGGCCGATAGCGGGGCGACTCTGAGGCCTAATCCGGTCTTCGTGCCAAAGGATATCCGGAGCCCTTTTCGTTCCAGGGATATTGTGATTCAGGCGTTTCATCCTCCTCCTCACGCTAGTGGGTTGGAGTCGAGCCTTCACCTGTCGTGTCCTGGCCGTACACTGGGGGTTTACCTTAGTCGCACGCAGGGTCTCAGGGCTTCCGATCAACTGTTGTTTGTTACGGTGGCCGTCGCGCGGGTGAGGCGCTGTCCAAGCAGCGCCTGTCACATTGGTTGTGCGAGGGCATTGCCCTTTGCTACACGTTGGCTGGACAGGTTCCCCCCCGGGCGTCAGAGCGCACTCCACTCGTGGTGTGGCGGCCTCTACTGCCTTGTTAGGGGGGGCCTCAGTGGAGGACATCTGTGCTGCGGCCTCCTGGTCCTCCCTGAGTCCTTTCGTTAGGTTTTACCTCATGGACATGACTGGGGGTTCTGTCTCCCAGGCGGTCCTGAGGTCCGGGACCTCTCCTGCATCCCACCATCAGAGTGGGGACTACGCCAATACACACAATTGTTAAGGGGATGCAGACCAGAGAAAACGTTAGTCCTGTCTACATCAGGGACCCCCATTTTCAATTAATAGATTCACAAAAAGCACACCTGCCCTGAGCCCTGTCGTCAGCCCATCCACCCATGTAAAGGGTAAATAAGCCTCCGCTAAACCCCCAACATTAGACACCGATTGACTGTCAGCATGAATGGTTAAGAGGAGGGAAGACAGTAAAGACAGCCCTCGGCGGGGTACATGGGAACGGCGCCCCAACACTAGCATTAGCATTAGCTGCGCGCGCTAGGATACTTGGAAACACATCCAAAAGTGAGTCATGATGACCACGTTTATCCAAATATCCCGCCCCCTGCGCCAATACATCACCCGACTGTCTCACGAGACAACGAGCAGTATTACATATACCAATGCCTGCTAGTGCAGGCCCTACCTGGGCGCGACATAGCTCGACTGCTAACCGTCGCGCGAAGTCCCTCAGTCTGCTGTCATGCGACGAGGAACAAACAGGATAGGGCCGTCGTGCTGTCAGGACGTGCCGAGAAGGTTCCGGGGGCTGGCGAACTTCTGGCGAATTCCCAACATTGTGTAATTTCTCCTTCAGCTTCATAACAATCTCCAGTTCCGAAGTGCATCTAGCGGGGTCATCCCTATGTTATGTTAACAGAATCCGGCTATAGGGCGACAATAATGTGGTCAAGAGGCATGGTTTCCAGTCTTTAGCCTTTAACTGGCTTGATTTGTTTATTCACATGGCAGGAGCAGTAACACATGAGTCCTCTCTTACTGAGAGACTGGGGGGAGAGAAAGAAGTGGGAGGAGACACAGCTACTTATACTCGCCACCTGGTAGTAGTCCAGAGTGTCTCCGCCAAGAACGCCCTCCAGTGGACACAGATATATATGCAGGTAGACAAACACTAGTATGAACAGTTACATATGCAGTTAGACAGTTACTAACAATCCCACACAGAGCCTCTACCTTCAACACTCCCACTTTTTAGCATACTGGCTGACTTCTTGGAAAAACATTTTTACAAAGGAAATAATACAATCACAAAAACACTAACAGAACATGGCAGTCAATATCTACACACCAAACATGGCCTTTGCAAATCTCTTCAATTTCAATTTGGAGGCAGGTTTCGTCATTGCGTCTGCTACCATGTCGTCCGTGGGACAATAGATCAGAGTCATCCTTTCTTCTCTGATGACAGATCTAATGAAATGATATTTTATATCGACATGTTTACATCTCTGCCGACACACAGGGTTTCTAGCAATCGCAATGGTTCCCTGGTTATCCTCATAAACAACAGTATTCTTATATACATAGGTATTCATCCCTTCGAGCAGTTGTTCCAGGTAGATACACTCCTGTATGGTCATAGCTAGAGCCATATATTCGGCTTCACAAGTTGATAAAGCCACGGTGGGCTGTTTCTTTGTTTTCCACGAAACCAATGAGCTGTTTGCGTTCAAACTCACACAATATCCGGTGGTACTCCTTCTATCTGTGGTGTCAGCTGCCCAGTCTGCATCACTGTAGGCTTTAAGCCCTAGGCCCTCGCTGCTCTTTCTGAAACACAGTTGTCTGTCGGCAGTACCTTTAAGATAACGAAAAACATGTTTTACCGTAATCCAGTGCTCCTCTGTGGGATCACCACAACTGTGCTGTGACAACTTACTCACTACAAAACATAGGTCAGGGCGAGTCAAATAGATGAGGCTACCCACTGCTTCCCTGTACATTTTTACATCTGTCAGTTTCTGAGCATCTTCCTGGTAGTCCAGCTTTTGATCACATGGTGTATCCCTTGTTCTACATTCCTGCATGTCAAAACGTTTCAGAATCTTTTCCACATATCTCTTCTGGGATACTGTTACACAATTGGCAGACTGCTCAAAATCCATACCTAGAAAGTGTTTTAACCTCCCAAGGTCTTTAATCTTAAATCTATTGGAGAGCATCTCTTTCACCTGAGGTAGGCTCCTGGTATTGTCCGCTGCTATGATCAAATCGTCTACCCAGATGACGATGATCACTTTCCCCGACTCCTTTGATTCCCTCGAGTAAACACAGGGGTCTACTGGGTTCTGTAGGAAGTGATCTTTGATAAGGCATGTGAAGCATCTCGTTCCAATTTCGCCCAGACTGTTTTAGGCCGTAAATGGATTTTTCCAGCTTACACACTAACTTCTCTCCTTCCCTTTCGTAACCCTCGGATTGTTCCATATAGATCTCCCTATCTATGGGTGCGTGCAGATAGGCTGTCTTCACATCCATCTGATGTAGAATCAGATTGTCCTCAGCTGCTTTCTGAACCACTACCCTTACACTGGTCAGATTGGCTGTGGGGGAGAATGTTTCACCATAGTCTATCCCCTCCCTCTGACTGAAACCCTTAGCTACAAACCTAGCTTTGTATTTATCATGGCCTTCAATTCCCTCCTTGATCGAATACACCCATTTTCCTCCCACTGTCTGTCTGCCCTCCGGTAATTTGGTGAGAGTGAAGGTGTGGTTGTCCTCTAGGGACCTCATCTCCTCGTCCATCGCCCTCTCCCATTTACTTGCTTCAGGGGACATTATGGCCTCTTTAAAGGTCTGCGGGACCCCGCTGACTACCCTGTAGCAACGGTGATGGGTGTACTGTCCTCCTCGTCCGCAAACAGGAACAAGTTGCAGTCACAAGCTGACGACATGTCATTTGCATAAATTAGGAATAGTAGCGGTCCTAGTATGCTTCCTTGTGGAACACCACAGCTCACTGTGAGGGGGGGGGATAGGGTACCGTTTACCTCCACCATCTGTTCTCTCCCCTCCAGGTAGGATTGTATCCAGCTCACTGATAGACTATCAAAACCAATTGCTTTTAGCTTGTCAATCAGAATGGTGTGATTGACAGTGTCGAAGGCCTTTTGTAGGTCCAGCATGACCATGCCGCAGTATTTGCCCGCGTCCACCTCTTGTTTGATGTGGTCGTTCAAATAGAGAAGGCATGTGTCAGTGGAGTGGGATGTTCTGAAACCAGATTGGAATTCGTAGATTAGATTTTTTTCCGCAAGGTACTTTTCGACCTGTCGTATACTATTTTTTCCATGACTTTCGAGATGGATGTAAGGATAGAAACAGGGCGGTAGTTGCCTGGGTCTAATTTGCTGCCCTTTTTGTGCAGGGGTGTTACTCTCGCAATTTTGAAGTCCTTGGGGACTTGTCCCTGTTTTATGGAGAGGTTTATTATGTGTGTGATGACTGGGGTGATGGCGGCTGCTGAGTCTCTGAGGAATTTGGAGGGGATATTGTCATGGCCAGTGGCCTTGTTAGGTTGGAGGGCGCTCAGTTTTTTGAGTACCTCAGCTGTTGTTACCATTTCTAGTTTGAAATCGTCTTTGCGGACCCCTAGGTTATTGTAGTAGGCTATGATGTGTTCTACCCCAAAATGCCCTGAGTGGGAGGGTAGTTTATTTACCAGTGTTGTGGCTATGTTTGTGAAGAAAATGTTTAAGTAATTGGCCACATCCAGCTTGTCTGTGATGAGCGTGTTGTCCGTCTTTATGTTTATGTTTGAAAATCTGGTTTATTAACAATAACAACAATAAGAAATATCAAGAGGGTTGTATTCTGACAGTTTACAGATGTCCCACATACAACCACTGGGTTTACGTCTGACCACTAAGTGTGTCTGACTCTCAACCACCAAAACCTGCACGGACTACAACGTATGATCCTGCCAGTTAGGGTTCCTTGTGTGTACTGCACCTTGTGTATACTGTTTACTTTGACTCTTTCTCATAGTATATATTCAGATTCAAATTCTTTATTGCCTGTATTTATTGTAACGTATAATATAATCGATAGGGCATACAGACCCTCATCTGCACCCTTGTTTACACTGTTTATCTTTCTCACAGTTTTTATATTCAGAGTTAATTATATTGTTTACACTGTTTATTTTTTCTCATATTTTTATATTCAGATATATAAATTGTTTTGCCTATATTTATGTCTTTCTACTTCTACTCTGCCCATACCCCCCCCCCCAATCAATAAAGGGATATCTTATCTTATCTTTATTCAGTTTTGCCAATTTTCCATGGGAATAAAGGCACAAAGGCTGGGTGTTCTGAGCCTATAGACGGCTGGGGGAAATTAACTCTACTGTAACGTTAACCCCATGCGCTACAGTGAATAGCTCACACAGTGGGGATAGGACCAGACGAGACATGCTGAGATGGTAGAGGAGTGAAGGGTTAGAATGTAGAATGTGACTGAGAGCATGTACACTCCTCCCCGGCATTCCACCACCTCTCTTTTATAAACCTAGACTTTTCTCACTTTAACACAGTGACAGGTAGGTGTTTCACAACATTCCTGTAACTTACACAACTATTCACAAGGTTACGAAACAGCAGTTTAACCAGTTCACTACAATCAACCTACTGTGGGTGTGTTTGACTTGCAAGCTGAGCCTGGGTGTTATATAATATATACTGTTGTGAAGGGCCAGATTAAACTGAATATATATATGTATCGTTTGATATACTTTGTATATTATTTATATATATACACGGAATATCCCTTTACCTGCGTTCAGACCAGAGTAATATTCGCTCTCCTATTGGACAGCGCCCCCTGGCGCCAACGAGCAAGCCCCCAACGGCAAGTTCAAAGACAACTGCAGGCATGTCAGAACATGCCCAGAGTCAGCGTAGTAATACGAGACAAGGACTGAGGTTGGGACTAGATATTCACTTAAGTATAAATACGGCGCAGGTGTAAACAGCAACGCTTCGTTCATTCAGTACCTTACCCACCTTCACCACGAGTCAACGTGCAGTGAAGTGAGCAACCGTGCGTTTAGAACATGTGCGAATAGAATAGTAAAAGTGTCAGAGTTTAGTGAAGTAACGTCAAGTTCGACCTAGTTTAATGTGAAGTATAGTGCACAGGAGAATCGGCGTCGGCGATTGCAGAACCATTCCTGGTTGGATTATATTGATTTGGGACGTGACCACCGGAGAAGAGCACCGTTGATTTCCACTATCGTTTGGGATTTAACCTCGTGAGGATTACCACTCTGGCCTGCCTCGTGGACGGGGCTGGCTAGCTGTCGTCAATGCTGTCGAGCATCTTGGATTACAACTATTGCTTTTGTCTGCTGATCAAGGGAGTACAAGCACCGACTCCTGTACCTGGAGTCTCTTTATTCCCCGTTGACTCAGACGGAGTACCCGAACATTCCTCTACCCTCCAGGCCTTACACCCCGGAGGGAACCCATTGTCTCCAGTTGGTACCGGTGTTGCCCTATATAATTGCTACTATACAACAGGTGGCGTCAGCTTAGACCCATCATAGGATTCCTGCTATTCTTAGTGACTTATGCTCTTGACTGACTTTACGTATATTCTTCGCCATACAAGCGCGACCCTAATTCTCATTCTGTAACCTAACGTTGCCTAATAATAATAAATTACCCTCCAATAGTATTTCTGTGTCAATGCCGTGTTCTTGTGGGTGTTCACCATCTATATTTGATGTACTGTTTGGCCAGTAATTAAAGTACATAACTAGCAGTGGTTTAATCTATCACAATCTTTAATACAGTCAGGGTTTTGTAACCCCTCAGTTACAATTGGTCCTTCGAGCCGGAGGGTATCAGTGTAATATTTAATATAATATTAATATTAACCATGGCCAGCGGTGAACACTCCCCAAGCGGCTCCCCAAAGCTAGAACGCCTGAAGTGGATTTCCCAAGCTATTTCGGTTCTGCTCTGCCCAGAACCGGGTTGCGTTAGTACTCTGCGTTGTGTCTATATCTCTTAAGCTCTGGGAATCACTTCTCTTCAAACTGAGCGGTGCAGGCAGAAGGAATTAGGAGGAAAGGTAGTATAACAGTTGTTTAATCAAAGTTTAAGAGTGTATACAAATTACAATAAGAACACTATAAAAGATTCAAGGTACCAGAGCACTATGCCGCTCGCCCTATCTAAGAAATCAGATTAAAGAATGATAGTTGATAAATTGTTGATGGCTTTGTTCTCTGGCTAGTGAACAAAGTAAAGCTATGTTTCTCCCTCCAAAAGTGATGTTCTTTGTTCTGTTGATTCTTCCTCTGCTTCCGCCGCCTTGGTGTGGATGGGTGGTAGGTGTTGTCCTGTCGGTTGGGTTGTTTCAGTTCCTCTCCCCCATCACACCCAGAGATCTTATAGCCAGACCTGCATAATCTTGTGATGTCATCAGAATGACATCACCAAATTCTTTCCTCCAATCCCAGGCCTGCTAAGCTTGTATTTGAAAATAAGGGTTTGGCTTAACCCAGAGAATATTTTCCCTGTATTTTTACTTAAACACATTACTTGACTTGTTAATACTTTGATGAACCTCAAGATATATTGATTACATACACACAGATATCTTTCTTTATCAAAATATCTAACAAATCTAATCATTCTGTTAGCTTAATAGAATACAAATCAATACCATATATCAAGAGGATAGAACAATCAATTAATCATATTGAACATAAATGAAAACAGAACAGACACATTAACTAATTACCTAATTTAAGTATGACCAAACCTAATTATATTTTAACTTACTTCAATGACTTCAGAATTCAAGATTACTAGTACAATATACCAGGAAATAGTTAGCTTGTTTGGAGCTCAAATTAAGGATTTCAATAGTGATCTTCTCTGTGTGTGTGTGTGTGTGTATGTGTATGTGAAAATGTGTGTGTGTGAATGTGTGTGTGTGTGTGTGAAAATGTGTGTGTGTGAGTGTGTGTGTGTGTGACTATGTGTGTATGTGTGTGTGACTATGTGTGTGTGTGTGTGTGTGTGTGTGTGTGTCTCTGTGTGTGTGTGTGTGGCTAAGGCTTCCTGCCCCCCACCCCTTGTCTCACCCAGGTGGCTGATTGCATAAACAGTGGTTGTAAACAGTTCCTCTATTGTCTTGGTTTGAACCTTGTCTACTCAGCTGTTCTCACAGGACCGATTCCACAGATCACACAGGATACAGGCTGTTGCCCACACTTTGTATGCAAATTCACCCAAAAGGGCAGAGTAATCTAATCACCAGCCATATCTTTGGCTGACTTGATTTTAGCAGCTGTTTTCTCTAAATATAACACATTATTTTGATTGTTGTTCCATTTTGACTGTTTCTTTAAGACTTTTACACAACAGTTTGATTAGATCTTTGATGATCTTATGTTGGGATTTTACCACAGTTCCCCACTTGGATAGTTTACCTATCCTTAATATGTCCAACATAGATATCAATCTCTACACACTACTATCTAGATAACACTTAAGACATTTTAAATCATATTAGGATAAAATATATATCTGATTTGCCACACTCAGATCCTAAAATTTAAATTAGCCATTTCAGTTTGTGATCATGTGCACAGTCTTTAACAACCTGTTCTCGTACCAAGATCAATTCCCATTGGTTTCAACTGTGAGTGGTCAAATTCTGACTTGGAGCATTGAGGAGGGGGGTCCATGTTTTCTAGATTTGACCCTGCCTCCTCTTTATTGCTCAGAGCTGGCGCAGTATCACGACTGCTGGGTGCAACTCCCCATTCTGGGAGGTGGAATTTAGAAAGCAAATTGCCTTTCTCATCACACTCCATCTTCTGTCGAGCACATCTTGACTCGTGTTGACCTCTATTTGGGGGTAGAGCCCCCTGCTGTATCTTCTATTGCTGTCACAGCGGTGGGGAGGTCGTCGCTGGCTGCTCGACCCTTTCGCTGGTTGACCCCCTGGTCAATGGTTGAGGCCTTGCTTCTGTTGACAGCCGGAGTTGTTGCTGAGGTCTAGCCGCCTGTCTCCTCGTTGGTTGTCTGTCGTTTCCCTCTGAAGCCTCAAGACTCGGTCACTGCGTTGGCCAAGACTCTCCCGGCCCGAGAGGTAGGCGTCTCCTGGTTCTCCGCAGTGTTGTGGCTCCCCATGGAGCCGCTGGGTAGACACTAGCCAGTGTCCTGGATCAACAGTACCGATGGCTGTTGTCTCCCCAATCTCCCATCCGTATCCTGCAGTGAATATATATCGCTTCGGGGGACAGTGCAGGTCACTTCTACCACAACAATTGATTGAGAATCCATAATTTCCATAATTTTCCTCCCTCAGACTCTCTTTACTGGTCTGAGCTTTGACAACTTTCTTTTCCAAATCATTTATCTATATATTTCATGGTTTTTAGATCATTAATTTTCAAAATTCTGAAAAATTCACATGGCTCTCATTATATTATGCTGTCAAAACAGTATACTCCTCCACCTCTCGATGTGGAATACACATTCAAACATCGTTACCGTCGTCCTCTGGACAGCTGCACCCGGACCGGACGGTCAGCACTGACACCTCCACTCTCCCAGTACTCCTGTGTGTATGGCAACAAATCACAGTCCGCCTTAAACACACCTCTTCCACACCACAAGCCAATTATCAATTGCACATGTTCACACCCTACACAAGACTAATTTGGCCAATAGCGACCAAACCTATTGAGCTTCATTAATGTACAGAGAATCATGCTTCCCAACACTTTCACCAATCACGACACACCCCCAGCCCCTAAAACTGGGTATTCAATGGGCGGAGAACAAAAATCCATAACTAGCTCATGTTCCTTCACTTTGTTCCCAGTCCATTTTACAGATATATACTACCCCGTCCTGATGTGTCGAGATCACTCCCAGCTTGCCAGGTACCCTAAGAAAAAACACACAGAAAGAAAGAAAACAGAAAACAAAACACAAAGAAAACGCTGCCAAACCAATAAATGAAAAAATAAACCAAGCTTGCGAGCTTTTTCTTTTTTCTTCTGAGCTCATTTTTAACTAAGAAACAAAAAGGGAAATCAAATGAATAAACAAAATGTACGCTCCCGGCCTAAGTCAGGAATCGCTCGTATCACGCTAGAAAAGAGAAGTAAAAATAAAAGTAAATAAACACCTATCCTATTGCTCATAACTGTTAATACGCTTCTATCAATACTATAAAATACTAGAAACAACTATGAGTCTTTTTAATTTCTTAATCATGCAGTCCACCCTTTGATCAATCCGAATGTTGACCAAGCATGGATAATTTACTGATCACTAGCTGCCGCAGTGTCACATCATCACACTGTCTAATATTGATTAACTGTTTAACATAATTTGATCCTCTTGTTAGTCTGATTAGTTCATGCATTTGTCAGTCACTCATACATCCGTTTTTAGTAACTTTCATTCATAATCTAATCACCTAACACCTCTATCTATTTTTATTTTTTATTTGTATTCTAATCTAATTAGGAGCATATTTTATCATTCAATATATCCCACCTCTACCCTAGTCAGTTGCATATATTTTTATTCTGCCGGTGGCCTCTGCAGACATGACCTTTGAAAATGACCTTTCACTCCACAGATCCAACAACACTGGCGGTCTCCCCCGGGTTGTGGGACCCGGTGGGTCAGTCGCCTGTGACCGGATGACCCTGGGGTCATCGGGCCCAGAACATGTCCTGGTGGTATGCCATCATCGCCATGGTTCCCTGGAGCCTGTTCGGAGGAGAAAGCCACGTACCTATTTGGTCCAGTCACAGTTCCTTGAGAGGGGCCCGTTGTTGGGAGGGGCCCGCCACCTGTTTCTGTACAAACACGCCCTGTTGTGGATAGATGGTCCCGCTCTGCACAGTCCCGAGAAATGTGTCCGAGGGTCCCACACGTCCAACACTGCACCCGCCGCACACGGTAGCCATTCGGATTCCTGCCTCTGCCTCCACCTTTTCCTCGTGGTTGCCACCTCGTGGATGGTCCTATTGGGGTTTGTTGTTGTTCCGGCACGGGACCCCCTTGTGGCCCCAACTGGGCCCGTCTCTGGCCATCTGGTTCCCCATTGGAACCTGTCTCCCCTCCGGGCTGTGTGGACTGGATTAGGCCTTGGAGATAGTCCACTACCTGTCTAGCCTCGGCTAGCTGTTGTTCGAGAGGGAGGCACGTCTTTAACTGGCAGTCATCTGCAACGGACACTTCAGCGTGGATTGACTCGGGTAATACAGCTGTCTCTGGGTCGCTTGCTGCAACGACTCCCTGTGGCGGAGTAAAAGACATTATTTCCAGTCCCTCCGTCACACTGGACACTAGAGGGGAGTCGATCACATTCCAGTCAATCAAGTTAACGTCCTGCATAGTATTGTGTATTGTATATTATATGGTAACTCAGAACATTGTACATATGTCTATACCGAACACTGTGACCTCATTTTCTTCTTCTAAATTCATGCTATATTATGTTATTATGTTATTTGATACTATCTTGTCTAGCACAGTCTCTGGAGCGTAACAGTAAGAAGCATTTTGTATGAAAGTATTCTGTACTTCTGTATGACAACTATTAAAGAACTTGAACTTGAACTTGAACTTGAATTCGGTCAATGTAATGTCTGCAGAGGTTATCGGCATTATCTTGATTTGGGTACGCATTCTATACCGGCCTCCTTTAACTACAAGGTTCTGTAATGGCCTGAATATCTTTGGCCATCTTTTCGTCACTTTTATTGTGACATCTCCAGTCGTTGAAATAGACAGATTGTCTACCCTTTCTATGGTCAGTGCATCTAACCCTCCGGTTGCTCCTATCTGTGTATTTTCCATTCTCACCTTTCTTCAAACACTCGTAACGTCACCGTTTGGAAAGCAAGTTTCTCTGTATTCAAACTATTTTTACCAAACTTGAGTTAATTTCACTCACACTTCTATATTGGTGTAAACAGGAATTGATAATCTCGGTCTTGTGATACTATACCCCCTGACTGTCAACAGTCTCTTTGATTTCCCTGTTGGGGTTCGGAATTGTCAGCGCTGGCCATCCGTCCTGGAGCAGCTGTGAAGAGAGAAGCAAAAAATACACTTAATTATCAGTGACATTTCCCATTCACAATCCATCATTTGTCTTTAAGCATGGAATGTCGGGCATCTCCTATACTAAGATCACATGAGAGCATTTGTGCAATTTTCGTTTTTGATTTATCAATGACACAGCCTTAATCTTTTTCCAGTTGTCTCCATTGGAAACCCAGACTCTCAATCCTGTTGTCATGATCCTCCTTAACACAACTCCGGGGAACTTATTTTGCATCAGCCGTTTCCTTCTGTTGGTCAATCAGAAATTTGTTATTTACAGCCTATCATTTCTAAACATCTGTATTGGACATGGTAATTTAGGTGAATAATCTCACTTTTACTCTAATTGTTATTTGCAAATGACTATGTGTATGTGTAACTATATTTATTTCTGTCCGTGAAAGCCTAGTATGTATTTCGCTCATATTACATTATACATCTCAGTAACATACATATTTTCCATTCATAATATCTCACACAGTTACTATATTTCCCCCGTAACACCTAACCCTTTAGGTGTTAAATAACGCGCTTCTCACGGGAACAGAAATCAATTTTCAGTGCCTTATGTCACTGAAGTCCCCGCGCATTTAGAACAGTGTCACACAACCCGTTCATAACCACCGGCGCCGACACCATCCCCACATTGAAAATCCTGCCGACCAATGACATTCCACTGGCCACCTCGTCCTGTGGCCCACGGCATCACCCCCAGTTTCGAACCTGGAACGCGAAACCCCGGGCCCCCTACTCAAGGATATTCAAAGATCATTCCACTCACAACCACTGCCACACACATACAGCACCTCTGACACCACCGTAACCAGTCACCCAAACACCCACACACAATATAATTCGACGCGCGTAACGTGGCAGCGAGCCTCTGACGAGTGCACGCATAGCGCACCCCCGTTAATGCGCGGTGGCAGACAGCGAGCCCACCCCCGCCACGACGTTTAGCAGCCCCCGTACCCCCGGTAAAATGAAAAATGTGCGCAGTGCGACAGCGAGCACCGACGAGTCGCACACAGCGCACAAAGCGTGGAGGCAGACAGTGAGCCACGACGAACTGCCTACCCACACCCCCATCGCAGGCGCAGCCGAGTAGAGTAATTATGCTCCGACTTACGGCCCACCAACATGAACTGACACGGAGCCCCTGCCTTACCAGCCGGAGCTTGTCCAAATGCAAGGAAAGAAGTACGAGCGCCTTGTCGAACAAAGCGTAGCGCCAACGCCAGCCAATACCACTGCCAGCACTAGAAATTCCCTAAAAATAACAATAAAATTGAATATGGAACAACAACATACGCATAATAAGTCCCAAACTCAACCCACCGCCTTTGAACCCTACAGTAAACAGCAATAAACAATATACCTAGCACTACACCGCGTTTGAAACCCATAAAAAAAAAAACCTTTACATACAGGCCCAAACTAGGAGAAAGAGAAAGCGTTTCGGGGGGGCCGAGGAGGGGGGGGGGGGAAACATATGGAAGAGAGGCGGTGCGGGAATGAGGGGAGTGAGTGAGAGGGGGGGGGGGTAAGAGAGAGAGAGGGAGGGAGAGGGAAAGAGGGGGGGAAGTGAGAGGGAGAGGGAGAGAGGGGGGAGGTGAAAGGGAGAGGGAGGGAGGAGGGTGAGAGAAGGAAAGAAAGAGAGGGGGGGGGGTGAAAGAGAAAGAGAGAGAGAGGGAGGGGAGGTGAGAGGGAGAGGGAGAGAGGCGAAAAGGGAGGGGGAGGGAGGAGAGGTGAGAGGGAAAGAAAGAGAGGGGGGGTGAAAGAGAGAGGGGGGGAGAGATGGAAGGAGCGAAAGGTGAGAGGAAAAGAGAGAGGGGGAGAGAGAGAGAGAGAGAGAGAGAGAGAGGGGGAGAGAGAGAGGGGGAGAAAAAGAAGAGAGGGGGAGAGAGAGAGAGAGAGAGGGGGAGAGATGGAAGGAGAGAGTGAGTATCACTAAGAAAGGTAAGAGAGGGGGAGAGAGAGGGAAGGAGGGAAGGAGAGAGAGAATCAAACGGCGAGAGAGAGGGGGGGGAGAGAGAGAGAGGGGGAGAGAGCGGCGTGTGAGGGAGAAAGAAAGAGAGTGAGCGAGAGAGAGGAAGAGAGAGAGAGAGAAAGAGAGAGAGAGAGAGAATGGTGCGTGTGGGAGAAAGAAAGAAAGTGAGAGAGAGAGAGAGGAAGAGAGAGAGAGAGAGAGAGAGAAAGAGAGAGAGAGGAAGAGGAAGAGGAAGGGGAAGGGGAGGGGACCTTGAGGGAGCACATCATGGCGAGAGGATTTGAAAGCACCCCGCACATTTACACCAGAGGGACTGTGTAAACAAACAGGCTATAACTAATCCCAAGACAACATCGCCCCCTATCGTATTCCTAAATAAACTCCACCCTCCCCTTAACAATGGACGCTTGGTGCCCTCCCAAGATGGACGCCGGCGCCCCTGCTAAGATGGACGCCCCCTCGCGAGACATCCCGAGAGCCCCGTCATGCCATGACGTCAGCACAGTTAGCCTAGCTTCGCTAGCCACGTCGCGGGCCGTCAGACCGCGCACCCTTACGACGTCACAACCGGCGACCATCTTAGCCGTTAGCGCGGCTAGGTAGCATTAGCTTAGCTTCACCCATGATCCCATAAAAACGCTTCCCAACGACTCACCGACCCGTCCCGCCGCGCGGGCCGTCTCCTCGCAATGTTAATATAACACCACATTCCCCACAACAGAATCCTATTTCCCTCAAAACGCCAGTGTAGTGATCTAAATAGAAATATAAAAACATAACAGCAAAACACTAGTTTGACCCCTCTGTCGTCATCACCGGCGAGCTTAGAACGACTTCCGGGTCCCCGTCTAGATAATGCCAATCACCTTAAACATTACACATCTATTTTATCCGCCACGAATATGAAAACCTTTAAGTGCCTTACACATCCCCGTAATCTCAAGACACTATCGATCGACCCTATACATTTGACCCTATGCCTATTTGTCCTGCCGTATCCTCCGGCGCCTCAGAGGCTAATACAACAGCTAACCGCTGCTGCGTTCCACGGGCCCCGGAAAACCGGCGTTACCATTACATTTCCCCACGGCCAACCGGTGACTTAAATTACATAATAACACAACTATACTCTCACACGTCCCACCAATCACTCCTAACCATAGCCATTCGCCAACTAACCATAGCCATTCGCCAACCATACATTCATACACGCCTCCTAACACAAATAAAAAATATAAATCAGCATTTACGCATATTACCGTCTCTCGAACGCCGCACAGCAGCGCGACCAGTAAACACTAGACTAAACGAAATCGCACACACTTCCATACTGCATGTTTAAGCTTACCATATCGTTTCCTATAGCTTTTTAATCGACCTTTCATTAAGTACTATTTTTTGTTACAGCCTAACGCAGTCTAATTTTAACACGCCCGCCGTGCCCAAGGTTAAACTAGACCTATATGTGCTCAATCTCTACTTTAGAAAATACGACGCACGGTGTGCTTAAGTCCTTACTTTAAGACATACGACGCACACTTGTTTACCTTGGTTTAACTTTGAGCACGAATCTAGACATGTTTCCTACTTCCTTACATGTTCCGACTGGCAGCGGCGCTCCGTTTATTGTGCTAAAATTTTACTTTAAAATGTACCACGCACGGTGTGCTTAAATCCTGCTTCAGGACATACTACGCACGCTGTTTACAGAGCCGCCCTCCCCAGCCAGAACATTCAATTCAATTTTCCCTTACATCATGCTTACATGAGGTTAAATTCTTAGCAACCCCCTCCGTGGTTCGAATAGAGCACCCAAATACATCATCACACTCACCTCTTAGCAACCTCCTAGTCACTTGAAGACGACCGATCGATCAGTTGATTCCCTCGTTGACCGGCGTGAAGAAAGTGAGAAGAAAAAAAAAATTCTTTTGTTGGTGTGATAAAACGAGCGCTCTGATTCTAAAGCACGGCACCAAAATGAAGTGGATTTCCCAAGCTATTTCGGTTCTGCTCTGCCCAGAACCGGGTTGCGTTAGTACTCTGCGTTGTGTCTATATCTCTTAAGCTCTGGGAATCACTTCTCTTCAAACTGAGCGGTGCAGGCAGAAGGAATTAGGAGGAAAGGTAGTATAACAGTTGTTTAATCAAAGTTTAAGAGTGTATACAAATTACAATAAGAACACTATAAAAGATTCAAGGTACCAGAGCACTATGCCGCTCGCCCTATCTAAGAAATCAGATTAAAGAATGATAGTTGATAAATTGTTGATGGCTTTGTTCTCTGGCTAGTGAACAAAGTAAAGCTATGTTTCTCCCTCCAAAAGTGATGTTCTTTGTTCTGTTGATTCTTCCTCTGCTTCCGCCGCCTTGGTGTGGATGGGTGGTAGGTGTTGTCCTGTCGGTTGGGTTGTTTCAGTTCCTCTCCCCCATCACACCCAGAGATCTTATAGCCAGACCTGCATAATCTTGTGATGTCATCAGAATGACATCACCAAATTCTTTCCTCCAATCCCAGGCCTGCTAAGCTTGTATTTGAAAATAAGGGTTTGGCTTAACCCAGAGAATATTTTCCCTGTATTTTTACTTAAACACATTACTTGACTTGTTAATACTTTGATGAACCTCAAGATATATTGATTACATACACACAGATATCTTTCTTTATCAAAATATCTAACAAATCTAATCATTCTGTTAGCTTAATAGAATACAAATCAATACCATATATCAAGAGGATAGAACAATCAATTAATCATATTGAACATAAATGAAAACAGAACAGACACATTAACTAATTACCTAATTTAAGTATGACCAAACCTAATTATATTTTAACTTACTTCAATGACTTCAGAATTCAAGATTACTAGTACAATATACCAGGAAATAGTTAGCTTGTTTGGAGCTCAAATTAAGGATTTCAATAGTGATCTTCTCTGTGTGTGTGTGTGTGTATGTGTATGTGAAAATGTGTGTGTGTGAATGTGTGTGTGTGTGTGTGAAAATGTGTGTGTGTGAGTGTGTGTGTGTGTGACTATGTGTGTATGTGTGTGTGACTATGTGTGTGTGTGTGTGTGTGTGTGTGTGTCTCTGTGTGTGTGTGTGTGTGGCTAAGGCTTCCTGCCCCCCACCCCTTGTCTCACCCAGGTGGCTGATTGCATAAACAGTGGTTGTAAACAGTTCCTCTATTGTCTTGGTTTGAACCTTGTCTACTCAGCTGTTCTCACAGGACCGATTCCACAGATCACACAGGATACAGGCTGTTGCCCACACTTTGTATGCAAATTCACCCAAAAGGGCAGAGTAATCTAATCACCAGCCATATCTTTGGCTGACTTGATTTTAGCAGCTGTTTTTTTTCTAAATATAACACATTATTTTGATTGTTGTTCCATTTTGACTGTTTCTTTAAGACTTTTACACAACAGTTTGATTAGATCTTTGATGATCTTATGTTGGGATTTTACCACACGCCCGCAGCGCAAACATCAGCCACCTCCATATCTGGAGGAATTCGCTTTCGTTCTACCCCCTAGCTTATCTAAACAGACGTTAAATACGGATAAAGCGGATAGTCAAAGCATGTCCAATCCTATCGACTTGGCGACCCTGCCAGTAGAGACCCCAGTGGGTTCAGACCAAACTGACTCAGCTCACGGGGGGGACCAGGTGGGACATGACATGACTATACCTCCAGACAGCGTCACCGGGATAGACCCCGGAGCGCTCCAGGATAAAGAAAGCGCTCCAGGGATAGAACCCGACACACAACCAAGTGAAGAGAACCGCGCCCAGGAGATAGACCTCGGAGCGCGCCAGGAGAACAGATCTCCAACAAGCCCTGTCAGCACCCGATCACCTCCGCCAGTGTCATCCCCCAGTGAGGCGGACCAGAGACTGGCGCAAGCCTTGATCGCCACACTGACAGCCTCCACCGAAAGAGACCGACTTCAGGGTGAACGCGACCGGCTTCAAGCAAAGGCGCTTAGTGAGCGCGAACACTCCGCCACGGAAAGAGAGCGCCTCCACGCGCAACTCCAAGCGCAAGCCCTTAGTGAGCGCGAACACTCTGCCATGGAACGAGAGCGCCTCCAGGCTCAACAGATGAGCGAGCGCGAACAACGAGAGCGCCTCCAGGCGCAACAATTAAGCGAGCGCGAACACTCTGCAGCCGAACGAGAGCGCCTTCACGCGCAACTCCAAGCGCAAGCCCTTAGTGAGCGCGAACACTCTGCAACCGAACGAGAGCGCTTCCAGGCGCAACAAAGGAGTGAGGACGACCGCATAAGACTGGAGGAGAGGCGCCTTCAGACGGAAGAGAACATCGAACGAGACCGCGCCAATGCACAGCGCGACGCCGCCAATGCCCAGCGCGAAGCAGAGCGCGACCGGCTGCAGGCGCAGATGATAGAACAATTGATTGCCAGGGCGACACCCCCTCTCTCCGCACGGAGCTCCCGGAGATCATCACGACAAGGGTCTAGGGCACCTTCCCCTACCCGACAAAGCGACCCGGGACCCGGCCAACAGGAGGAACCTGTCTACGTCTCCGACCCCCCTCCCCGACCGGTCCATACGAGACCCAGCCAACGGGAAGAACCGGCCTACGTCGCCGAGAGACTGACTAGAAGACTCCAGGACCTAGAAGAGGAAGAGGAAGAGGAGGAATGTCAAGCCCACCAGCAGCAACGTACTCTGGACCAAGAGGCCCAGTACAGCCCCGACTTCAGCCCCGAGTCACTGCACTACAAACCCCCGACCCAACTCACGGGTGAGTTTGACGTACAGTCAGCACCGAGGAACAGCACCTGGGGACCCGGCCTCTGGTACCCACCAAGTACTAACCCACGACCACACGTACGGGGAGACTCGCCCAGGAGGCCTCTTCCCCTACGCTCACCAATGTGCCAGCCTTCCATGGCATCGTACCTTGGCACACCGACGTTCCCCGACTTTACGCGCGAGGACAGAGCACAGTACACGGAATTACGCATGTGTTTGGAGACTATGATGTCCGACGTCCCCGACGAGTCATACAAATATGCCATCCTCCTCAAGCATCTCAAGGTGCCCAGAGCGCATAACATAGCGCTGGCATATTCCAACTCAAGCACCCCATACTCCGCGGCTCTAGTGGCCCTCGACCAGCGTTATGGACGCATATGGGATTACGTGATCCAAGAAATACGGGATATCGACCGCCTCCCCCCAGCCAAAGACAATAGAGCACTGGATGACCTCTCTATCAAGGTACAATCCCTCGTGGGGATGCTGGGGTCCCAAAAGGAGAAGGGGAGACATGAACTGTATGCAAATTCTAACGTGGAGCGGATACTGGAGAAGCTCCCTCCAGCCCGTCAAGAGCGTTTTCGGCGGCAGAGAGACCACCGCGACCCCAACGGCCCAGAAGCATCCCTCCTAGACCTAGCTGATTTCCTCGCCAGGGAGGTCAGCAGTCTACGACTGGACACATTCGTGTGGAGTGACTCTAGCCCTAGAGATGGACCGCGGAGGTTCAATGACAACCGCCGGTCCGTGACAGTTATAATAATAATAATAATTCATTTAATTTATATAGCGCTTCTCAATAACCCGAAGTCGCTGACAGTAGTCGGGAGCAGGGGTACAAACAAAGAGGCGAAAGCAAAGAAACAAAACAAAACAACAAAGAAACAAAAACAAAGGAACATGAGACCATGGGGGGAACGGGGGAGACAGCCTGATGGCACAAAAAAAAGACTAGAGACATATCGATCAGGTTGGAGGGGAGGGGGGGGTTTAGGGGTGGGGGGGGTTGAAGGCAAGGGAGAACAGGTGGGTTTTGAGGCGAGCTTTGAAGGTGGAGAGTGTAGGGGAGTCTCTGATGGACTGGGGGAGGGAGTTCCAGAGTCGGGGTGCAGTGCGAGAGAAGGCCCGATCTCCGAAGTTTTTGAGCTTGGATGTCGGGACAGTGAGGGAGGCAGTGGAGGAGGACCGGAGGGAACGGGTTGGGCGGTAGGGGAGAAGGAGATCAGTCAGGTAGGGGGGGGCCAGGCTGTGGAGGGCTTTGAAGGTGAGGAGTAGTGTTTTAAAGTTAATGCGGTGTTTGATCGGGAGCCAGTGGAGGGAGTGGAGGACAGGAGTGATGTGTTCGCGGGACCGGGTGTTAGTGAGGAGGCGGGCGGCTGAGTTTTGGACCATTTGCAGTTTATGGAGGGAGCGGGAGGTGATACCAGTGAGGAGGGAGTTGCAGTAGTCCAGGCGGGAGGAGATGAAGGCGTGAATGAGGGATTCAGCAGCGGGGGGGGAGAGGCAGTGACGGATTTTTGCGATGTTGCGGAGGTGAAAGTAGGATGTTTTGACGATGGAGCGGACGTGGGGGTCAAATGAGAGGGTGGGGTCAAGGAGGACACCAAGGTTGCGGACTAGGGGGGAGGGGTGATGGTGGAGTCGTTGATGGTGAGTGTGATGGGTCCGGATCTGGTGAGGGTGGTTTTGGTGCCAATGATGAGGAGTTCAGTCTTGTCACTGTTCAGTTTGAGGAAGTTGTGGGTCATCCAAGTTTGGAGTTCGGTGATGCATGATTCAATGTGACTGAGGGGTGGGCTGTGGGGGGATTGTGTACTGATGTATATTTGGGTGTCGTCAGCGTAACAGTGGAAGTTGAGGTGGTATTTGCGGATGATGTGACCAAGGGGGAGAATGTAGCAGATGAAGAGCAGGGGGCCAAGGACTGAGCCTTGGGGGACCCCCTGTGTGACTGGGGAGGGGGGGGAGGTGTGGCCGGAGAGGGAGATGAATTGGTGTCTGTCAGTGAGGTAGGAGGAGAACCAGTCAAGTGCTGTGCCCTCAACACCCAGTTGGTGCAGCCTTTGGAGGAGGATGGAGTGACACACTGTGTCAAAGGCTGCACTGAGATCGAGTAGGATCAGGATGTTGAGGGCACCGGAGTCAGCGGAGATGAGGAGGTCGTTGATGACCTTTACCAGTGCAGTTTCGGTGCTGTGAGCGGGACGGAAGCCAGACTGAAGGGGTTCATATAGGGTGTTGGACTGGAGATGGGAGTGGAGTTGGGAGGCAGCAATACGTTCCAGTGTTTTTGAGAAAAAAGGAAGATTGGATATGGGGCGGTAGTTGGAGAGGGTGGATGGGTCGAGAGTGGGTTTTTTGAGGACAGGGGTGACAGCGGCGAGTTTGTAGGGGGAGGGGACGTGGCCTAGGGATAGTGACTGGTTGAAAAGGGCGGTGAGGTGGGGGATGAGAGCAGGGAGGCAGGCTTTGGTGAGAGTAGTGGGTAGGGGGTCAAGGGAGCAGGTAGTGGTCTTGGAGGTAGTCATGAGGTCCATGATGAAGGAGGAGTCAACTGGGGCGAAGGCAGTAAAAGGGGTGGGAGGGATGGAGTCAGGTGGGGGAAAAATGTTGGTGGGGGGGGCGAGGGTGGGGGAATTGGCGATGCGGGCAGTCAGTGAGCTGTTGATTAAAGATACTTTATTATTAAAGAAGAGGAGAAACGAGTTGCAGAGGTCAGGGGAGGAGAGTGAGTTATTGTCCGGGGGTTGTAAGAGTTTCTTGACAGTGGAGAAGAGGGTCCGGGGGTTGCGGTTGCTGCTGTTGATGATGGTGGAGTAGTGGGCAGATTTGGCAGCTTGGAGTGCATCACGGTAGGAGGAGACGTGCTGTTTGTGGAGGTCGGCGTGGATGGTGAGGCGGGTTTTTTTATAGAGGCGTTCGAGTTGACGGCCGGTCTGCTTCATGGAGCGGAGTTCCGGAGTGTACCAGGGGGAGGAGGTGGTGAATGAGACAGTGATGGTTTTCAGGGGTGCCAGTGAGTCGAGGGAGTCAGAGAGAGTAGAGTTGAGGAGGAGGGCATAGTCGTCAGGGTTAGAGGGGGCGGAGTCAGGGGGAAAGGCAGAGGATATGGATTGAGACAGTGTGAGAGGGTCAATGGATTTTATGTTACGGAAAGAGATGGTGCGTTTGATGGAGTGGTGGGGTGGGGGAAGGGGAGCAGAGAAAAGGATGCAGTAGTGGTCAGAGAGTGGGAATGGGATGGGGTGAGGATTGGATATGGGTAGGGAGGCAGAGCAAACAAGGTCAAGTGTGTGGCCTTTGTTGTGGGTGGGGAAGTTGATGTGCTGGGTGAGGCTAAAACAGTCAAGGAGGGAGAGGAAGTCAGGAGTGAGGTTTGAGTTTGGTTGGTCAACATGGATGTTGAGGTCACCGGTAAGTAGGAGGCGGGTGGAGAGAGTGGAGGCTATGGTCAGGAGATCAGAAAGTTCAGTTAAAAAAGTGGGATGAGGCTTTGGAGGGCGGTAGAGGAGTAGTGCAGTGATAGAGTTGGGGAGGGAGAGGGCAAGGTATTCGAAGGATAGCATGGGAGGGAGGTTTAGGTGCAGTTCAGTGATGGATAGGGAGAGTTTGTGAAAAACGGCAAGACCCCCCCCTCGGCCAGAGAGGCGGGGCTTGGCGATGAAGCTGTAATTTGGGGGGGTAGCTTGGTTGAGGGAGTAGAAGTCCAAGGGCTGTTGCCAGGTTTCAGTGAGGAGGAGTAGGTCCAGGTTGTTGTCCAGTAGTAGTTCATAGATCAGAGGTGATTTGTTAGAGAGAGAACGGGTGTTGAGGAGAGCAAGGGAGATGGATGGGGGAGCAGGGAGGAAGGAGCGAAGGTTATCGAGGTTAGCGGTGCGGCGGGTGGGGGTGGCAGGGGGGCGAGAGGTAGTCCAGGAAGAGGGGATGTATGAGCCGTCAGGGAGGTGGAGAGTCCGGTTTCGATTTAGGCGGGGGCCTCTGTGGATGTTGCGACGGCGACAGTGAATGCCAGCGTTTCTGGCAGCAGTGGCAGTGGCAGCGGGGAGGCGGTAGTTGTTGTTGAGCGAGTGAAGATCAGCAGGAGTATATGAGAGGCGGCAGGGGGGTGGGGGGGGGCAGTGAAAAATGGGGGGAGGGGGGGTTGTGAGAATCCAAGGGGAAAACGGTAGGAGAAGCAGGAGTCCAAGTTGGGTGTAGAATAGGAGCAGGAGTGGGTTAAAAGTTGGTAGTAGCTGGAGGGCGGAGAGTTGGAGTAGAATGTTGAGCAGATCACTCCGGGGCTGCAGCTGGACAATGGGAGCACTCCAGAGTTGCAGCTGGATACTGGGAGAGAGAGTGTTGTTGTTTTGAAGCAGCGTGTAGTAGCCGGCTCCAGACCAAGCCCGCGTAGCGGGCCGACCTGACCGCGCCATACCAGCAGCCAAGACCGAGAGGAGAGTGAGGGCAGTAGTATAGTATCGCCGACACTCACCCGAGGAGATGGGGAACCCGCAAACCAGCGCGAGGGAGTGGTGTCGCCCTCGCGGGAAGGGAGTAGTAGGATAGCACGGCCAGGCAGGCAGTGCCAGCAGCGGGTGGCTGGTTTAACCGACAGCAGACAGCCAGGAGCAGACGCACAGGACCGGTCCGGAGGACAGGTAAGGTTTTGTCTGGGAGAAAAATGTGTAGATCCGGGAGTTTGTTTTCCAGTGGCAAGGTTTGTAGTCCAGTTTGAGATCCAGTGATGGTGGGAACGGTGAGAGTACAGTCGGCAGGTCCAGAGAGCAGGGGGGGAAGAGAGGACGTGAAATGTTTGTAGAGAGTCAGGACGGGCGCAGGAGAGGACGGGAGAGACAAGCAGCGTCGACGGTAGAAAACAAAATAACAAATAGAGTACAAGGAATGGACGTGGGGGAAACGGGTAACAGGGCTGGGATACAGTTTAAACAGGTAAATAGAGATACGGACAGAAGCGGCAGTCACAGGTTAACGCCAGCAATGCTCTGGATCCGAGAAAAAACAAGAAAAACAGCTGAGTGAGCTGAGTGCACCAAGCCGAGGTTGAGCCACGGCAGACGAGCCACAACACCCACGTCAAGGAGAAGTGGAAGGCTGTCTGTCAGTACTGTGAAAAGGAACATTGGCTGTCTCAATGTGACACTTTCAAGGAGCTGACCGCTGACGAGGTGAGTCAGTGGATCAAAGCCAACCGCCGCTGCTTCCGCTGCGCGCGCAGCCATATGGCAGCTGAGTGCCGTTTAAAGAAGAAATGCAGCAAGTGCGACGGCGCCCACTTGGAGGTCCTGCACGACAGCAACAAGCGTCCACCAGGAAACCAAAGTGGGCCCGTCACGGTGATGTATCAGGCCGAGGCGGTGTCACCACAAACCAGTCCTGGACCCCCCCCCTGGTGTCCTGACTGCTACAGCAGACACTGGGAGTCACGGTGCTACTCGGACTAACGCGAGTCGGCACCACTACAGAAGATCCATAGGCCCCCCCCCTGGTGTACTTACTGCCGCAGCGGACACTCCATGTCACGGTGTGAAGCCTACCAGAAACTGACCCCCGCCGAAATGGATCAGTGGAGTAGGACGAACACACAGGACCACGCTCGCTGCGATACACTGCGCGAGGCCCACAAGAAAGGACTAGCCCGACAAGGCAACCCACCAACAGGAGTGCTCCACATAGACCAGCATAGCGGGAGCCCCCGAGTGCTCATCAAAGTGGTCAGAGTGCTCCTGAGTTACGAGGACAAGGTCCTGGACACTTACGCCGTCCTAGACGATGGGTCTGAAAAGACTCTCCTCCTCGCTTCCGCCGCAGCCCAGTTGGGCCTGCGGGGTGCCAAAGAAACAATGACAATCCGTACCATTAGAAGAGACCGGAAGACCATAAAGGGTGAAAATGTCTCCTTCACGATAGCAGCGGTCGAGCAGCCCGAGAAGCAGTATAGCATCACTAACGTCTTCACCAGCCACGACATAGGCCTGTCAAGCTACAACTACCCCATCCCACAGCTGATGGCGAAGTACGTGCACCTACGTCAACTACCTATACCGCTCATTGACGGCGCCACACCGACCCTGCTCATAGGCTCCGACCACGCGGACCTCATTCTCCCAATTGAGGCGGCCCACATCGGACCCAAAGGATGCCCAGTTGCGGTTCAGACCCGACTGGGGTGGACGCTCCAGGGCCCCATCTACGGACTTGACAGTCAACCCACGTCTACACGCTGCCTGCACACAAAGGTGAGCGACACCGGCCACTCTCTCGTACAGCCCGTTGAGAGGCTATTGACATTAGACGAGAGGCCTGTGAGAGAACCGTGGGCCCAAGAAGAGGGAGTTCCGAACTCCACCCCCCTCAGCTGCGCTCCAAGCCACGTAGCTGACCTCGAACCCAGCACCCCAAACGACTTCTTGATGGGGCGGCCGGAACCGGCCCCTCCTCAGACGGGGTACAGACCGAACAAGAGGAACAGACGGAGGATGTGGAGACACAGCCAAGCACAGATCAACCAGTCTCAGGCCCGCTTCCTCCTAAGCTCCCTACCATCCCTTCCAGCCCGTCAGAAGAGGGTCAAGGACAGGGACAACTTAAAAGTGGACACAGTCGTTATGATCATAGACCAGTCACTACCCCGAGCTGCGTGGCCGGCCGCGTAAGCAAAGTGATCACTGGTGCCGACGGAAAGGTCAGAGCGGCAGAAGTTATTGTCCAGGGGCGGACCTACACCCGACCCGTGGCGAGGCTGATAGAGTTGCCGAGGCTCCCTGACTCCCCTGATGACGACCATGACCCACTGACTTTGTAGATTGACCTACTCCTCACAACAGACATTGAGCAGTTGACTAGACTATTAATCTGTCTCCCTTAACTAATTAGGTGCGGACTAATTAGGAGGCGGCTGTTGAGAAGGGCCAGATTAAACTGAATATATATATGTATCGTTTGATATACTTTGTATATTATTTATATATATACACGGAATATCCATTTACCTGCGTTCAGACCAGAGTAATATTCGCTCTCCTATTGGACAGCGCCCCCAGGCGCCAACGCGCAAGCCCCCAACGGCAAGTTCAAAGACAACTGCAGGCATGTCAGAACATGCCCAGAGTCAGCGTAGTAATACGAGACAAGGACTGAGGTTGGGACTAGATATTCACTTAAGTATAAATACGGCGCAGGTGTAAACAGCAGCGCTTCATTCATTCAGTACCTTACCCACCTTCACCACGAGTCAACGTGCAGTGAAGTGAGCAACCGTGCGTTTAGAACATGTGCGAATAGAATAGTAAAAGTGTCAGAGTTTAGTGAAGTAACGTCAAGTTCGACCTAGTTTAATGTGAAGTATAGTGCACAGGAGAATCGGCGTCGGCGATTGCAGAACCATTCCTGGTTGGATTATATTGATTTGGGACGTGACCACCGGAGAAGAGCACCGTTGATTTCCACTATCGTTTGGGATTTAACCTTGTGAGGATTACCACTCGGGCCTGCCTCGTGGACGGGGCTGGCTAGCTGTCGTCAATGCTGTCGAGCATCTTGGATTACAACTATTGCTTTTGTCTGCTGATCAAGGGAGTACAAGCACCGACTCCTGTACCTGGAGTCTCTTTATTCCCTGTTGACTCAGACGGAGTACCCGAACATTCCTCTACCCTCCAGGCCTTACACCCCGGAGGGAACCCATTGTCTCCAGTTGGTACCGGTGTTGCCCTATATAATTGCTACTATACAACAGGTGGCATCAGCTTAGACCCATCATAGGATTCCTGCTATTCTTAGTGACTTATGCTCTTGACTGACTTTACGTATATTCTTCGCCATACAAGCGCGACCCTAATTCTCATTCTGTAACCTAACGTTGCCTAATAATAATAAATTACCCTCCAATAGTATTTCTGTGTCAATGCCGTGTTCTTGTGGGTGTTCACCATCTATATTTGATGTACTGTTTGGCCAGTAATTAAAGTACATAACTAGCAGTGGTTTAATCTATCACAATCTTTAATACAGTCAGGGTTTTGTAACCCCTCAGTTACATATACATTATATAATGTGTATTGTCAGCTGTGCATTCATAACTGCCATTTGATACAAACCTTGAGGCGAGAAACAGATGATAATGATGATGATAACAACAACAACAAACACAAGATAATAGTAATATTGTTTTTTAGTTCACATGTTTCATACAGCCTAAGATCCCCTGCCTTGACCGGACCCCAAGGTTCTTAAGCCTGCAGTAAAGTCTAAGATCCCCTGCCTTGACCGGACCCCAACGTTCTTAAGCCTGCAGAGTCTAAGATCAGCTCTGGAGCTAATAGGAACAGCTCTGGAGTTAACAGGAACAGCCCTGGAGCTAACAGGAACAGCCCTGGAGCTAATAGGAACAGCTCTGGAG
The DNA here is from genome assembly GCF_963971535.1 of Notolepis coatsorum. Classification (NCBI taxonomy): domain Eukaryota; kingdom Metazoa; phylum Chordata; class Actinopteri; order Aulopiformes; family Paralepididae; genus Notolepis; species Notolepis coatsorum. The sequence continues at coordinate 240,716,127 of NC_140165.1, read as the reverse complement.
TTAACAGGAACAGCCCTGGAGCTAACAGGAACCGCCCTGTGGGTATCTACAGCTGGAGCTAACAGGAACAGCCCTGGAGCTAACAGGAACAGCTCTGGAGCTAACAGGGACATCCCTGGAGCTAAGAGAAACAGCTCTTGAGGTAGCTACAGCTGGAGCTAACAGGAACAGCCCGGAGCCCTGGAACAGGCCTGGAGCGAACAGCCCTGGAGCTAACAGGAACAGCCCTGGAGCTAACAGGAACAGCCCTGGAGGTAGCTACAGTTGGAGTTAACAGGAACAGCTCTGGAGCTAACAGGAACAGCCCTGGAGCTAACAGGAACAGCCCTGGAGCTAAGAGAAACAGCCATGGAGCTAACAGGAACAGCCCTGGAGCTAACAGGAACAGCCCTTGAGCTAACAGGAACAGCCCTGGAGGTAGCTACAGCTGGAGCTAACAGGAACAGCCCTGGAGCTAACAGGAACAGCCCTGGAGGTAGCTACAGCTGGAGCTAACAGGAACGGCCCTGGAGGTATACAGCTACAGCTGGAGCTAACAGGAACAGCCCTGGAGCTAACAGGAACAGCTCTGGAGCTAACAGGAACAGCCCTGGAGCTAATAGGAACAGCCCTGGAGCTAACAGGAACAGCCCTGGAGCTAATAGGAACAGCCCTGGAGCTAACAGGAACAGCCCTGGAGCTAACAGGAACAGCCCTGGAGGTAGCTACAGCTGGAGCTAATAGGAACAGTCTCCTACCACACCAGCTGTTCCTGGAGCTGGCAAATAACAAAAAGCCACATCTCACCTTAGATTTATCTAGAACAAAGGCACACCACACTAGGCTTTAATCGTGAATAAACAGATAAGAATAATTACTAAACCTGACCTGTTTAGTGCTAGGCTCACACTACCCAAATGCAGCACTGAACGGCACAGGAAGTCCTTCATTCCAACAGCCATCAGACTATATAATGCATCACTGTGCCTCACTGCATCACTGAGCACAGAGCGGCAGCTCAATAGTGGCAGGAGGACGCGACTAGCGGCCTCCAGGCTCCACAACAGGGGGCAGCGACGGCTGCCAGACATTGATCTAGGTCTTATTGGAACCCAAGGAGGACAATACACTACCTAAAGCATACTGCACCTAGTTACACTGAATACTGGAATATATATTTCATATTTCATTTAGTTAGTTAGATTTAAATTATAATTATATTGACCAAATTGTTTACCCCATGCTCAGTATGCTCAGTATATTCTTACTGTATTTATTTCTGTATATTTTATTTCATTTAATTTTATCCTATTTTATCTTACTCTACTCTTATCCTAGGCAACTTGATTTGATTTGTGTTATTATTCTAATTTGTGACCTGTCCTGTCTAAATGTTTAAATGTTGAGCGATTTGCAGTGTCTAATTTCCCACGGGATAATAAAAGTATTTCTATTCTATTCTATTCTATTCTATTCTATTCTATTCTATTCTATTCTATTCTATTCTATTCTAGGTAGGTAGGTAGGTAGATGAATGGATAGCCGAACGCACAATTGGAGGTGGGCTTCCCACTCTCCAGACATTTATAACAAGCGTTGCAGGGCCCCATAATTACCCATGCAATCAGAACATGGCGGGAAACACAAAAGAAATATCCTAACCCTCAAGAATGGCATAATCACACTCCCATATTCAATAACAATGCACTCTTAATGGGAAAACGCCCTATAAGATTCCCTATATGGGAAGAGCAAGGCATACACTCATTAGGGGATATTTTTAATAACCAGGGCCTCTGTAGTTATGTCGAAATATGCACAAAGTTTAACCTCACCGAGTCCACATGGCTTTTTTACATACAGTTACGACTTTGTCTGAGATCTCACGGTGTTCCATTACTCATACCAATTGAACACCACAGATACCACAAATTTTTCTATGAAAGAGAAACATTGGGAGGTTTTGTATCGGGTTTTTATTATCAATTACTATGAAACCCTTCAACTAGACACTGTCTGGAGGAGGGATATACCAGACCTGGAAAATGACTTTGATTGGCAAGGAGCCTGGGCAAATGTCCGACTTACATCAAGGAACCCGGATCATCAACAAATCAATCTGAACTATATTCACAGGACATACTTGACTCCTATAAGGCTGTGCAAAATGGGGCTTAAACAAGACTCCAAATGCTCCCAATGTACAAACGGGGACGAAGGAACATTTATGCACATGTATTGGGACTGCCCACCAGTTAAGGCATTCTGGAAAGATGTGTCCCAACAATTATCAATACTCGTATCTTGGAATATACCTGTACACCCCTCGGTATTACTATTGAATGATGTTTTTGAGTTTGCAGTGAATCCACAATTAAAGAGATTGGTTTTATCGGGTATCACAGTAGCTAAAAAACTGATCGCATCGCGCTGGTTTCAACCGGAAAAAATGTGCCGGAAAGTGTGGTTTCTTACATATCTCGATGTGATATATCAAGAAATATCTACAGCAAGAATTCTGGGTCTCAATGAATCCAAAATGTCAATGTTGTTGTGGTTTGTAACCGACCCCAATCGCACAACACAAGACAGGTATGATGGTTTGCCAAGAAACAGATATTTATTGAACAACAGGGAAAAACAGGGAAAAGGGCACTGTCCCTTTAAGGGAGAATCACAAATACAGGAATATAATATGAGGGGAAGGAAGGTGCCTTTAAGAGGCGGGCAGGAAAGGGAACACTAAGGGAAGGTTAAAGGAACGCTAGGGGAAACATTAAGGAAACAAAGGAACTAGAGACTAGGAGAAGTCGGGACAGGGAGAGCTAGGGAAACAGGAGAACTGGGGACTAGGAGAACTAGGGACAAGGAACTAGGTGGAACTAGAAGGGGAGAACTTGGGACCAGGAACTAGGTGGAACTAGAAAGGGGAGAACTAGGGAACAGAGGGGACTGAGGCCCGCGGAGGCGGGCTGGGAAACAGGGAGGAACTGGGGACAGAGAACCGCGGAGGCGGGCTGGGGACAGGGAGGAACTGGGGACTGGTGGGAAAACATCTGGGCCGCTCTGCAGAACAGAGGAGAGGGTTAATATTCAAAGGGAACAAACAGAGCAGATGCAGAACAGTCCAAATAACAAAGTAACAAAGTAAATACTATCTTCGTGTGAACAAACACACAGTGGGAGATGAAATGTCCAAAATAATATCCACGAGAGAACAAAACAGAGTGGGAGATGAAATGTCCAAACTAATAACTAAGTGAGAACTAAAGGAGGCAATACGCTGGGTGAGTGACATCACAATCAAAACTCACCCAAGCGTATGCGTAATGGTACAGGAACAGCAGCGGGAACGGGGGCAAGAGGCATTACGCTGAGTGAGTGACATCACAATCAAAACTCACCCAGGCGTATGCGTAAAGGTACAGGGACAGCAGCGGGAACGGGGGCAAGAGGCATTACGCTGAGTGAGTGACATCACAATCAAAACTCACCCAGGCGTATGCGTAAAGGTACAGGGACAGCAGCGGGAACGGGGGCAAGAGGCATTACGCTGAGTGAGTGACATCACAATCAAAACTCACCCAGGCGTATGCGTAAAGGTACAGGGACAGCAGCGGGAATGGGGGCAAAAAGCATTACGCTGAGTGAGTGACATCACAATCAAAACTCACCCAGGCGTATGCGTAAAGGTACAGGGACAGCAGCGGGAACGGGGGCAAAAAGCATTACGCTGAGTGAGTGACATCACAATCAAAACTCACCCAGGCGTATGCGTAAAGGTACAGGGACAGCAGCGGGAACGGGGGCAAGGGCACTACGCTGGGTGAGTGACATCACAATCAAAACTCACCCAGGCGTATGCGTAAAGGTACAGGGACAGCAGCGGGGCGAGGGCATCGCCACCGGGTGGCTGGCTGTCCGAGCCGAGGAACAGAGTGCTGGAACAGCGGCGGTGGCGTGGGTGTCGTCCACCGGGTAGCCGACTGTCGGAGCCGAGGAACAGAGTGCTGGAACAGCGGCGGTGACGAGGGTGTCGTCCACCGGGTAGCCGCTGTCGGAGCCGAGGAACAGAGTGCGCGCCACACCTTGGTGTGCGCGTCGGAACAGTGGTGGTGGCGAGGGTGTCGTCCACCGGGTAGCCGCTGTCGGAGCCGAGGAACAGAGTGCGCGCCACACCTTGGTGTGCGCGTCGGAACAGTGGCGGTGGCGAGGGTGTCGTCCACCGGGTAGCCGCTGTCGGAGCCGAGGAACAGAGTGCGCGCCACACCTTGGTGTGCGCGTCGGAACAGTGGCGGTGGCGAGGGTGTCGTCCACCGGGTAGCCGCTGTCGGAGCCGAGGAACAGAGTGGCGCGCCACACCTTGGTGTGCGCGTCGGAACCGAGAGACGCATCGGGGTGCGTCTGCGAGGAGGAGTGTGCCAAGCACGAGGATCTTTGGAAGATGCGCGTTGCGCGCTGGAGACTGGAGAGCGTGCCAAGCCCTTGAAGATGCGCGTTGCGCGCTGGAGACTGGAGAGCGTGCCAAGCCCTTGAAGATGCGCGTTGCGCGCTGGAGACTGGAGAGCGTGCCAAGCCCTTGAAGATGCGCGTTGCGCGCTGGTGACTGGAGAGCGTGCCAAGCCCTTGCAGATGCGCGTTGCGCGCTGGTGACTGGAGAGCGTGCCAAGCCCGAGGGTCCGGAAGATGCGCGTCTGCGCGCTGAGGTCTGGAGTGGAACACTGGAATACCTCCCGTAGAGGATTAGAGAGCGCAGTACAGTGTCTCCCTCCAGGCAAACGGCGACAGGTGGCGAAGGCTTGAGCGCATCTGGCGCGCTGGTCTGGAGTGGAACACTGGAATACCTCCCGTAGAGGATTAGAGAGCGCAGTACAATGTCTCCCTCCAGGCAAACGGCGACAGGTGGCCAAAGCTTGCACCTCGTCTCACGCCGGGCGCTGGTCTGGATGTGCGTCAGGACGAACAGCTGCGCTGGGGTCTGCAGAGGAACGCTGGGGTGCCTCCCGTGGAAGTTACAGGGAGCGCAGAACAGTCTCCTCCACAGGCTACGGCGACAGCAGACGAAGGCTGGAGCAAAAACATCTCAAGGCTGGAGAAATCCATATACAGCATTGGTAGACCAGAGGATCTCCCGAAAGAGTCTAGATGTTAGAGAATATGACTCAGCATGAATACAACACGACCCCACGCCAAAACGAGGGGAAGCGCCCTGGTATTTAAAGCCCACAGGGGGACTAATTAGCCTGCCACCACAGGTGCGAGAGGTAATTGATAATAGTCCAGGTGTGGCCACTGAGAGTAAACGAGAGTAAAGAACGAGAGGGTGGGGGCTAGAGAGAGAGAGTGAGAAGGGAATTTCTAACAGTAGGCTTAAAGAAAACAGAGAAAAGGTGGTGAGCAGCGGGCAAAACCTCACAGTACCCCCCCCTCAACGGGAGCCACCCGGCGACCCAAAACAAATACAGACAGAGTGGCAGGGGGCAAAACAAGAGGTACTGGCCAAGCCAGCAGGGGAAGCCACCACAAGAGTGGGGCTAGCAAAAGAAACAGGGTCGCCGAGGGGTAGCAGAGGGGCAACTGGGGGAACTGGTCTAGAGGAACTGGTCTAGAGAACTGGTCTAGAGAACTGGGCTAGAGAACCGGGCTAGAGAACTGGTCTAGGGAACTGGTTTAGAGAACTGGTCTAGAGAACTGGTCTAGAGGAAACTGGGTCTAGAGAACTGAGGGGCAAGCAGGGTAGCAAAGGGGTAACCATGGTAGCACCGGGAAAGGGCTAGCAGAGGGAAGGTTAGCTGCCAGGGCACTGATAGCTACAGGGCCTATGCTAGCTGTACTGCTACATCAACATAGAGGCTGCGCAAGCTGCCGGAGCCAGGCTAGCAGAGGGAAAGGGTAGCTGCCAGGGCACTGATAGCTACAGGGCCTATGCTAGCTGTACTGCTACATCAACATAGAGGCTGCGCTAGCTGCCGAGCTAGGCTAGCAGGGGGAAAGGGTAGCTGCCAAGGCATGGCTAGCTACAGGGGGGTCAAACAGGGCAAAACGGGAAGCAAAACAGGGGAGCTAACCGGGGAGACTAACAAGCTAAATAGGGGAGTAACAGGCTAACAAGGGAGCTAAACAGGACTAACAAGGAAGCTAAACTGGGCTAACAGGGAAGCTAACAGGGCTAACAGGGGAGCTAGAGGGGAGACTAACAAGCTAACAGGGGAGCTAACAGGGCTAACAGGGGAGCTAGAGGGAACAAGAAAAAAAAAGGCAAACTCAACATACACCGTCTGTGCTGGCTGGGGTCGTCGATTTGGTGGGGTCGTACTGTTGTGGTTTGTAACCGACCCCAATCGCACAACACAAGACAGGTATGATGGTTTGCCAAGAAACAGATATTTATTGAACAACAGGGAAAAACAGGGAAAAGGGCACTGTCCCTTTAAGGGAGAATCACAAATACAGGAATATAATATGAGGGGAAGGAAGGTGCCTTTAAGAGGCGGGCAGGAAAGGGAACACTAAGGGAAGGTTAAAGGAACGCTAGGGGAAACATTAAGGAAACAAAGGAACTAGAGACTAGGAGAAGTCGGGACAGGGAGAGCTAGGGAAACAGGAGAACTGGGGACTAGGAGAACTAGGGACAAGGAACTAGGTGGAACTAGAAGGGGAGAACTTGGGACCAGGAACTAGGTGGAACTAGAAAGGGGAGAACTAGGGAACAGAGGGGACTGAGGCCCGCGGAGGCGGGCTGGGAAACAGGGAGGAACTGGGGACAGAGAACCGCGGAGGCGGGCTGGGGACAGGGAGGAACTGGGGACTGGTGGGAAAACATCTGGGCCGCTCTGCAGAACAGAGGAGAGGGTTAATATTCAAAGGGAACAAACAGAGCAGATGCAGAACAGTCCAAATAACAAAGTAACAAAGTAAATACTATCTTCGTGTGAACAAACACACAGTGGGAGATGAAATGTCCAAAATAATATCCACGAGAGAACAAAACAGAGTGGGAGATGAAATGTCCAAACTAATAACTAAGTGAGAACTAAAGGAGGCAATACGCTGGGTGAGTGACATCACAATCAAAACTCACCCAAGCGTATGCGTAATGGTACAGGAACAGCAGCGGGAACGGGGGCAAGAGGCATTACGCTGAGTGAGTGACATCACAATCAAAACTCACCCAGGCGTATGCGTAAAGGTACAGGGACAGCAGCGGGAACGGGGGCAAGAGGCATTACGCTGAGTGAGTGACATCACAATCAAAACTCACCCAGGCGTATGCGTAAAGGTACAGGGACAGCAGCGGGAACGGGGGCAAGAGGCATTACGCTGAGTGAGTGACATCACAATCAAAACTCACCCAGGCGTATGCGTAAAGGTACAGGGACAGCAGCGGGAACGGGGGCAAAAAGCATTACGCTGAGTGAGTGACATCACAATCAAAACTCACCCAGGCGTATGCGTAAAGGTACAGGGACAGCAGCGGGAACGGGGGCAAAAAGCATTACGCTGAGTGAGTGACATCACAATCAAAACTCACCCAGGCGTATGCGTAAAGGTACAGGGACAGCAGCGGGAACGGGGGCAAGGGCACTACGCTGGGTGAGTGACATCACAATCAAAACTCACCCAGGCGTATGCGTAAAGGTACAGGGACAGCAGCGGGGCGAGGGCATCGCCACCGGGTGGCTGGCTGTCCGAGCCGAGGAACAGAGTGCTGGAACAGCGGCGGTGGCGTGGGTGTCGTCCACCGGGTAGCCGACTGTCGGAGCCGAGGAACAGAGTGCTGGAACAGCGGCGGTGACGAGGGTGTCGTCCACCGGGTAGCCGCTGTCGGAGCCGAGGAACAGAGTGCGCGCCACACCTTGGTGTGCGCGTCGGAACAGTGGCGGTGGCGAGGGTGTCGTCCACCGGGTAGCCGCTGTCGGAGCCGAGGAACAGAGTGCGCGCCACACCTTGGTGTGCGCGTCGGAACAGTGGCGGTGGCGAGGGTGTCGTCCACCGGGTAGCCGCTGTCGGAGCCGAGGAACAGAGTGCGCGCCACACCTTGGTGTGCGCGTCGGAACAGTGGCGGTGGCGAGGGTGTCGTCCACCGGGTAGCCGCTGTCGGAGCCGAGGAACAGAGTGGCGCGCCACACCTTGGTGTGCGCGTCGGAACCGAGAGACGCATCGGGGTGCGTCTGCGAGGAGGAGTGTGCCAAGCACGAGGATCTTTGGAAGATGCGCGTTGCGCGCTGGAGACTGGAGAGCGTGCCAAGCCCTTGAAGATGCGCGTTGCGCGCTGGAGACTGGAGAGCGTGCCAAGCCCTTGAAGATGCGCGTTGCGCGCTGGAGACTGGAGAGCGTGCCAAGCCCTTGAAGATGCGCGTTGCGCGCTGGTGACTGGAGAGCGTGCCAAGCCCTTGCAGATGCGCGTTGCGCGCTGGTGACTGGAGAGCGTGCCAAGCCCGAGGGTCCGGAAGATGCGCGTCTGCGCGCTGAGGTCTGGAGTGGAACACTGGAATACCTCCCGTAGAGGATTAGAGAGCGCAGTACAGTGTCTCCCTCCAGGCAAACGGCGACAGGTGGCGAAGGCTTGAGCGCATCTGGCGCGCTGGTCTGGAGTGGAACACTGGAATACCTCCCGTAGAGGATTAGAGAGCGCAGTACAATGTCTCCCTCCAGGCAAACGGCGACAGGTGGCCAAAGCTTGCACCTCGTCTCACGCCGGGCGCTGGTCTGGATGTGCGTCAGGACGAACAGCTGCGCTGGGGTCTGCAGAGGAACGCTGGGGTGCCTCCCGTGGAAGTTACAGGGAGCGCAGAACAGTCTCCTCCACAGGCTACGGCGACAGCAGACGAAGGCTGGAGCAAAAACATCTCAAGGCTGGAGAAATCCATATACAGCATTGGTAGACCAGAGGATCTCCCGAAAGAGTCTAGATGTTAGAGAATATGACTCAGCATGAATACAACACGACCCCACGCCAAAACGAGGGGAAGCGCCCTGGTATTTAAAGCCCACAGGGGGACTAATTAGCCTGCCACCACAGGTGCGAGAGGTAATTGATAATAGTCCAGGTGTGGCCACTGAGAGTAAACGAGAGTAAAGAACGAGAGGGTGGGGGCTAGAGAGAGAGAGTGAGAAGGGAATTTCTAACAGTAGGCTTAAAGAAAACAGAGAAAAGGTGGTGAGCAGCGGGCAAAACCTCACAAATGTGGGTGGAAGTGGTGGAGAGAATAAAAGCTAGCTTATAACGGTAGTGTCTGGTTAGGAGTGAGGGATAATGGAGGTACTATCCAAGAGGGGGTCCGAGAGGGGGGGGTTCGAGCTGGAGCATATGTGTGTAGGGTTTTAGAAAATAGGTATTAGGGGTATATTCTATACTAACATTTATATAATTGTAATTTCGCTGGATATACACTGTATACGGTTAAAATGTTATTATAGACTATTTTTGTTTTATCTTGTTTCTGTACTTGCATGTATTTTAACCACCTTTACTGAAAGTTTCATTATGCATTGTGTGTTGAGTACTGACTTTTAATAATTTTTGTTCTGCAATAATAAAAAAAAATATAAAAAAAAAAAACAAGCGTTGCAGGGCCAAGGCTAAGATAATAACCAAAGACAAATAACCAAGAAGTCACCCAAACAACTGCCTCTTTGAACTGCTGCGGTCAGGCAAGCGTTACCGGAGTCTCATGGCCAGTACAGAGAGACTCAGAAGGAGCTTCTATCAGGCCATCAGGATGCTCAATGACAATGACACTATGTAACATCCATTCCCATCATATACACTCACGGCACACACATCCACATGTACTTTAAACAAACACTCACCTAAACACCCACTTTACTCACTTTAACACTAAATTATATTTATCTATTATTATTATCTTTTTTTTTTACTTTTATTTATAGCATTTTCAGCTTTTTCTGGCCACGCAGGACCGATAGAGGGACGTTAACGTTAGAGGGAGAACGGGAGGAGAGGTAGGGAAGACATGCGGCAAATGGTCGCCGGGACTGGGAAACGAACCCGGCGACGACCGCTTCGCGACTCAGCACGCTATGTGGTGTGCTACTGGAGCGCCATATTTATCTATTATTAAAGAGATTTGCACTACATTCATACTTCATTTGCACCTTACCCTAAGTTTTGTACCTCATTTCTGCATTATACCTCACTGTTACCCATTTTACTCTGTATTGTATATTGTATGTATATTGAACATTCCTTTACTTACTTTTTACCTACTTCTTAATAACTTTTTTTACTTACTTTTTTTTACTGTATGAAGCACACTCTCAGGGGCTCATACAGAAACAAGCATTTCATTGTAAAGTATTCTGTATGTATTTTATTGTGACAAATAATAAACAAACTTGAAAACTTGAACTTGAGATAAAACACAATAAAATCACACTAAGCCTTTGTTTTGCAGTTTGCCATGAGGAAATCTTCTGGAAAAATGTGTATTTTGACTTGTCACCCAGTATTGACCATTGTGTGTACGTCAGTGAGTCTTATGTAACACAGGCTACTATTTATTTATTTATTACTTAGGTACAAAGTCAAACTTCCCACTCATAGGTAACATTTGGACACACGTGACATCACACCAATACTCTGTCTCCTTCCACTCTCTGTGTTGAAATGGGCTTATTAGTAATGAGCTGTAGTAAAACTATAGTATTCCTGTTTTATCTTTCTGCACAAATGACTAAATAGGCCTACTATAGTGAATCACTATAGTAACTGTTCTCTGAATCACTATAGTAATCATATAATTACTATGGTAACTCATATAATGCCACATAACTATAGTGATTCACTATACATTTCTATAATATTCTATAAATAATATGGTAAACCATACGTAGTATTTCTGTGGTAAATGTGTGTGTGAAAAAGCAACACAGGTACTATGAATCACCAAATTTCCCTCTGGGTGATTAAAGTATTTCTATTCTAAGTATTATATTTTATAATATTCCTGTGGTAAATCTCTTCGTGTGTACAGAAAAACACAGTAATACTATTATTACTATAGTTTATTTTCATATGTGATATCAAAACCAAGCCAGTTGTAAAAAGGCCCAATCAGTGATCCAAATGTAAACAACTGGGCAGCTCCACCACCAAAGATAAGAACTAGGAATGGGGACATTTTCATTGTAGTGGATTGACTGAGCTCCTTATAAAACAGGAGTTTTTCATTGTATTTGCTGTGTTATGTGGCTGTAAAATGTCTGTGTTTATTGGTAGGCCTAATGTCTGAGTAAACATTTGAGTAAAACAGATCTATATTACGATTAACACTGTAATATAGATCTGTTTCTTATGAAGAAGAGTAAGAACATTAAAAAAAATAACTTTTCCATCTTTAGATCAAACTCTTCAAGAATGTATGTGAATTTACTCTATGAAGCTTTTTTTTCCCTTGCAATATTAATCAAAGGTTAAAGAGTTCTTGTATGGAAATAAATGCAGGTCAGGGCTTTTACAAGGATAACACTATGGAAGACTACAGTAGCACTTTCTGCCTGGAAGTAGTCTCTTTCTCTTGCACTCACTCACTCACTCACTCACTCACTCACTCACTCACTCACTCACTCACTCACTCACTCACTCACTCACTCACTCACTCACTCACTCACTAACTCACTGACTCCCTGTTCTATCTTCAAAAGGAAATAGTGGTGTGTTCAAGAGCTAGTCTTTATCACATAGGACTCGTGTAGGAAAACGCAGGTGCAGTTTTGGAAGAAAAAAAGGTTCATATCATCATATGAAAGAGGAAACAAATTTCAAGCACAATGACTTTTGTTTACAACAATAAAAAACGAAACTAAATAAAATAAAAAAATACCTTTCCTTGATCTTTCAGGTCTTCACTAGGGTGCAAACAGAAAAACAATCATCCAAGCACACACCAAATCCTGATTTATAGGCCATGACAGGTGGGTGATAATAACAACAGGTGTCAGTGCACAGCAGAGCATAATAGGTGATTCTGTCCCCCTCGTCCTTTACCTCTTCTTTCTCTCATCCTGTCCCCTGGCGTGTTTTTCTCTCCGGTATTCATACAGGAGGCGTGTCCCATGTGCACGTGTCTTCCATCTGTCCCGCTTTGGTGAAAACACTAGGTTCTCAAGGCCACGGTTAAGCTACATGCATGCACACACACACGCACACACACACAATACTTGAACTTTATTGAACTTTATCCACAGGAAATGATTATGGTTTTATGGGACAGTTCACATCCTAAACAGATAATCTGTGCATGTGAATGACACATCAGATTAGACAGAAGTCTCCACAGTATCCTCCCATCGAGTGCAATGTGTCCCTTGAACAACAGGATTACAGCAGCTATCCCCCCCAAGCCACCATTTTAAAAACCACATTCGTCCCGACCAGTTCATTCGTCAGAGGGGAGATGACTGCTGGTTTTGTATTCGTTATGCTATCAAATGACACACAGTGGGAAAATCAATTCAAAGTCAGCCTTCAGAATTATGGAATTATTTGTCATGTAAACCAAGACACATAAATAGAAATGGCGCTGTCTAGAATATATTTTGCTAAAAGACAGTAACTAAGTACTACTTGAGTACTTCTCTGTGTGCTTAACCTTCACTTGAGTAATTTTACTCTCACTCAGACTTGGAGTAATGTATCTCGGTACTCTTTTCAGCTCTGTCTGCTACTACACACAATCTGCAGTTACCTTAAGACACGAGGCTGGTGGTTTGTCGTGGTAGTAGATGTGATTGGTGGCTTGTCGTGGTAGTAGATGTGATTGGTGGTTTGTTGTGGTAGTAGATGTGATTGGTGGTTTGTCGTGGTAGTAGATGTGATTGGTGGTTTGTTGTGGTAGTAGATGTGATTGGTGGTTTGTCGTGGTAGTAGATGTGATTGGTGGTTTGTATTGTCGTGGTAGTAGATGTGATTGGTGGTTTGTCGTGGTAGTAGATGTGATTGGTGGTTTGTTGTGGTAGTAGATGTGATTGGTGGTTTGTCGTGGTAGTAGATGTGATTGGTGGTTTGTCGTGGTAGTAGATGTGATTGGTGGTTTGTCGTGGTAGTAGATGTGATTGGTGGTTTGTCTGGGTAGTAGATGTGATTGGTGGTTTGTCGTGGTAGTAGATGTGATTGGTGGTTTGTCGGGGTAGTAGATGTTATTGGTGGTTTGTCGTGGTAGTAGATGTGATTGGTGGTTTGTCGTGGTAGTAGATGTGATTGGTGGTTTGTCGTGGTAGTAGATGTGATTGGTGGTTTGTCGTGGTAGTAGATGTGATTGGTGGTTTGTCGTGGTAGTAGATGTGATTGGTGGTTTGTTGGGGTAGTAGATGTGATTGGTGGTTTGTCGTGGTAGTAGATGTGATCAAATCGAGGCTGTTTTGTCTCGTTTACTTTGGGGGTAAAAAGTAAAAACCCATCTGATAAATAATCCAAAACCCTCCTCTCTGTTGCGATTCTGAAAGATTTCACAAAACGCGATAACCCCTGGTTGATGCTCTTTACAGACGTCGTAAAAACACGTACATAGATGTACAGAACAGGACATATATGGAGAGAGAGGCAAAAAATGTTATTGTCCAGCTTTTTTTTGTGTTTTTCTGTCTCAATTTCCCGCACCTAATCCCAGACATGTTCTAATGTTTAACCTTGGGTATTAAGGGTCCAAGTCAATGATAAACCAGCTGGTGACTGATCGCAGCGTGCAGAGAGCGGTCTGTGTGTGCTCTCGCTGCTGGTACATTTCCACGTCCAAGACGGCCATAAAGTACTTTTCCAGTTCCTACAGTGTTGATGCTACTGACAGCATGTAGGAGAAGCGAGAAATTTTGTACCTTTTGAACTCGTATAACCCTTTTTTTTAAGACTTTCTTTTTTATTCTTGTGAGTGAACAGCAAAGAAAACAGAAGAAAGGGACGTGTATAGACAAAGAAAAAGACAAAAAAAATGAATATTGCGTTTTTTATCCAAAGCATGTTACAACTTATGCCTCACATTTTCAGATTTTCAGATCACCCATTCACTCACACATTCACACACTGTCGGCGGAAGCGAACCATGCAAGGTGCCAACCTGCTCATCTGGAGCAGTCAGGGGTTAAGCCCATCAAATCCCGCATCACCTACAAAACCCTCCTGCTCACTTACAAGTCTCTCCATGCTCTGGCACCTCAGTACCTCACTGACCTCCTCCACCCCCACACTCAGTCACGGTCCCTGCGATCCTCGGACACTGGTCAGCTCTCCATTCCCTGAACCAGACTGCGGACCTTTGGGGACAGAGCTTTCAGCGTGGCAGATCCCACCCTCTGGAACTCCCACCCCGCAGAACTCGCAACGCCCCAACTCTGGACTCAAATCCTCAAAACTCACCTCTTCAACATGGCCTTTGACCCCTACCTTCCTACATTGAATGTTGTGTGTCTGTCTACCATGTTTGTTATTGTTGTTTTTCGCCCTATGTAAAGCGACCTTGGGTTTTATGAAAGCTGCTATACAAAACCAAGTTATTATTAATCAAGGACTGCAGAATGCACAATACAGTACGGCTCAATACACACAATTGTTAAGGGGATGCAGACCAGAGAAAGACGTTTGTCTTGTTTACATCAGGGTCCCCCATCAGGGTTAAGTTCAAGTTTCTTTATTAGTTGTCATACAGAAGTACAGAATACTTTTATACAAAATGCTTCTTTCTGTTACGCTCCAGAGACTGTGCTAGACAAAAATAGATAAGTATAAAATTAAATAAGTATAGCAAGTATAAAATAGAAGTCACGTACGTAGACACAAGTGTTCAGTATGTACATATGTACAATGTTCAATGCAGAGTAGAAGTAACTGAGTTACCATACAATATACTATACAATATACTAATATACAATATACTATACAGTGCAAAGCAGAAATGGGATGAGGTACAATTTAGGTACAATTTACAGTAAGGTGTAATGAGGTATGGGTTGTAGTGCAAATTCTTTACCAATAAATATAAAGTGTGTTTAGGTGTTCTAAAGTGTGTAAAGTGGGTGCTGCAGTGAGTTGTTTGTTTAAAGTGAGTGTGTGCGTGTGGATGTGTGTGCTGTGAGTGCATTTGATGGTTGTTACATAGTGTTATTGTTCGTTGAGCATCCTGATGGCCTGGGGATAGAAGCTTCTTCTGAGTCTTTCTGTGCTTGCCATGAGACTCCGGTATCGCTTGCCTGACCGCAGCAGTTCAAAGAGGCAGTTGTTTGGGTGGCTGGAGTCTTTGATAATTCTCTTAGCCTTACCCATGCACCGCTTGTTGTAAATGTTCTGGAGAGTGGGAAGCCCCCCTCCAATTGTGCGTTCGGCTGAACGGGCCACTCTCTGTAGTCTGCTACAGTCTTGTGCGGTGCTATTCCCAAACCAGGAGGTGATATTGCCAGTCAGGATGCTCTCTATTGTACATGAGTAGAAGTTCTTAAGGATCTTCTGACTGACTTGGAACTTCCTTAGGCGCCTGAGGAAGTAGAGGCGTTGCCGTGACTTCTTCACAACACTGTCAATGTGTGTGGTCCATGTCAAGTCCTCGGATATGTGGACTCCGAGGTACTTAAAACTGTTAATATTAGTCACTCTTCTTTTGGTACGAGAACTCGGGGTGTAGCCATAGTCGTTAGACGTAAGTTGAATATTGAATTAAAGGGAGTATGGTCTGATGTAGATGGTCGGATAACTATAGCTAAGATTGTACACAAGAACAGGAAAATAGCGTTGGTAGCGGTATACGCCCCAAATTTGTACGAAGTGGGTTTCTTCACTACACTAACCAAAGCAATGTTAGACCTTCCCGATTACTCATTTATAATAGGTGCGGATTTTAATGCCATTTGGAATCCAAGGATGGACAAATCTTACCTCGCCTTTTCCAGCGAACAAAAGAATTCATCTAATGCATTAAAGGATTGGTCGAAGATTACAGGTGTAAATGACTTATGGCGATCACTTAATCCCACGACCCGAAAGTACTCTTGTCGATCTGCGAGACATAACACATTATCCAGAATAGATTATGTCTTTGCATCCCCGAGACTATTTGATAACTATGAAGTGGAAATGATACCCAATGCACTATCAGATCACTGTTATTTACTCCTAAAAGGAACATTTGGTATACTATCTTCCCGAGCCCCAAGATGGCGATTTAACTCGATGCTGCTTAATAACAAGGAATTCATTACACAACTCAAAGAAGCTCTTACAGTATTCCTACGGGAGAATGCAAACTCGGTGCAAGACCCCAGAATAATATGGATGTCGGTAAAGGGAATGATCAAGGATTTCACTGATAGCTTTTCCTCCAAAATGCGCAAGAATCGATGCACAAAACTGGCTGAACTGGAAACGCTTTACTCAACGTTATTTAATTCTTTACAATACAACAACTCAACTCGACTAGAAAATCAAGTTAAGGTACTAAAAAAAGAGATCAATGCCATATACAGACAACAATCGGAAATACAAATACGTAGCACAAGACAACAGCAGTACTCCCAAGGTTCTAAACCTTGTCACCTATTAGCCATGCGATTAAGAATTAATGCAAAATTTGCAGATATAACTACCATTAGAGCACAACAAGTACTTGAAACAGACCCTGAAAAAATAAACGTGACATTCAAAGAATTCTACTCCAACTTATATAAATCAGAAACGACTTTCGATCAAAACAAAATGGACACATATCTTAATCAAA
The DNA here is from genome assembly GCF_963971535.1 of Notolepis coatsorum. Lineage (NCBI taxonomy): Eukaryota > Metazoa > Chordata > Actinopteri > Aulopiformes > Paralepididae > Notolepis > Notolepis coatsorum. Next base: position 240,699,427 of record NC_140165.1, on the reverse strand, counting down.
TTATTCTCCCTAAACTTTCAGAGGATGACGCTAAACAGATAGAAACACCGATCACACTAGAGGAACTCAAGAAGGCCATATCCGAAATGCAAAGTGGTAAGGCTCCTGGAAGAGACGGTATCCCACCAGAAATGTACCTCTCTTGTTGGGACATAATTGGACCCTTATTACTAAATATGATCTTATACTCAGTCAAGGAGGGGAACTTCCATAAGAACGACAATATTGCACTCATAACAGTCCTTCTCAAAAAAGACAAAGACCCCACCGAGTGCGGTAGTTACAGACCCTTACGCCTCCTCGGAACCGATATCAAACTGTACTCTAAGGTATTAGCCATCAGATTACAAAAGCATATGACGTCTTTAGTTCATCCGGACCAAACTGGCTTCATAAGAGGCCGCCTGATCACTGATAACATAAGACGAATACTGCACGTACTAGATGCCGACAAGGACGACACCATACCTAAGGCGATGCTGTCCCTGGATGCAATGAAAGCTTTTGATAGGCTGGAATGGTCGTATCTATGGGCAGTATTAGAGAAGATGGGGTTAGGTAAAGGTTTCATTGATATGATTAAAGTAGTATACAAAGACCCATCGGCCATGATTACAACAGGTATAATCACCTCCGGAATCTTTCCGGTATCACGCTCAGCTAGACAGGGTTGCCCGCTTAGTCCCGGACTATTCGATCTATCATTAGAACCTTTAGCACAATATATAAGACAATCCCAATCCATAGAACCAATTGTAATCAAGGGCACACAACATAAAATTAGTTTATATGCGGACGACGTAATAATGTTCATGCAAAACCCCAACACCACACTGCCTCATCTGCTCAAATTGATTGAGAACTTTGGAGATTTATCGGGATTCAAGATAAATTGGCCGAAGTCGGCTTTCCTTCCACTTAACGCCCCTGCAAAAAAAGATATAACCCTCCCAGGAGAGATACCTATGGTAAAACATTTTAGATGTTTGGGAGTGGAAATATTCCCCACCATAAGACAAACGGTGAAGCACAATTACACAAAAATCCAAAACAAAATCAAAGACGACCTTGATAGGTGGGCAAAACTTAAAAACTCAGTACAGGCACGGATATCAATAGTTAAGATGGACGTACTACCTAGAATCAACTTCTTCAGCTCAATGCTACCGTTACCCCCTGGAAAAAATTACACTCCTCCACATACAAATTTATTTGGAATAACAAACCACCACGTATAAAAAGATCCACCGCACAGAGCAATAAAGCAGACGGTGGCATGGCATTTCCAGATTTTTTCCACTATTTTAAGGCATACACATTAAGACCATTGACAACATGGTTTGATCCCCAAGCATTAGTATCCTGGAGAAAATTAGAAGAAAACATAGTAGCCCCACATAGACTGAAGGACATAGCATACACTAAACTATCAATCAAGCATTGCGAACGGAAATTTGGCCCCATAATTACTCATGCGATCCGGATATGAAACACACAAAAAATATCCTAAGCCACATAAATGGCACAATCATACTCCCTTATTCAATAACAATGCACTATTGATTGGAAAACGACCTATAAGATTCCCTATATGGGAAAAGCAAGGCATACACTCATTAGGGGATGTTTTTACAGGGTTTCTGTAGTTATGAAGAAATACGGAAAAAATGTTATCTCACCAAGTCCACACATCTTTTTTACATACAGTTATTGTTATGTTTGAAGACTCAGGGTGTTCCATTAACGAAACCAATTGAACACCTGCAGATACCACAAATTCTTCTATGAAAGAGAGACATCAAGAGGTTTTGTTTCAGATTTTTATCATCAATTACTAACGTCCTCATATGAAACCCTCCACCTAGACTCCGTCTGGAGGAGGGATATACCAGACCTGGAAAGTGATTTTGATTGGCAAGAAGCCTGGGCAAATGTTTGACTCACATCAAGGAACCCGGACCATCAACAAATCAATCTTAACTATATTCACAGGACATACTTGACTCCTATAAGACTGAAAAAAATGGGTCTTATACAAGACTCCAAATGCTCCTTATGTACAAATGGGGACGAGGGGACATTGAAGTATCTTTCTTGGCTTCATTCATCTCTATTTGTGATCGTATAGTTTTCTATTTCCCTTTTCCTCTGCATTGGTTAGGTATTTTAGATGTTCGGTTCAAGTGAAGAGAGGAGCTGACAACATGGTCAAAATACAACTGCGGTGTTTTATTAATACCACAGCTTAGGAATCAACAAGTACATCGTCTCTTTGGTTCAATCTAATTGTCTCTTTCATTCAATCTAATCGTCTCTCGGTGCTGTTCTCTGGTTGTTGTCTTGGTTTCCAGGCCAACACCGAGTCCTCTCTTAGTGGTTCGCTGGTCTGGTTGTCAAGACAACCTGGTCTCCGTGAGTATCGGTGCTCAGCAGAGAGCGCTCGTTTTTCGTCTCTCCTTTGGTGGTAGGCTTCTCCTGCTGCGAAGCGATCGTTTTCTGTCATCTGGTGTCAATGGCTCTGTGTCTCCATGCTCCAGGTCCCTTCTCGCTGTCTCTCAGGCTTGCTCTCGAGTTCTGTGTGGCTCTGCCTCTCAGGGGTCCGTCCCCTGTGTGTCTCCGGGTCTGTGTCCGCGCTTCCCCAGGTCCCTTCTGGGTGTGAGTCTCCTGAGTGTCTGTCTGTCGCCATCAGCCCTTTTTATCAGGGGGAGAGAGAGAGAGAGAGAGAGAGAGGGGGGGGGGGGGGAGAGAGAGCGAGTCCCTGCCTGCCTTATTTTGGTCACATTCCAGCAGAAACTTGTCTGCTGGTGTCCTGTGACCACATGTTTCGCTGACACAACCGTTTGGGTCCTGTGACCACGGTTTCACAGTTTGAATCTTGCTGACACTTTCAAGCCTAGGGTCTCAGAAATAACTTCACATGGTGTACTCTAAATGGCCCTTCTATCAATCAGCATTTGTCTTTCTAATCATTTTCCTTGTACATTTCACTTGCATTTATTCATGTTTTCATTTAGAAATATACGACAATCCACCCTTAGGGGGTTTAATAACCCACTATACAACATTAATTTTCTAAATTAAACATGTTAAAAATCATAATCATAATTTTTGCTAATATTTTTCAAAATTTCAAAAAAAATCCAAAATTGACCCAAATCGAACTACAAAACCCTTTTCCATCTGTACAGTTACAAAATCATCATTTCACCTACCTTTTCCTCCTTTCACAGTTTATACACATTATCAGTTATTATTATGACATCCAGTCTAAGAAAGCTGTTCCTGTTTTTACAAGAAACACTCTTTCAATAATAGCTTTTTTGTTTAGACTATTTTATCCATGTAATTAGCTTAAATGTCTATTTTGTGTAATGGACTCTGCAAGAAAAGATTAATACATCACACCACTAAAAGATTAACTCTCTAAACATTTGAGGGAAATTCAAACAAGCAACATAAATTATTTCTTCTCCTTGAAAAGACCACTGAGGCCTCAATTATCCTTCGCTTTCATCCCTGTCAGTTATCCCTATTCCAACCTCCTAAGGCCTTTACTGCTAACTCGTTTTTGACCGTTTTGTTCTTGTTGTCTCTTGTGCTAGTCACCGCCTCTTCGTTGTATGCATGTCTCTGGTACTGCTCCGATTTTCCACAGAAGGAAACGATTTTCCCTCTGTCCTTTTTGCATTTTGGATTATTATTTACAAAACACACAATAGATTGGAAACTTTTATTTTCGCAGATACATCTTTACTGTTCTGCATTTTGACAATACATTTTTCTCCAATTCAATTATCTATGTATTTCACAGCTTCTTACGTTAGCATTCAATCAAATCACCTTCGTCTCATTTCTTTTTGTGCTGTACTGTTTTACTAGATCAAATATCTTAAGATCAACACAACTACCACTTCCACCCTTGACAGTGGAATAACCATTATTTCACTTTCAAATACCTTGTTTCCCGACAGCTCCTCGGTCCGGACAGTCAGCTCTAGACGAGGCCAATCACCAACAGAACCTATGTGCATGGTCAACAAACCACAGTCCCTTTAAACACACATCACACACACTCCGCCAGCTTTCAACAAGCCGGTGCAGAGTCTTCCATAAGACAATCATCAAATTCACATGTCTGCACCCTACATGACTTGAGTTAAAACACTCACACTGTCAAAATTTTACTGTGCAGACAAGGATTGATAACTGGCTTATCATTCATACTTATACCAAGGCTCATTACAGCCGTTTTCCCTAGTTGGTTACGGAAGTCGTTAGAGCTCCTGTCCGGCCGAGCACCTGTACAGAAAGAAAGCAAAAACATCCAGACTTAATACAGTGGCATTTCCCTATTATTCCCACTCTTCGTTATGCATTGGAAATGTCGGGCAACACTATACTAAAATATTTAGAGAGACACAGTGTGATTTGTTTGAAAAAATAACGATACAGCTTATCTTGTTTTTTGTCCGTTCCTTCAACAGGAACACTGGAGGTTTCCAATCCCCTGTGTGCTCTCTCCACCTGATTTTCTGGGAAATATAATCATTAGTCCCATTCCTATCCATTGTCTAATAATCCTTTGTAAACCTGGTCCTTCATCTGATTCTAATCTCTCTTTGCTTGATGAATCTGTTCATCTTAACCTTATTTCTTACTTTTAAATGCCCGATCAGCGTATCAACTAAATGTATTATTTGCTTTTGCTTCACATTCCTCATACAACATCAATTTCATTCACTCCTTACACACAACCATTACCCCCCACAACACTTAATAAAAATCAATCAGTGTTGCTACTGCTACCAACCACCAATCAGGGAAAACAATAAACCTTTAGCAACTTAGATCACTAAAACCCTGACCGACACATAGCACAGCTGGCCACGTTAATAAATTCACGGACACCCGCACTATGCCACCTGCAATATTCACCCAGTTCCCTGAATACACAAAGAACCGTCAACTCACAGCCCAAAGCGTCCTCCCTTCAGTTTCGAACCTGAACGGAAACACCCCAAGCTTTACCACACCAAGAATATCACAAATCATCCTACCACCACCTGCACCTAGACAGGCCAGCGCCCATCCGGTACCTACCTCACATACACAATAACAACGTAGTTCAAATAAACCTACAACCAAATGCCCACAACACACGCCGCAATCTAGGGATGGCGAAATACAAGGAGAGACAGAGGGGGGGCGAAGGGAAAAGAAAAAAGGAGGGAGGGATACAGGGATACAGGGACTAAGGGGAGGAAGGGGGGGGGGGGGGGGGGCACACAATGCAACATTAACTATTACCAAAACCGTCTAAATCAACCTTAACTTTAATCAGACCTAAAGAATGACCATGAATATTCTATTTATCCTTATGTAATCCCTTTTTAGCAAGTAACATTATTCTAATATAACCAATATAACTAATTTTAATATAACCAATACTCCACGCCCATGATGAATTGAAAATGGGGGACCCTGATGTAAACAAGACGAAAGTCTTTCCCTGGTCTGCATCCCCTTAACAATTGTGTGTATTGAGCTGTACCGTATTGTACCCATTCTACAATCTGTTAATAAAAATTTTCAATCAATCAATCAATCAGGCAATCTATCCTAAACAAAACTCCCTTCGTGCACCCGTCATCTCACAAAGTTAAGCTGGGAGACAGGGATGGAGCGGAGGGGGGCGGGGGTGGAGGAGGGAGGGAGGGAGGGAGGGAGGGAAGGAGGGAGAGAGGGAGGGAGGGAGGGAGGGAGAGAGAGAGGGAGGGAGGGAGGGAGGGAGGGAGGGAGGGAGGGAGGGACAGGGAGGGAGGGAGGGAAGGAGGAAGGGGAGAGTGTGAACGAGGGAGGAAGAGACAGAGGAAAAAAGGGGGGGGGGGGGGTTTCACGCAACCAAAGTCACAAACAAACTCACACATCTATCCCATACTATCCCACCAGCGCCATTACCCCTGGCCCATAACAAATACAGACCTATAATCAAACCAGTAAACACACCCATCATCAACAACAGAAAAAACCAATAAAAAGAACTCACAAATTCCCACAGATTGCCGCGCTTCAAAACCTATAATAATCACAACTGTTCTCTATTGTTTACTGCACCTCGTTCCACCTGTAAAGGTGAAACTATAAAAGAGGCAACAGCGCCCTCCGCTGGAACGTCTTGTCCATCACCACCATTGCACTACAGCACTCACCACGTCCTGCAGGAGGCGCCCACGCCTCCCCCGCAAGTGCGTCATCACGCCGTACCATACCAAGACGACAACTTGACGTTCTACCTCAACCACAAAACTACAATTCCCAGAACCCTCTACACCGGAAGTCCCTGTCCTCCGCCCCTCTAAGATCCCGCGCCAGCAAAGAGTAGCAACACGCGAGATTCCCCGAGAGTTCAACCATGCTATATTGTTAGCACAGGTAGCTTAGCATCTTAGCTTCGTTAGCTCAGTGCCGCTAGCTCCCATTAGCTTAGCTTAGTACCCAACATCACTCCTCCTAAATGGCCCATTCACCTGTTGATCCGAGCGGCACAACACATCGCAACGTTTACACAACCCCTGCTTTCCCCCGCAACATAACTTTAATCCTATTAAGCCCCCGTTCACAGAACATATATCATTATCCCTATTCTAGCACGCTCGCCCGATTGGCCCCGCCTGACCGAAATACACAGTATATCAAACGCACCCCAAGCTCCGACGCTCCTAGTGACGTCATCAGCTCCAAAATCCCCGTTTTCTTTGATCGTTACTTTTAGACTTCCACAGCCCCGATTTGAAAAATTTCAACGAACATTACACATCTCCTAGGTTCCATCACACTTCCCATTCATTCAATTCACTCAACAACGCAACACAGCGACCACACGCTAGTCCCGTCGCGCTCAGCTAATGCTGGCAGGACAGGGGTGTGGTTTCTCCCCGCTGCAGCCTTGGCCACCTGGTTCATAATAATACAAAAAATACCTTGGCATTCACTCAGAGCTCCTAACATTCATCCATTCAAACACATATACTCAGCAAAACAATGTCTCATTCATAAGCATACCATCCATTAGCACCCATTTGCTGCCCATTTCACACAATATCCTCCTATGTTCTAATCCCCTGTGCAGTATCTACTTCCAAAGTGCTTCATATATCTACTGAGTCCGCGTTGCTATACCCCTGAGAAATCCACTCCATTCATGTATAGTAGCCCGTGAAGAGTTTTAATAGCGCCCCTTGTTGGCTTGTATTTCCTCTACATTCCCTCATTCCTCCACGCGGCTGATGTTCTTCAGATATCGACCTTAGCCAATCTGAGCCTAAATGACGTCGGACTAGAAGTGGTAATTCGCTTATGGAACGTCTTCCAAAGTCCATTACTCCGTCGCACCGATTCTAAGTGTGGTTTCTACAGCATCCTAGCCCGAACCCTAACCTCTTCTCATCTCCCTGTTCTCTGTCTCTCTTCGCGGAACCAGGCTACCCCTGTACTTCACCACGGTTATCTTATTCTACTCTTTAAGATCTGACTACTCCTCTTTACCCTTTAATGAACCACTACGTCACGCACAGTCCCACTTCCCGCTATCTGTGACTAATCTCCGTTCTACTGCTCCTACGCCGGTCCCCTCAAATAATTTACCTAATCCCTAGCCTATCCCCTAAGCTGATATAACTAAATACAGACATCTATTTCCTCTCCTCACTTGGCCTTGTACCAACTATAGGCATCCTAACTGAACATCCCCTAACCCCTACGCTTCCTAAGTGCAGCGCCGGCGTGTGACTGAGACCAGAGCCAGGTTGTGAACCCTGGACCCCGGTACTCCTCCAACACCAACATTATCCTGGTCCATTTACAACTCATTTCTACCTAATGCAATAGCAACCCCAAAATGCGAGACTGCTTCGACCATTACCAATCTTAAACGCCATTAATACTACTTACCTATCCCCACTGGTCACGGTCGAAATGGTGACGATCCTCAGTCCTCAGTCGTAGAGAGCATCGATGAGGGGGAGAGAACCCCTCTGTGTCCTTGAGAAGTGGCCGCCGTCGTTGTCAACCGGTTCTGGTCGAATGCAGCACGGGTCACGGACCAATTGAAGTATCTTTCTTGGCTTCATTCATCTCTATTTGTGATCGTATAGTTTTCTATTACCCTTTTCCTCTGCATTGGTTAGGTATTTTAGATGTTCGGTTCAAGTGAGGGGAGACGGACAACGTGGTCAAAATACAACTGCGGTGTTTATTAATACCACAGCTCAGGAATTTAAAACAAGTACATCGTCTCTTTGGTTCAATCTAATTGTCTCTTTGATGTGGCAGTTTTGTCCATGATCTGATCAGCTAGGGCCGATCAGAGCCGTTTCTCCGGTGGTGGTGTTGTTGTCTCTCGGGTTTTCCCATGACAACACCGAGTCCTCTCTTAGTGGTTTGCTGGTCTGTTTGTTAAGACAACCTGGTCTCCGTGAGTATCGGTGCTCAGCAGAGAGCGCTCGTTTTTCGTCTCTCCTTTGGTGGTAGGCTTCTCCTGCTGTGAAGCGATCGTTTTCTGTCATCTGGTGTCAATGGCTCTGTGTCTCCATGCTCCAGGTCCCTTCTCACTGTGTCTCTTTGGTTCTTGTCTCCTCGCTCCCGTCACCGGGTGTGTGTGTCCTTGTCCGTCGCCATCAGCCCTTTTTATCAGAGGAAGAGAGAGAGAGAGAGAGGGGGAGGGGGAGACAGAGAGCGAGAGGGAGGGGGAGACCCTGCCTGCCTATTCACGTCCATACGCTTTCCTTATTTGGCCATATTCCAGCAGGAACTTGTCTGCGGGTCTGGTGACAACATGTTACACAATTTCTGCTGACACAACTTCCTGGGTCTTGTGACAACAGCTTCACAGTTTAAATCTGCTGACACTTTAATCATTACTTAATGAGAGGGTAGTTTTTCACTGAGTAACACATCCTTATGCTTGTGACAAATGTTTACATAGTCTAGATAAGAAACAGACTACTCTGTCTCCTGACTTGCTAACCTTGATGCATTGAACACTTGGCCCAACTTGGGTGCTGCTGACTCATCTATCTGAGAGGCTCTTTTTACCACTCCTTTCGGCCCGTCTTACTATAGTCCTGAGGGGTCAGTTTTATTGTCTTAAGGTCAGCCATCTGTTTCTGGGGAGTCAACCGCCTCTACTCTCTCAAGCCTAGGGTCTCAGAAATAACTTCACATGGTGTACTCTAAATGGCCCTTCTATCAATCAGCATTTGTCTTTCTAATCATTTTCCTTGTACATTTCACTTGCATTTATTCATGTTTTCATTTAGAAATATATGACAACATTTATGCACATGTACTGGGACTGCCCACCAGTTAAAATATTCTGGAATAAGGTGACCCAGCAATTATCAAATCTCTTAACTTGGAATATACCTGTACACCCCTCTGTATTACTGCTGAATGATGTTTTTGAGTGTGCAGTACATCCACAGCTAAAGAGATTGGTTTTATCGGGTACCACAGTGGCTAAAAAGCTGATAGCATCACGATGGTTCCAACCGGAAAAAATGTGCCGAAAGGTCTGGATTATTACATATCTCGATGTGATCTATCAAGAAATATCTACAGCAAGAATTTTGGGTCTCAATGAATCCAAAATGACATTGTGGTTAGAAGTGGTGGAGAAAATAAAAGCTAGCATATAATGGTAATGTCTGGTTAGGAGCGAGGGAAAATGGATGGATTATCCAATGGGGGGTCCGGGAGGGGGGGGGTACGAGCTGGAGCATATGTGTGTAGGTTTTTAGATAACAGGTATTAAGGGTATATCCTATATAAGACAATTAACTAAAATGTGATTTCATTGGATGTGCACTGTCAACTAATGCTTGTATATCTTATCGTGTGTTGTCATGTTTGTTTATGTGTTTGTTTAAAAAATAATAAAAAAAATAAAATACAAAAACTGTTCACTCTCTCAACCGGTGCCCCGTCGATGCTGAGGGGGCTGTAGTTCCTGACCCCCGACCTCCTAAAGTCCACAATCATCTCCTTTGTTTTGCTGACGTTCAGGGAGAGGCTGTTCTCTTGACACCATCCCGCTAGGACCTTGACCTCTTTCAGGTAGGCCCTCTCGTCGTTTGCAGAGATCAGGCCCACCACTACTGTGTCGTCAGCAAATTCGATGATTGTGTTGTTGTTCCGCTGTGCCACACAGTCATGTGTGTACAGGGAGTAGAGGAGGGGACTCAGAACACAGCCCTGGGGGGCCCCTATGTTGAGAGTGATGGATGAGAAGGTGCAGTTGCCTGCTCTCACCACCTGGGGTCTGCCCGTCAGGAAGTCCAAGACCCACTGGCAGAGGTCATAGTTCAAGCCCAGGTCCCTGAGCTTGGCTATGAGTTTGGAGGGGACTATGGTATTGAATGCTGAGCTGTAGTTGATGAACCGCATTCTCACATAGTTCCCCTGCCTCTTGTCCAGGTGTGATGCTGCTGTGTGCAGCACATGGGCTATGGCGTCCTCCATGGACCTGTTGGGGCGGTATGCAAATTGCAGGGGGTCCAGGTTGGGGTCTGAGGGAGGAGCAGATGTAGCCCTTTACTAGCTTCTCAAAGCACTTCATGGCTATGGAGGTGAGAGCTACAGGGCGGTAGTCGTTGAGGCAAGCAGGCTTGGATTTTTTGGGTACAGGGATAATAGTGGACTTCTTCAGACAGGTGGGGATGACAGCCTGTTCCAAGGACAGGTTAAATATGTCAGTGAATACCGGGGCCAGTTGGTCGGCACAGACTTTTAGGACGCGGCCGGGGATATCGTCCGGTCCTGCTGCCATTGGCGTCGTTTCAGTAAAAGGCAAGGTATGGCGGGGGGGGGGGGGGGGGGTAATGGGGGGTTCCCCCCCTTGGTGGATTTTTTTTTGTCAAATCAGTTGTGCAATAGTCACTTTTGGTGAGTTGTTTCTATACAATTCAGTTATATGACATTTAGGTATGACACAGGACTACGCAAGCATTTTTAGTAGGGATGCTCGACATTGGCTTTTTTACCGATACCGATATACCGATATTGTCCAACTCTTAATTTCCGATACCGATATCAACCGATACCGATATATGCAGGGTTTCCCCCCCCCCCAAAAAATGGAATAATTTCAGGTAATTAACATTACATATCTCTTGTTGTGGAATTAACACAACATTATGCATACTTTTGACAATAAATAAAATCAGAATTTGTTCTTACTTGCTTGCCTGGGTAAATAAAGGTTATAGAAATGTAAAAAAATAAATAAAATTAAAAGATTAAACCGATACCGATATTTTCCGATATCACATATCACGATATAAAGCAGGGAACCACAATATTTTGCATACGAATTATGCAGAATGTAATATCATAACTGTCTATTATTTTTCTTGCAATTGAGCCAATTTTCCTTAGGTACAGTTTTGAGGTGTGTGTTCAACAGAATGTAGTATCAAAAACACATTCACAAAAAGTATGGGTTACTGAATGTTGAACTGCACTATTATAATCACTAAGCCAGACCTTACCTGTGTCCCTGTATCACTTGTCTCTGCTGCCCTTTGATTAAAAAATGTCCCTATGTCCATTTTCCTTTTTTTTGGGCATATTTCAGTTAGTCACAGTAAAAGTCACCTAGTAAAAGTGAGATAATTAACAATATCAAAACATGCTAGGGCTGTACCGAATAGTTCAAAGCTGCGTTCATAATGTTGACATTCGAATTCTAAATCAACATAAAAAATTGTAATACGTTTTTTTTCTTTTTTTTTTTTACTTTTTTTTTGCCAAGGTATGGCGAGTGCCATACCTTGCCATACCAGAATGACGCCCCTGCCTGATATTCACTTTCTTAAAGGGTGAGCCACAGTCGCACAATAATAGTAATAATGAATAAGAAAAATTATAAATAAATAGAAACCCTGGAAGGGGGTCTCTGTGGTAGTGGTAATTCGTTTTGGTTTGGCGATGGGCCTATAGGTTAAATCTGAACCTTAGAAGGTAAGTAAAGGGGATAATTTCTCTTTAGAGAAATTAGAGAAAAATGGTTCCCAAATATGAAGACATTTGTCTGCTTTGTGCTGCCTTGTGTAGACGGCTCATCCACATCCACTGTATATGGGTGTGTGTGATGGATCACAGTCTATGTGGGTTTGGTTTTAGTTTATTTGTGTGATATGGATGTATTTGGGGTTTTCTCTGGTGAGCTGTCAATCACCACCAGACACCAGTTATTTTGGGTTTTCTCTTGTGAGCTGTCAATCACCCGACACCAGACCTGTTCCACCCCAGGTGAAAATCTGCATAAAATGTATACCTAGGTAAATGGAATATTGCTCCACTTCTACAAGGGCTATTTGCATATTCTTGGTATCTAGGAACATCTATGGACCTCAATGAATGTATTCTCAGTGTCAGAAATATTGTGTCTATTACTAGGCTTGCTTAAATTGTGATGAAACAAAGGAAAATATGAATTATGATTTTTCTTTTCATCTTTGACAGTGAATAAAACCATGATAATAATGACCAAACTTAAAAAGATCATGTGTACAAAAGATCTAAGGAAATTAATAAAGGGAAGATGATCAAATTGAAGGTTTTGTATATACAGTACTGAATTCTCCCATCCGGACCAATGCAATTTGAAATATTATTATAGAATATAGAATATATGCTTATACATTACCTTATTATAGCCAATTCGCACATTTATATATATATATATATACATATAGTATCTTTCAAATGGCCGAGTTCAATTTGGATATAGTATCACCAGGCTTGCATAATAACAGATACTGATATTTACTGTAAACGACTGTACTATTTTATTTCCCCCACAGTATAACCATTTTGTAACTAATTTCAGATCTAATTCTTCCTACATGATTACAATAGTGTGGAGAAACTGACTGTGTTTCAATATTTGTCAAAAACGTTACCTTTTGTAGCTTATTATCGCGAATCATAACAATTATTGATATGATTCATTCAGAACGCTGAACTTTGAACCACCATAGTGGACCACAGGAAGTGTAGAACGGAGAAATTCCAACACTGAACGGCGTCTATACAAATAGTAGCTCTAGTTCTGCAGACCCCTCTCTGATTGGTTGAGCTCCATTTCTGCAGCCCCTCTGCTGGGAGCTGTCGCGCGGAAATAGGCTGTCTATTGCCATTCTCTAACCTTAACCAGCTCCTTAACAGCGCCTAAACTTAACCGTTCTAACCTTAACCAACTCCGAAACAATGCCTAACCTTAACCTTAACCTTAACCATGCCTAACCTTAACCATAGAAAGAATATTGCCATTCTCTAAGACAGACTCTAACCTTAACCAGCTCCTTAACAGCGCCTAAACTTAACCGTTCTAACCTTAACCAACTCCGAAACAATGCCTAACCTTAACCTTAACCTTAACCATGCCTAACCTTAACCATAGAAAGAATATTGCCATTCTCTAAGACAGACTCTAACCTTAACCAGCTCCTTAACAGCGCCTAAACTTAACCGTTCTAACCTTAACCAACTCCGAAACAATGCCTAACCTTAACCTTAACCTTAACCTTAACCATGCCTAACCTTAACCGGCGAAAGAATACACGGTAAAAAAAAATCACGTTAAAAAAAATTTTTGATGGGATTCGAACTCGTCAACAACGGACCGCAGGACTGCAGGACCGCTGCTCTGCCAGGTGAGCTGAAGCGCTGAATGAAAATCATGGCGGATTCCGCGATAAGCACCTCAAAGCACAGCGATAACCTTACGCGCGAGGGGCTTCGCTCAACCAATCAGAGAGGGGGCTGCAGAAATTGAGCTCAACCAATCAGAGAGGGGGCTGCAGAAATGGAGCTCAACCAATCAGAGAGGCGTCTGCAGAACTAGAGTTACTATTTGTATAGACGCCACTGGACGATAGCTAGCGATGTCCTCTTCAAAATGGCCACAAAAAGATTCCAATTCCCATGGTTCAACATTTCCATTTCCGTTTCCGGGTCAAAAAACGATTCGAAAATAAAAACCTAAAATGATATAAATACACTTTTAACCTATTGCTAAACTATTGCCAACCTAACGTTTTACATTCTACATGTATTTGTGACATAGTAGTGATAATAATACTTGAAAACGGTTGATTTTAAAATCACAAATTATTTTGCATCTTTATAAAAATATTAATATATGATAATAATGTCAAAAGGGGTCGGTACCGTCCCCGTGGGGTGGAACAGGTTTTGCCATGCGGCATGATCTGTGTCAGGTGTGCAGTGCCTTTAAAAGTAGGCTTGGTTTCCTGTGTTCTGACGCTTGTTCATTTCATGTTTCCCCTCAGTAGTAGAGGAGTGTCTCAAGTTCTGTTTCTAGGCTTTTCTCAGTCTGTAGTGCTTTTGGTTTATTTTTGTCTGTTTTCAACTGCTAGGCAGTGGTGGTTATTTGTATTTTTTCCCCATTTCTTTTATCCTGTTGTTTTGGGTTTACTATATATTTTATTTGTATTTATGTGTGTGTCCTACCCCCCCCCCCCCCCCCCCCATTCTGCCATGTTTTCTATGCAAAATCTTTTTCTTCAAAGTGACTAGTTCAGTTGAAATGTAGTGGAGTAAAAGTAATAATAAGAATAAACTTTGAATGTGTTGAAAAACGGCAGTGCAATAAGAGGAAGCAACATTTGGACATACAGGAAACACAAAGGGTAAGAAACCAAATCCAGGGGGCTCCAGTAGCTCACCACATATCTCGGTGCTATTTCTGCGTCGGGAGGAGCCGTGCTGCGTCACGGTTCTGGTTGACTCCGAGTTCGATTCCCGGACCCGCCGTCATTTGCCGAATGTCTTCCCCTGTTCTCCCTCCCGTTTCACTCTACAACTGTCGGTCATGCTTGACCAGAAAAGCGATAAACGCTAAAAAAATAAAGTAAAAAAAAAAAAAAGAAAAAAAAAATCCAACAGATAGATGGAAAGAAAACATTACAGAAATGCCAGAAAGTCATACATCTTTATTTTATTTTATTTTATTGACAACAAACATAACAACATTAACAGATCAACATTTGTATTTGCCTTGTCAGGGACAAAACTAAAAGTCCAGGACTTATTTCCATCGTTGTCCCTGTTGTTACTGGTTGCAAGTGGCACGATGGCATCTGAAGTGCATCGAGTATTCTTAGTGCATAATTAAAAACAATAATTCTCATCAATAAAGTGCATAGAGACATTACTCATCGTTCACCAGAGGTTCAACACATAATACAGTCGCACCAACAGTGGCAGGTTGCTAAACAGCTGCTCCCTTATCCTTGATTTGAACACTGCAGCACTCTCGGTTTCCTTGATATTGAGTGGTAGTTTCCACTGCACCTCTATATCTAAATGACATTTGACCTATCTTCCTGTTGTGTTTACAGGGGACTACATTTCTCAGGCTTGTGTGTGTGTGTGTGTGTGTGTGTGTGTGTGTGTGTGTGCGTGTGCGTGTGCGTGTGCGTGTGTGTGTGTGTGTGTGTGTGTGTATGTGTGTGTGTGTGTGTGTGTGTGTGTGTGTGTGTGTGTGTGTGTGTGTGTGTGTGTGTGTAATCATGTTGGGGCTCTCCTGTTTAAAATCTTGTGGACCATCCCTAGCTGTAGTTGTTTGGCTCTGGCCTCCACTGGTAGCCAGTGGAGTTGTGAAAATTGAGTCATATATGGGTTCCGGAGTTTAGGCCTAAAACTACTCTGATTAGTTTGTTCTGTGCTGTTTGAAGTTTAGGTTGCAGGGGTTTGTTAAGGCTCCAGTACCATGAGCTGATGGCGTAGTCGAAATGGCACTGGACATAAGGCAAGGGTTTTTAGGCAGTCAAAGTTGAGGAAAAATTGACTTCCTAGCTAGGAATCTTGTTCTGGCGCTTATCTTGCCCAGGACATTTAGGGCCATGTGGGCACCTCCTAGAGTCTCATCTACGATACAACCTATATATTTAACTGAGGGCTGTGATGTGATAGTTGTGCCTCCGGTGGTTATAACAAGTTTGTCCTCCCTGCTTAGCCTTATTTTTGAACCCATTAATATGGATTCCGTCTTGCCTAGATGCAGTGACAACCTATTGTCTGTTAGCCAGTTCTTTATACTGTCAATGTTGTCAGCTAGGATGTCCAACCTCCTCCAATGTACAGTTTCTTCATCAAATGTATATACTCTCTTTTTTAGACTCTTTTTGTATCACAAACGGTACTGTATTTGTAAATCTGGAATGTCATAAATGTATAGATGTAGCAGTACTGTCTATCTGTATGTCATGTATGTCATATGATGAATTGAAAATGGGGGACCCTGATGTAAACAAGATGAAAGTCTTTCTCTGGTCTGCATCCCCTTAACAATTGTGTGTATCGAGCCGTACTGTATTGTACCCATCTGCAATCTGTTAATAAAATTTTCAATCAATCAATCAAAGTCCTGTATATGATTCTTGTCTTTGTGCGACACAAGAATGGCTGAATCATCAGCATATAAAAATACAGGTCCAAATCTTTTGCAAGGCATTCTCTAGATAGGAGATATAGAAAACTTTATTGCCATTTCAACACATGGTTGATTGGGATTTGTCTTGGTGCCAAACATACAGTACATACAGTATAAAAACATACAATATAAAAACACAAGAATACATGCGATGCAATTCCAACAATAGAAGTATTTCACAAACAATAAAAAACAAAATGCTACAGTACCTAAAAGAGCTCAGTGTTCCAATTTAAAGTGCATATCGCCTTCACGTGCCTGTCGGCTGGTGCTAGCCCTTATGGTACAAAGTGCCTGTGCATTAGGACTTGAGTTCAGGTGACGGACAACCTTGGGATATGTGCTATTTTTTAAACGAGATGTCCTACACCTGAGACTTTGGAGTCTTCTACCAGAGGGAAGGGGGTTAAAAAGGTAGTAGTAAGCAGGGTGAGAGGGGTCACTGAACACCTTCTCCCCTTTCCGCCTGATTTGTGTGGCATATATGGAGGCCATAGAAGGAAGATCACAGCCAATGATTTTTGACGCTGTGCGTACAGTCCTTTCTAGTTGTCCCCTATAATGGACGGTGGTGTTTCCGTACCACACCGTCATTGAGAAGGTGAGGACGCTCTCCACAGTGGCTCTGTAGAAGCTGAGCATCGCCTCCCTGTACACACACCAAACTATGAAGCTTGACATCACAGATTTCATATGAGGACGAACTCATCTCTCGTTTCTGGCCATGGCAGACTGTAATGAATGTTCACTAATGCAGGCTGAACTGTCATAGGATATGGGAATAACCTTTCAACATTATTCAGTCAATTGATCCCCTTTAAAGGGACATTTCACTTTAGTTGAACTGTGTCAGGTTTCAGAAGTCTTACCTCTATGTAAGTGCATCTACTAGAGACCACTGTTGTGCCTGTTGTCCACTGTCAACACCACCAATAGGCTCCCAGGTGTCAGGATCGGGGTGTAAAGGTACACGTATCCGTACCGAACCGTTTCAGTGTGTAGCGTACCGTACCGAACGGCTGTGTACCGAACGAATACAGCGGTATGTTAACCACTAACGACCACCCACAGGGGCTGTTTTGTTCACAATCTGATATAATTATTATAATTATATTTTTTCTTTACAAGTCGTTTATTAATTTCAATATAGAATATTCGTTGAGAGCCCTACAAGTACAATTAGCTACTGCACACTACATCACCCCTGAGTGGAACATGGAAAGCCAAACTTTCCCCCACTGTACCGAAAACCCGTACCGAACCGTGACTTCAAAACCGAGGTACGTACCGAACCGTGGTTTTTGTGTACCGTTACACCCCTACAGGATCCTGATCCACTTCCATTCACTTTGGGGATGTAGTCTAAATATCATACATTTGAAATATAAACAAACAACTGCTGTGCAGATTTCAATAAAACAGACAATTCTGAGTCGAATGTATGTGTTTGTTTTAGCATGTGGCACTGTATGCAGCTTGTATGCCTATAGATGTTCATTTTGTGCTACTTGCTGTGGAGCACTTTGGGCTGCGGTCCATGTGTGAAGGGTGCCATATAGATAGAGTTGTTATTATTTATTATTATTATATTATAAAGAATGTATGCATTGAAATGTCTGTAAGTCTCGATGACATTGAAAATGAGGGTGACCTCAATTATCATTTTCGAGAATAAATAAAGGTTTGAATGAATGAATGAATGAATGAATGAATTTGATGTGTCTTTACAGATATATTACCTTCGAAAAATAAAAGCAGATCCGGGCAATTTGTTGTAGGTTTAAGTGTGTTGTGTATTTTTGCCTTGCATGGAATGTTAGGGGAATGTGTACTCGTGGTTATATAAAGCCTTGCTAGAACATTCTTAACATTCTGTGAAAAGTTGACAGTTGGTCAAACTACACCTCAAGTGAGAAATAGTTCCTTTACTGATCATTTGAAAATGGCAACATAAGCTCAAAAAACAAGTACCTTTGACACAGAAACATTATATTGAATAATATTGCTGTAGTGTATAATATGTTTATACTTCAGAAGTATGATATATAGACACCTGGGAGGAATGGTGGTGTTGACTGCGGACGACCGGGACAGCGGTGGTCGCTAGCTTACTTGTAGATGACTTTTAGATAGAGGTAAGACTGCTGATTTTTGACAAGTTCTACTAAAGTGAAATATCCCTTTAAGTGAAAATATATGGTACACCACTGCAGCAGTCTAGTGTAGACCTGTAGGCGTAGGTGTTCTGGAATGTTCTCTGATCATTCTTACATAAGAGGCCTTACATAATAATAAATGCAGCCATTTACATGGAATGTCAGTGTAGTTCTCGATCTTCCAGTATGGCTGCATGTAACCATTGGTAATCACTTTCAAAAGGAAATGCCTAATTTCTGTGCAGTTGTAGAGTAAAACAGTGGAAAATCATGGTATCACTATGTTCTACTGTGACTTCTTTACAAGATCCAGTAATTAAGACACCAAATGATTATGTTTCTTGTTGATATATTTCTCATATATCAACACATAGCAACCATTGTTTTACACATAGCAACCGCTGTCTCTCCCATTGGCATTATAAAACATTGGTTGCTGCGGTAACTTGCTATGTTACAGGCAGCCATGTTTGATGACAGAACTACATTCAGCAAAAGAGCCGTTGTGACATCATCGTTAGTGAATGTTAAATGATCAAAATTATAATCTGAAATTGTACACACTTTCCACGATCAAGACAAGCTTTGTTAGAATACATTTTACTACCACTGACTTATTCATACCCTTGTTACCATTCATGTTACACTATCCCAGCTGTAGTTTTTTTTCTCATTAAAATGTTTTACAGCTACACATACGGTATACTGTATGCCTGTTGGAACCAACTTGACAACAACAGTTTTTTGGACCAGTTATGTCACGAACATTGAATTACTGTATATAGGTCAAACTTCTCACAGCTTGTCATCAACACACCCTCTTTCCAGGAATGCTCTCCAACAGCCTTTTCCCTCTCAGAGAGAGTAGCTACAGCTGGGTGCTGAGGCCTGGTGGGGGCTGTGTGCAGAATGAGGTTAGGTTGGTATCCCTCAGCAGGAATGGTACTCCCCAGGCCACTAGAATAGACCACATTACCCTTTCAGACCTAACTAATGGCCCGGGATGACATGTCGGTGTGAAAGGGTCAAGCCTGCAGTATTCGACCTCGCATTGAGTTGAAAACACGCTTCTACTACTACTCAGCTCCACTTTGGGTGCGACGCTTAAACTCTAGACCACGTGTCGTAACTTGTTAAGACCACGCCCCCTCGGCTCCACCACGCGCCTCTGTATGCAGTTAGGGTTAGGTTTAATTTCTGAGGTCATTTCTAGGCCAATGGACCGAGGTCAGCTCAATTCCAAAATGCCTTTGACAAATTTGACTCCAAGAGCAGAGCATTTCTTTTAGATGAGGTTAGATTAAAATGTATTGTCATAAGTACAGTACAACGAAAAGAGGTTTGGCATCCAATTAGAGCGCAAATGTAACAGTAAAGCGCAATAGTAATATACAATGTACAGGTGATTAAACTGGGTATAAAATATATACATTAGTACTACTGAGTATAGTGCTAATCAGATGTATGTACAGAGTTGTATGTACAGTGATACAGGTATAAAGACACTATGTAAGTCATACTGGCCAGCCGCGTAACTAATAAGAGTAGGTACTGTAAGGGATATTTTACCTAGACTTTGTCTGTTTTGCTGCCATCTATTTTATACTTTATTTGCTTACTATATTTATGTCTGCATTTTCTTTATGTTGTGCTCATTTTATCCAAATTTTGTATGCTTGTCTTTTTTGCTGCTGTGAAGCACTTTGAGCTGCAATTCTTGTATGAAAGGTGCTATACATACAAATACAGTGTATTATTATATGTACAGATATAGATATAGTATCTACAGATATGTAAACAAGATTATATGCAGGTGCCACACATAGGGTTGATATGACTGACCCATACTGCCTTTGGTCATCATCTTTATTATGTACTAAATGGCATCATGTATGAACAACATACATATTGGGAACTGACATTTAGTTGGCACAGCAGTTATGGCCTGAAGATACTTCCAGAATCATCCAGAAAGACTTATGATGCATCAATTATATTCAAAGCTACACAGCTTTGTTTATTTGCCATGCCAAACCCCATGTTTGTGATGAATATGATCCCATTTGAAGATATGAAGAAATGATCACATAATTTTTTTTCCTTTCTTTCAAAAAAGCCTTTATTCAAACTATAAATGCAAAAATACATGACAGAAAAGAAAGCAGAATGACCTCGTACATTCATTTGACTTTTCGACGTTTTCACCATTTACAGCCGGCGCACTGCATCTAAATGAGTTGGCACAGTATTTTCATCGCAACGATCGTGGAGTTACAACAACTGTCACGTTATCGTGTGTTTAATGACCAAGCGCTACCACCCATCCGTCATCGTCATACACACAAACACAATCAACAAAACCTTACATCAAACCCAACCAGTTACATAGACTACATGGCTTTACTGAATACAGAAAGGGTGGCGGAGTAATCGTAGATAGAAATTTTTTTCAAGTTTTAGCCATGAGATACAGAACAAGATGGAAACCAAGAGACCTTTGGCATCAGCGCTGATTGAAAACAGATGCGTTATTGCCAAGAATAATCCGACGACCACTCTGTACCCATCACTACATACGACATGCAGACTATAGAAACGGTATCCTTTCTCTCCCGTTATGCAGGCTACGATATATTTTGTTCCATTCAATTAGTCAGGCTACGAAATCTGCGTTCCATTCAATGACGCAGGCGATAATCGCGTGCATACGATATCCCCAACTGGATTTAGGTACAAGGCATGAGTACACGCTGGAATGCACGATCGAGAACAGCACTGTTCTTAAAAGTGGCAATTCTGAAACCGTTGAATCTTAAAAGAGACATTATAAATAATAACGTGTGCATATCTGTATCTGGAATTCCGGTTGGAAGGCTATTGTGGAGATTTGTATCCGAGAGGGCCAAATTTGACGAAGACGGGTCGCCACTGAATGGGCAAACAGGTAGATTGCTGATGAAGTTGAGGTTCACTACTTGTGCTAGTTCACTAGGGCTGGTGGTGGTATTGCTTCTATAGTCATATCTATGTAGCACACTATCATTCACACATTCACAGTCCAAGTCTGACTTCTCTTTAAGCAGAAATGCAGACCTCACCCTGGTCTCTTCGCAGTAAGACATCCTCAGTCATATACAGATTTTTCACATTGAGAAATATACAAAACAATGTACAGGAAAAAGAAATAAAAACACAAATATCATATATTGATCACAAACAGCAGTGAAAAGCATTACTACTCTTTCCAATGTTTTTCTTTCATACCAAGTATAATTATATATGTACACATTTTCAACACATGGACTTGTCTATACATAAGATCTGTTTTTCTTACATTACAATATACATAGAACTAAGTTTAGCCGCTCGGGAATTTTCTTTTTCTTTTCTGAAAACAATGAAAAAGGTGAGAGGGCAGTCTCTGGCTGCCCTGCGTTTGTGTGTGTGTGAGGCAGAGAAGTGTAGGAAGTGTTGGGGCAGCAACTGCTAGAAGCTTGTAAAGAGCTTTTATTCCTCCTTCTTCAGTCTCTCTCTCCAACACAGGCACATGGGAAGGCCTACTACCCGGTCCCTGAGTGATCCCGTGGGGCCCATGCAGCGGAGAGCCACACAAGCACACATACTTGCGTCTACATAACACACGGATGCACATGCGCGTATGCACAAAATACTTTGCGAACTAAAATGAACACAAACCGAACGGAAATCCCACCCGAATCGCGATGCTGAAAGTAAATGATGGGTATAATGTGCGTCCTTCGCTGAACAGTAGTAATCGTATATGGATTTAGCTTTTTAGCTACAACAACAGCTCTACTTTTATTTACTTTACAAATAATGTAAAAGCACAATCTTTTAGGGGTTCGCTTTAAACATTTGTATGTAGTCATCACTAAAGTGTCAAGGGGAAGGAAACGCCTTCAGTCCACTGTTTTGGCTCTCTGTGGTGGTGGTGACGGGGGGGGGGGGGGGGGTGACCCTTTTTTTGTTTCACATTTGAATTCAGGATCGCACCTTTAACTCTACACGACAACTACGCAGCCTTTCTTGCCGCCACCCCTCCCCCTGGCTACACCCGCTGCCAGAAGGGCAAATGGCGTCACCACGTTGTAATGTTGTAACCGTTTCAACTCAAGATGTGACAGAGAGCTCCTTCGTGTTCCTAATCCGTCACTTTGGCGACAGGCAGATCCTGGAACAGCCAGAGGGAGTCTCTGGTTCAGAGAAGCCGCTTAGCGAAGTTTCTTGTTTATAGGTGGAAATTGCACATGGACACTGATATGGTGATGAGAGGCCTCGGAAATAACTTAACAGATTCACCCGCACCAGAGATACAGCACACTCACTCACTCAGTCATGCACTTACAAAAATAAATAAATATAAAAAAACAACCAAGAGGTAAAACCTTGCTGAAGAATAGGATGGGGGGGGGGCTGGAGTAATGGGGAAGAGGGTCCCGCTGTAAAAAGAGACACAAATCAATGTTTTTTTTTCTTCTTTTGGTTATCCTGTGTTTTCCTTCCGTTGTAGAGGCTCTTCTGAGAAAAGTTTGATTTAATGAGAAACATAAAGAGTCCTTGGTGGGTTTTCTTTTCCAGCGTGCAGCGGCGCCCTGGGGGGTCGCGACGGGGTCAGGTGCTCTTGTAGGACAGGTAGTCTCGTAGGGGCGTGGGAATGGCCAGCGCCTCACCTGCTGCGGGGTCGCGACATGGGCTAGATGACCTTGTAGGACAGGTAGTCTCGTAGGGGCGTGGGAATGGCCAGCGCCTCCACCTGCTGCGTGGTCATGATCCGGCGCAGAGACATGCGACACATGTGCTGCAGGCTGGACACGCTGCGTGGACACTCCAGGAACTGGATGCTGCCGTCACGAGTCCTGCAAGAGCGAAAGAACGAGATACAAAAAGTTAAAGAAAGCTCACGAATCCCAGCGGTGAGATGCGGTATGATGAATATTAGTAAGTGAGCACTTCCATTTTTGTTGTTATGTGGTCATAAAAATATATTTATAAAGAACTTCAGAATCAAAGCAACATTTTCCAAATTCAAATGCACCTTTGTTTACTTTTCTCATATTTTTATATTCAGTTAATTATATTGTTTACTCTGTATTTTTCTCATATTTTTATATTCAAAGTTAATTATATCGTTTACACCGTTTATTTTTCTCGTATTTTTATATTCAGAGTAAATTATATCGTTTACGCCGTTTAATTTTCTCGTATTTTATATTCAGAGTTAATTATATTGTTTACACTGTTGTGTACACCTATATTTATGTCTTTCTTCTATTACCCTGCCCATATCTGTACCTCCCATGCTGCTATGACAGCGATCAATAAAGGAATATCTTATCTTAGAGGAAAAAAAGAGCACATAATAATGGAACTTCAGATTCAAAGCAACATTTTAGAATTTCCCAAATGTCGTTTTTAGCGCTGCTAAACTTTGCGGCGTGATCCTGAACGTCCTCATTGGGAACGCTGCGGAGAAGACGGCCCGTGTTTACAATTCACTCTGCATTCTTCAGCCTCTTCCCATGTACAGGTCACCATCACATGACACTCTGAGCTACGGTCGACTGAGAGGAACCGGTTTGACAACATGAGACGTGCGTGTCCATCCATCAGGAGGTGGGAAATGACACGGTCCTACGTTTACAATCAGTGTGCCTCCAGTTTTATTCCTAAAAGCAAGTCACTGTATGTAATCCTATATTATTCTGCCCGTCCTTTGAGAGCACCTGGTCTTTTTTTTACCTTCAACATTATCATCATCAATGTCATTATTTGACCCAATGCAGAACATCCCTACTTCTTCTTCTTACATTTTTTTTTTGTGTGTGTTGTGTGTGCGCGCGTGTGTGTGTTGTGTGTGCGTGTGTGTGTGTCTCACCCTGCAGCGAGGACGCTCCCATCAGTGGAGAAGGCACAGCAGAGGCCGCTGGTCAGTGCCGCTATGGTCTGGGGAGCCCTTTCCTCGATGTTCCAGAAGCGCACCAGTCTGAGGGGGGGGGGGGGAAGAGAAAAAGACAAATCTGGTGAGACGAGGCACAAGTCACGTACACTCTGCATAATAAAAAAAGAAAAGAAAAAGAAATAGATGTCGCTATGACACATTAAAACGGCTAACATGTGGCTGCTGGAAAACATGACTCATCTGGGTTTTGGTGAAGACATTCCTAACAGACAAAAGCCATAATTATTGCTGCCATTTTAGTTTTCACCATTAGACATACACCTCATCTCATAATGAGATATATATCTCATAAGAATATATCTCAATATTCTCTGACAGGGGGAGGGGCTGTGGTAAAAAAAATAATCCCCCCCCCCCCCCCCCAAACAACAACCACCATTTTGTGGCGCTGGCTTTCCCTCCCGCCTGTTCCGCTCACAGGCCTATGGGTAATATCCTATCCAAACAAACAGCGAGCCTGGTCAGCCAACCAGGGGGCAGGGGGCGGAGCCCCGGGGAGCAGGAAGCCAGTGATTAATGGCTGTCTTGTGATCAAACCCAACCCAAAGGACCCTGCAACAACAGCTCCCCTCTCTGCTCTCCCTCTCACACACAGGCCATTAAGACCTGTGATGCTGTCGCCGCAGATTCAAAACACGGCTAATGCGTTTCCACGACAGGCCGCTAAGTTTCCATGACCGATAGAAGCCCATGTCGTGTGCTAAAAGGCACAGGTCTTTAAGAAGGAAAGAAAGTCTCACAAATAACCCTGAGTGCAACCCTGGGAATACATGACAATTGAGGGGAAATTGTTGAACCTTCCAATCCAGGTTCTTATTCCAGGTTTGATTAGCGCGACACGCTGTTTTGATTCGGTTCTTTACCTGTCCTCTGTGATGCTGGCGATGTGACGACCGTCCTGGCAGAAGCTCACCGAACGCACCCAGCGGTCGTTCGCCCCTCCGGCGAAAATCGGCGACGGAGGAGGGAAAAGATGTCTGTGGAAAGAGGGGAACAGGAGAAGAGACGTTAGAGCACAGAATGTCCAGGTTCAGACGTCCCACTGTCCAGGAAATAGCTACAGAATAACATGCACCCAACAGAGTGCATTCCATCCAGGCAAGAATTCAAAACAGCGCCTGGATTGAGTTACACAGAAAGTGGAAATGGTGTGGACATCCTCAGTTGGATTTGTTAAAGGGGACATGCATTGCTATTCCTAGCACTATTTGAGCAACTTTACACAATTCCTGTGAGTTCATTGTTTTATATTTCTAATCAAGTACTCAAAAGCCAAATTTTTCTCACTTTGGATTTCAGGCTGTGTTGGCCTGGCTCCGCCCATAAGCACTGTGTAAATGAGTATGTGCTACTGCTGCTTCCCCGCGAGGTCCAGGTTGTGTGTAAATTAGTATGTGCTACTGCTGCTTCCCCGTGCGAGGTCCAGCCCAGGTTGTGTGTAAATGAGTATGTGCTACTGCTGCTTCCTCGCGCACGGTTTGTTTCCCCGACAGAAGCGCACCTCTCTCTC
Organism: Notolepis coatsorum; assembly: GCF_963971535.1. NCBI lineage: Eukaryota > Metazoa > Chordata > Actinopteri > Aulopiformes > Paralepididae > Notolepis > Notolepis coatsorum. Next base: position 240,673,262 of record NC_140165.1, on the reverse strand, counting down.
TCTCTCTCTCTCTATCGCTCTCACTCGCTCGTTGTCTGCCTCGCTCTGTTTGAGGAAGTGTCAGGTTACACTATCTGCCTCGCTCTGTTTGCGGTTGCTGTCAGCAGTAGTTATGCAAATCAGTGCTATATTAACGTCAGCAAAACCGTCAAATCAGAACAGCTTAGTTGAGTGAGTATCTCGTGAACTCGAGACTAGACTGATGAGTCAATATGGTAATTAGAGACACAGACCCATTGATACTAACCGTATTACTATACAACCATGCTAAACACAGAAAAAGCCATTTATAATGCATGTCCCCTTTAAGAGCAACACCTCGCTGTGAGCTAGGCTTGTTGCGGTAGTCGGTGATACCGGTGTTCAGGCATCCACCGAGTACATTACTAGAAATAAAAACCCATTTAGTTCATTTTCGCGTCTCAGTGCCCACATTCATCAAATAAAAGAAATCGAATTTGTAAAATACTAAGCATGTTATCAATAATTTGTCAGACAACATTATAAACTGAGCGCGTCTGCACAGACAGCAGATCTATTTTATAGGCCGCAGTACAGAGCTTAAGTTTCACTTTCATTTAGAGAGTAGATTAAACTTCATGTGAATGAGAGAAAGGAGGCTCTATAGACGACGCAACTATTTCAGATTAAACCCTGCAGCAGCTCTACTGGAGAAGCTGAGGACCAGCCCAGACCAGCGACGCTATGCTTGTGTAATAAATAAGGCTGCTACATTGATCCGCCAATGAATGGATAGAAAACTGGTTTATTTTAAAATGAGAACATAACATCAACTCTGTCTGTCCAACAAATCATTAAAAATTAATTAAAAAACAGACGTAGACGGACAGACAAAGTCGATCAATGTAGCCGCATAACTTCAAAGATCAAAGTAGGTGCCCTTGTGTTTATTCGTTTATTATTAGAAATGTGATATCACCGTGGCAACCCTACTGCCAGCATGTAGCATTGTAGCAATAACCACAGCTGGTGGAAGTGCAGTGTGTTATGTGCCAGCATCTCACCCCAGCTCCAGCAGGACGGTTCCCGTATGGGGGTCCCACACGATGACGCGGGTGTCGTAGGACGCTGTGGCCAGCAGCGCCCCGTCGGGAGAGAACTCGCAGGACACCACGTCGTGGTGGTGCCCCTCCAGCTTACGGATCAGGGTGTACTTATCCATGTTCCAGAGCAAGACCTGCGGAGGGAAGAGGAGCATGTTATAGCCTACGGAATCACTCCGGGGAATAGATCATATATATATATATATGTATGTACTTCACACACGCTTAATGACTACCAAATGCAGTTAAACATCAAATCGAATTAATAGAAATTAAATTAGGCAAACAGGAATTAAAAGATGAATTAAGAAGAGTTATGCTCAGTGTCATTTTAAGGCTTTGTAAGCATAAAACAGGCCAAACAAACATATAGTCCAGCGCATGCTACACAAGCAATGCTATGTTGCAAAATGCAAGTCACTTCGCATAATATCGCTCGTATTGAGCTCCATACGTTGACCGACTACATCAGAGTTATTATTAACGTGTATCTATTTTTCGAATCTAAATACATACATTTGGCTTAAAATACTACATATCCTTTGAAAGTACACAATACAATATATTTGTATAACAAAGAGAACATCTAGAGAATAAAAGAGAAAAGAAAACAAGTAGTAACTTATGGTAACATAATGTTACTCCACTGGTTTCCTCTGAGAGAGTTTTAGTTCACTTGTGTCTACAATAGGCTCCACGCCCACCAGGAGCCTAGGAAGAGACTGCAAGAGAAAAGAACATTTGATGGCCAAAGAGTTGACCTCTGGCAAAGTACACACACACACACACACTTGCAAAATGGTATCTAGTCTACACACACGTTTGTTTTTCTTTAAACAGTATGGTTTTAAATAATGACGTCTTTGCTCAAGGGAAATGCATAATCGGGGTGCGTGTCCAATCCATGTTCCCACAGTCCTATGTTCCCACAGCCCTATGTTCCCACAGTCCTATGTTCCCACAGTCCTATGTTCCCACTGCTCTATGTTCCTACAGCCCTATGTTCCTACAGCACTACGTTCCCACTGCCCTATGTTCCTACAGCCCTATGTTCCTACAGCACTACGTTCCCACTGCCCTATGTTCCTACAGCCCTATGTTCCTACAGTCCTATGTTCCCACAGCCCTATGTTCCCACAGTCCTATGTTCCTACAGCACTACGTTCCCACAGCCCTATGTTCCCACAGCCCTATGTTCCTACAGCCCTATGTTCCCACTGCTCTATGTTCCCACAGCCCTATGTTCCCACAGCCCTATGTTCCTACAGCACTACGTTCCCACTGCCCTATGTTCCTACAGCCCTATGTTCCCACAGCCCTATGTTCCTACAGCCCTATGTTCCTACAGCCCTATGTTCCCACAGCCCTATGTTCCTACAGCACTATGTTCCCACTGCCCTATGTTCCTACAGCCCTATGTTCCCACAGCCCTATGTTCCCACTGCTCTATGTTCCTACAGCCCTATGTTCCCACAGCCCTATGTTCCCACAGCCCTATGTTCCCACTGCTCTATGTTCCTACAGCCCTATGTTCCCACTGCTCTATGTTCCTACAGCCCTATGTTCCCACAGCCCTATGTTCCCACTGCTCTATGTTCCTACAGCCCTATGTTCCTACAGCCCTATGTTCCCACAGTCCTATGTTCCCACTGCTCTATGTTCCTACAGCCCTATGTTCCTACAGCCCTATGTTCCCACAGCCCTATGTTCCCACAGCCCTATGTTCCCACTGCTCTATGTTCCTACAGCCCTATGTTCCTACAGCCCTATGTTCCCACTGCCCTATGTCCCTACAGCCCTATGTCCCTACAGCTCTATGTTCCCACTGCCCTATGTTCCCACAGTCCTATGTTCCCACTGCCCTATGTTCCTACAGCCCTATGTTCCCACTGCCCTATGTTCCTACAGCCCTATGTTCCCACAGCCCTATGTTCCCACAGCCCTATGTTCCTACAGCCCTATGTTCCCACAGCCCTATGTTCCTACAGCCCTATGTTCCCACTGCCCTATGTTCCCACAGCCCTATGTTCCCACTGCCCTATGTTCCTACAGCCCTATGTTCCCACTGCCCTATGTTCCCACTGCCCTATGTTCCTACTGCCCTATGTTCCTACAGCCCTATGTCCCTACAGCCCTATGTTCCCACTGCCCTATGTTCCCATAGCCCTATGTCCCTACAGCCCTATGTTCCCACAGCCCTATGTCCCTACAGCCCTATGTTCCCACTGCCCTATGTTCCCACTGCCCTATGTTCCCACTGCCCTATGTTCCTACAGCCCTATGTTCCCACTGCCCTATGTTCTTACAGCCCTATGTTCATACAGCCCTATGTTCCCACAGTTTAAAACGGCTGCTATTCTTGGAAGCTTGATCCCGGGAAACCGTGGAGGAAGGGCTTTACTTCCCGTTCCACCGGCACCAAACAAGGGGCGAAGAAATTCATCTGCGCTGCTGGCGTAAGGACTGCAGAGTGACTGAGTACAAAACGTGTTAAATTCTGAGGGTCCAGATATGGTTTGGGTTCCATGAGCAGGACCGTGCACACCCCCAGGGAGAGGCCATGGTGAGCAGAGCTCCACCCCCATGGAGAGGCCATGGTGAGCAGAGCTCCACCCCCAGGGAGAGGCCGTGCTGAGCAGAGCTCCACCCCCAGGGAGAGGCCGTGCTGAGCAGAGCTCCACCCCCAGGGAGAGGCCGTGCTGAGCAGAGCTCCACCCCCAGGGAGAGGCCGTGCTGAGCAGAGCTCCACCCCCAGGGAGAGGCCGTGCTGAGCAGAGCTCCACCCCCAGGGAGAGGCTGTGGTGAGCAGAGCTCCATTCCCACAAGGCAACGACACGTAATGTGCATTAGGGAACGGCTGTTGTGGGCATAGGGCTGTGGGGACATAGGGCTGTGGGGACATAGGGATGCTGACCCCCATAATCGTAAGAAAAGGTTGAAGTCAAAACATTTTAAATGGTACTTTGGGTAACCTGGGAAAACCAGCTTCCATCTTGAAGTACAGAGAAGAAACATTACACTTGAGCAATAGTGCGACAATTCAGCCACATCTTATAAGACAACCGAGTCAATGTCTATGTTTCTGAAGGTCACAGTTCATACCGTTAACATGGTTTCCCCTCCTCTCTCGCCTAGCTGTATGAAAGGGCTCCTACACTTGAGGCAACTGCCTGCATTCCAGACCATCTGGCCCCTCCCCCTTTCCATGAGAATGAGATAAGACTGGAAGCTGCTAGTAACTGAAAGGGAATTTGCTCCAAAATGGCCACAACACAAACTTTTTTTTTTTTTATCATTACTTTTTAGTAATCCCCTTGGGGAAATTCGTCCTCTGCATTTGACCCTTCGTGACTATTTAGGAGCAGTGGGGCAGTCACACAGTGCGGTGCCCAGGGACCGGCTCCAGTTGTAATGCCAGTACCTTGGTCCATTAGGGCCATTGCAGGATATACCATGCATGTGTTTTTATGGTGTGGGAGGAAACCGGAGTACCCGGAGGAAACCCACACAAAATGCGGGGAGAGAACATGCAAACTCCACACGGAAAGGCCCGCTAATGGCTTGAACTACCGTGCCGCTCCATTAAAGCCTGGACAGCCTTTCTGGAAACCTTTTTTTAGCCAAAGTAATAATTCCCCCAGTTGTTTTTAGTCAGGTAAACATGCCACGGGAGAACCCCAAATTAAACAGGGGACCCGCCCAGGGTTTATTAGCCTCCGTCGTGTTCATTTGACTACCAGCACTGTCCTTGCAGTGTTCGGGGGAGTGTCTCGGGACAAAAGCAGACATTTATAGGAGATGCAGGCAGTCTGCGAAAGCACAAAGAGCCCTTTCACTTCTAATTTACAACAACAATGATCTGAGCCCTGCACACTAATGCCATTACAAAAGGGACTGAGGCACATCAACAGTATCAATGCGCTACTAGCTGACGCTGAACTTCAATAAACACACGTAGGCCTAAGGGAGAGGATCCACAGTGGACAGCTAACAACCTCATAATAATAATAATAATAATAATATAAAGAATACGGCTGGCTGATAATACTCCCTAATTTACTAAACCACAGACAACATGATTTATATGTTATATGGAGTGCTAGGGTTGGGAGGGACTGACATTTATAAAACGGATGAAAAACTAACAAGAGTAACAAAATGGAGGCTAGAGTGTGCTACGGCTAGGGGCGGGCTAATCAAGTACAGATGAGGGTGGGGTGAGGTCGTGGGGGTGGGGAGTGGAGGAAGGATAGGGGAAGGTGATGGAGGGAAAGGATTTTTATATATATATTTTTTTACTGCCATTCTACTGAGTATCTTAAAACTGGAAGAGAGAAAAAAAACAAGGAGGAACTGCAACAGCAGAGGCAGACAGACACGAGAGCAGCACCTACGTACAGGACGACCTTTGCGTGGTCAGTTGCCAGGGGCCCAGCGCATCCCCCCGTCTGCGCACCGGCTGCTCAAAATGTCAGCGCGGCGCGGCAGGCCCTTCATAACCAATCACACACAGAGTTCTGCCACCACCTGTGACAGGGAAAGCAAGACACACAACCGTATGGACACACAGCCTGACAAAGACTAGTATCTGTTGGGAGAGATGGCTTACTATGGTTACTCTACTCTGCCATTCTCTTATCGCTGAGTAATCGCCACGTGTGTTGATGTGGTAATGTTATGACGGTCAGTCAATGGGACTGCGTTTTGAAAAACATGACTGCCTTAACCCTCAGAGACCGGCGGGACTGTCTTTCAGAGGACGTAGTGGGCTTAGTTTTAAAGCTGGAGTGAAGATGCTGGTATCATATGAAACTAGACGACCGTAGGAATCCATTGGCTAAACAATGTCATGTTAGCTTGTCAGGAAGGGGGCTGAATAGTGATCCAAAGTTAGGCAAAATGTTGGCGAGGGGAAGAACTGGCATGGCCGTTTGTGACATATAGGGTAATCACAGTTTAATTCAACCACAAACTAGAGACCAAGGGCATTCAGAGGATTTATGGCTTTCCTAGGTATATTGACAATAAGGGGGGGGTTTCTGAGCGATTTCCAGAACAGAATTGCTTGCCATCCGATTGCCGAAAAATGCACCGTCAAGTTTTTGATACCAAATCACAGCAGACATTTTTCTTTGGTGTTCTTCAACGTTTTGGTGTCTTAATGTGGGATTTTTGACCAATTTTTATAAATTCTTGAATGGTCAAAATCCTACAATTGCTGCAACAACTTATGAGCCATAATTGAGTGTGGAAATGGCCATCATACACTTCCATAATAATGTCCTAAGCCCTTATATGCTCTAGATTTTCAAATTTTGAATAAGCACTTAACGAAAACACAATGTTTATTACAGATCGATGACTAGAGGAACTTGACACACAGTGCTGGGCTGCATCTCAAATTAGTCTTCAGGTTCCCATCTTTCAGATAATGTGTAATCACTTCTATGTGGCATATACTGAATATACCTGCTATCTCCACCCCTCGCCCATAGACTGGTCTACGGCAGGTCTCTAAAGGTTAAAAGGCTGCACTGGCTTCGACAGCCACAGAAAATAATGTGCTCAGTCAAAATATGACAAGATAATTTTCTTCTACCTGACCTCTGATATCACACAGGGCCTACCAGAGGTCAGCATAGGTTACCGAGCATTTCTTGTATGCAAATCGCTTATATCAATTTCAAGGTTTGCCTGCCGTCTACATATCAGCATCGGTTGATAACGTCCCCGAGTTTCGATGGATAAATACACTAGGAAGTACTTGGATAACATCTGAGTGGCAGAAACAAGAGTTCTGAAGACTAACAAAACCACAGTAATGACATTTCTCTACTCTTCATGCAAATGTTATGGTACCAAACGCTTGTTCCACTGCAAAATAAAAAAAACAACCACCAAAAATCTAGAGGCAGATAGTAAAAGCTTATCATGACACCGAGCAAGTTTCAACTGAGGCGGGGATGGGAGGGGGGAGGCGTTTCAGTAGTAGGTTCATTGAGCATCATTACTAGTCACAGGCAACAGCACAGACAGTTAAGCTAGCAAAGCCCGGACCCATAAGAAAGGAAGGGAGGGTGGAAGGGAACGAGCGTACGTACCGCTTTACCAGCGCCCACCGAGCACAGGATGGAGGAGTCGGGGGAGAAAGCGCTGCAGTACACCCAGTTCTGGTGTCCGCGCAACACCTTCACCATGTTGCCTGGTGAGAGAGAGAAAGAGGGAGAGAGACATTTAAAACAGCCGCAGTTGACCAAAGTGCTGTACAGGTCAATAAAAGGCTAACACGGGCAATGCAACGTGGCACAAAAACATACCACGGTATACAGCACAATACAACAATAGTGCACAATGGATCAATTTCAGAACACTACCCCGCTGTAACCTAGCTACAGGTAGCCAATCACAGCAGGCCTGGCGGGTCTGCCCCTCAAAAAACTGATTTAATCTTTAGCGAAGTAGCCACCAGGAAGCGAAATGATTGGCTGATGAGGCATTCCAGAACACACCCTCAGCTACACGCATACCACAAAGTCCAGCATGATGATATGAGCTCATAAATATGTATAATATAACAACACAAAGTAGAGTACATGAGATACATTAAAAAGACTTAAAAATCTCTAGAGTCTGAGCAGATCTAATGTGCCAGGGCAGGCTATTCCAGAGCCTAGGAAAAGTCATCAAAAAGGAAGGTACTGGAGCACACAGACCCCTCGTCTCTGAAGAAGACGCGGGTGCGTTGAAGAAACGTTGGTGATTTTTTCATGCATCCTATTAAATATGTTCCTAAAGATGATCCGTGTCTCCAGTACCTTCCTGTTTAATCCCAATGGATGTTAATTGTTTACAGATTATTGCTACTTTTGTTCAGATTTCCCACAGGGGGCTTTTCTGTTTGGGATATTTCCGTTTCTAAATCAGCTTAGCTTGTCAAGAAGAGGTGGCTTTCCAACTCGTGTCTGGAGTCTGGTGGTGGATATTAAGAATCCTTGTCTAGTGGTGATAAGCTAAGTTGACACGTTTCAGACGGCGTGTAATGAGAGAACCCATGCGCGTGCAGTTGGGTTCTTCTTCCTCTTCCCCCAAAGCAGCCATTGGACTGATGTTTCTGCAGGGGAAGGGAATGTAGGTCACGGAGCAGAAGCTGTGCACTGTGTTTTCTTTGGGGGCCGACTCCTCCCCCGTATGTCGGCTGCCTGGGCCCCTTTTGTGCGGCTGCCAAGAGGTCTGTGGAGGCTTGTGAATGGTATGTGAGATATTAGAATAAGTGGGCTGTGTAGGGTGAACTGGACCTAAAATGGCAACTGACATTCGATCTGGGGGGTGGAGTCGACTCACGCGCCCGTTCCCGCCCTTTCTTACGTTTTGTTTGTCACTGTGTCTCAGTGTGCGAGTGTAATCGTGATTATCAAAAGCCTAGAACTGTGTTTTACCAGCACTTTGTGCTGAAAACGATAACATTTGGATAGGCTGAAAATACAGTTTAACATTGAAAGATCTATTTGTATCCAGGGAATTGACCCGTTTGGTAAAACGATAATATTTGGATAGGCTGAAAATACAGTTTAACATTGAAAGATCCATTTGTATCCAGGGAATTGACTGTTTGGTAAATGATGATCGATATAGCGATCCACTGATCCAACATTAATACAAAAAACAAAGAATGTAAATAAAGGGTATGAGTCAAGGATGTCCATTCATACCGTCATCTTTCAGGTCCCACACCCGGAGGGTCTTATCCCTCGATGCAGAGACCAGCACCAGGCTGCCGTCGGGGGCGAAGGTCAGGTCCCGCACTATCTCTGTGTGGTCCATCAGATTCAGCAGCAGCTTTCCTGCAGGGGCCGATGGAAACAAAAAGAGGATTAATGAAAAGCTCACGGCATACATTAGCAGAGCAGCGTTAATCCAGGTCAGTCGGCCGGCCACTCCCTGGGTCCGTTTGGAAACTCTATGGGAATCTGCAAGGAGTCGTGTATTGAAATTAAATGTCGGGAGCTACGTTTTTATGGTCTCGGTGGGACTGGAGTCTTAACAGGCTAAACACAGAACTGTGTGGGCAAAAACAGACGGAAAACCTAAACAGAGGGAAGAAAGATAAATCAAGTGGAATAGAATGTAATGTTCTTCTTTTTTTTATTATTATTATTATTCAATTTTGAAAAGCAAAAGCAAAAACTGTGTTATATACGCCCAACTGTAAAATATGAGGACCTGGCACTACTTCAACTCGGCACTGCCAACCGTGTGAGACACACAAATACCCTCTGGCTTCACAGATCCATTGTATTAACTTAAATTGAGGCAATCCGTACTTAATCCCTGCTATTGGCTGCTTCCTGACATTGTGGTCTAAACAGCGGCTTTTATTCAACTTTAGACAAAAGACTCATAAGACAAACTATTCACAGTCTGCCAATGAAATATGAAGTGTCAAATTAGAGCTCTAGTAAATCATTATCATGCATTGTAACGTGCCAGTAAAGGGGGAAAAAACTAAAAAAATATATATATATTTTTTTTTACTTAATTTTGTTCTTTCACGTATATGTTTAATGAAACCAACAAACAGTTATAATCTTACGTATACATGTGAAAAAAAAATCATAAAAATTATTTAAGATTTTTCTCATAGCTGCGAGTAATCAATTAATCATGCCCATCCCTAGTTGGGATCCCATTTATTTTTGTTACATGCAGATGACCTTAGTGGGCTAATGGTGGCTGCCACCCCTATTACAAGGACTCGATGTTGACATAGTGGCTGGACAGTGAGCTGGCTAAATGCTTGGATACATTTCAGAACACTACCCCGCTGTAACCTAGCTACAGGTCACCGGTAGCCAATCACAGCAAGCCTGGCGGGCCTGCCCCTCAAAAAACTGATTTAATCTTTAGCGAAGTAGCCGCCAGGAAGCAAAATGATTGGCTGATGAGGAGGCATTCCAGAACACACCCTCAGCTACACGCATACCACAAAGTCCAGCATGATGATATGAGCGCATACATATGTTGAAAATGGGCTGCTTTAGATTCTTATGAGTTTGACTTTCCTTTCCACGCTGAAGTCAATGACTTCATGAGTTTTGTACGTTCGAGGTAGAAAGTCTTTAGTTTTTCTTGTCTAGGAACGCAATCTAGGGGTAAGCTAGTCATAACGCGAGGGGGGGCTAAAAACAGGCAACGTGTATGTGGCAAGGAAACAAACAGCATCATAAATCACTTGGGTCAGCTGAACCTCGTAAATGTGAACTGGAGCAACCAGCAGAGCTCACAAGACCTTACATAACCAAGACCTTACATAACCCTCTGCGAGAGAGCATGTTGGGAGCCATGGGGGGGGGGGGGGTGCAAAGATGAGAGAATGGACGAGATCATTACCGCAACCTTATTTGATTTCCATCAAACAATGTGCACTCTCCACATCTGTATTTTTTTATGGCCTTGGCTCAAGCGTACTGGGAGAAACCATGGCGTTACCGACTGCCGAGATTCTGAAGTCACCATCCTGTATCTGGGCAACGACCAGCGTCTCCAGAGATATGGAGCGTGATCCCACCCTGGTTCTGTAACGAAGCCCCGTGTTAAAACACTCGACTCTAGCCGAGGATGCCAAACGCTCACAGCTACCTAAAGATGTCACATGATCAGAGCACTTGGTTGCTTCCCAATAATGTAGAGGGATGTAGCTCATCATGTGGGCAGGTGTTCCTGCAGGTCTCAACAAGTTAAACTTAAGACATTTTAAGACCTTTTAAAGACCACTTTGAACAGAATTGAATGCCCGTTTCATGGCCATACTGGGAAAGAAGTATGAAGGAAAATAGTAATAGTAATTCCATATGAATTGTTGGAGGGGAAACTGATTATATTACTGTACTGCTTACTTTGCAGCCTGGACATTTCCCGCAAACACATTTAAATATTTAAATGAGATACAGAGAAATGATCACAACATAGAAGTAACTCCCTAATCCAATACATTTTAAAGACCTATCAAAATCTTAAGACCTAAGATTCTGAGACATTTCAGAAATTTTAAGCCCCCGTGGGAACCATGCGCGGCGGCAAACGGACAACGCGTAATCTACCTCAAAACAATTAGTTTGTTTACATTCACTCCCGCTCACCAGTGTAGACGTCCCAGATCTTGATGCGTCCGTTGCTGAGGCCCGTGGCCAGCAGGAGCTGGTCCTGGCCGAACTTGAAGCGGTGCCACTCGATGTTGACGCAGCGGCTCTGCTTCTCCGGCACCGAGGAGCCGAAGGCCAGGCCCCAGACGATGTCACCGCAGTCGATGGTGTGCTCGCGTGGCTCCTCGTCCAGCGGCAGCTCCGTCTGCCCGCCGTCGATGCTGTTCTGGCGGGACAGGCGCCGGGGGCCCGTGCCGTCGGTGCTCTCCGCCCCATTGCCGGTAGAGCTGGAGTGAGGCATGATGGGGGAGGAGGAGGAGGGGGGAGAATGGGAGTGGATGGAAAGTAGGGAGGAGAAACGGAGGAGAGGTCAGTGACTCGTTCTCAGTGAACATCCCAGTGTGTTGTTCTATTCCTTATACTATATAGTATATATAGAGCGGTCGTCTGGTAATCTGAAGGTTCCGAGTTCGATTCCGGCTCCTCCCCAGGCAGCGTGTCGAAGTGTCCTTGAACAAGACACTTAACCCTCCCAACTGCTCCCGATGTGCAGGTTGGCACCTTGGCATGGTCGCCTCCGCCGTCGGTGTGTGGGTGAATGGATGAATGTGAGGCATAAGTTGTAAAGCGCTTTGGATAAAAGTGATGTATAAATGCAGTCCGTCTCTATACAATCAGCGTTTTTGCGTTGTGGGATTTTTTTTTATTATATCGTGATACGAACTTTTGCAGTTTAATTCAGTAAGAAAAAGCAAATATTAAGCCAAATCTCAAACTAAATTATTTCTGCAATATTCGAGAATGTCAATGGAAAATTACAGTTTAAGACATCACTCTTCCTATAACCACACAGTCCAGTGCGATGAGCATCAACTGGATTAACGTGTACTTTTCACTCCTGGCAGATGTCGCCCCCCATATGGGTGACCTCTCTAGAGCAGGGCTGTACGCTAAGCTTTTTCACTAGGGGCACAGGTTTTTTTAAATAACAATTTTACCATTATAGTGCAAAAAAATATGTTCCTCCTGCCTCATTACTGTGGTCCTTTTATTTAACATTTAAGTGCTTTTGTTTTCAGGTTTGTATCTTTTATAATGAACCAACTGAAGTATTACCACAGCTGCAAACATTTCTTCTTTCATTGATAACACAGTGTTCATTAGGGATGGGTTAGGATCGTTAGGATTTTATCGATACTACAGTACTCTTATCGATTCGATACTGCTTAACGGTTCGGTACTTTAACGATACTCTTATCGGTTCTTTTTGATTATTTTGCAAACATTTATTTTCTTTATAAGAACATAATCGACATTGCTTTATTATTCTTTTATATAACTATATTACTGCACATGGCTACTTTTTGATCAATTAATACAAGCAGTCAGATAAATTAACTATTTTGGGACTTTCTATTTTATTTAGAAAGTTCTTAAATCAGAATGTCCCACCCAATACCCAGCTGTTAAAAACGGTTCAATACTCCATTTTATTAGTAGAGATACTTTTAGAACAATAGCCTGATGATATATTTACCATGAGTTGAGTGGATGCATGACCGGAGGGGGGGGGGGGGGGGGGGGTGTACGCTTTGCGTAGTGGGCGTGTCAACAGTGTCAGCTGAACTCACACCAAACAAGGCATAGGGAAATAGTCAGACAGATTATTTCATAATACAAAGTTTCTGAATGGATATTTGGATTAAACCAAGTTGTATGCAGTGATGGCCGGTCTTTCCCCGCGGAACACAAGTTACTTAACGTTACGCGGATCGCGCTATGCATGCTTAGCTTGCTAACGGTAAGATAGGAGATAGCAGTGTAACTTAAGGTTACACAGGTCGCGCTATGCATGCTTTTTTCGAACGTTTCGTTCTCTCCGCTATGATGAGCTCTGCTCTGCTTCAGCATGGACAGCACCTCTCAAGTACCCGTATGTGCATGTGTGAGTGTCAGTCGCGCGAGTGTGTAAGTAACAGCCCCGCTCCTCGGGCAGACGGAGAGACCGAGGGAGGAGAGATACAAAACGGCCAACAAGATTAGTTCGCAACGTTTAAATTCCTCGAAAAAAAGGACCTGATGAAAGGGTTGAAATCAGTACTAGCAAGGGTGCCCCCAAATATTTTTTTCTACTAGCACAGGCTATTTTTAGGGGCAATATGCTACGCCCTCGTAGCACTGTACAGCCCTGTAGAGTCGACGCCTATCGCTGGCCGGCGTGTTTCATCGACGCCCGCCAGGAAACTACCCCACTCTGCCGTTTGTTTGCACCGCTTCAGGGCCAGAGTGGCGAAGTAGCGAACCCCTGCCAACAATGTGGCAACGACTAGCACGTGTTGCATAGAGGGTTTCAAACACTGGGTCTAGAGGACGTCACGCTGCCCCGTGAGTCGGAAAAGAGCCCGTTCAGGCAGAACGGCAGCAGATAATACCCGCCGCGTGCCGCTGGCAGCCCACGCCGCGCGTCCTCCTTGGGCGGAGAGGGACAGCGAGAGAGAGAGAGAGAGCGAGTGAACTTCCAGAACATTCCAGAGATACTGTATTGGTCAGCAAAGAGCTGACGCGAACCAAACGGTGGATTGTGTGTGTGTGTCCGTCCGTGACTTTTTCCAGAGTCGCTCGGTAGTCCTATTATGGACGTGACTTTTGTGGACATTGCTTCCTTAGAGGCAAGTCGTATGAAGAATTAAGTCTTGTGTAACTCGCTGCAATTAGATTGATTCCACATGCGACTTATCAGTCAACTATGAGTCCTTTTAGTATTTTTATAGCCTCACATTGAACTATATACTGATAACACAGTACTATTCCCACTACACAACACGTTTTTACCTTTACAGCAAGGTGGTGGTGATAAAATGTTCAAGCCGTTATGTTTTGATTTCTCCTGCCAAAACATACCACTGCCACGTCCATTTCCGTTAAAGAGTAACAGCTTTCCCCCCCTCTTTTTTTTATGATGTAGTATCCAAAGATGATCACAACAAGTATTCTTAGCCGTGGACAATAGGCTTGTGAACAGCATAATGCTAAGGACCACAGGTTCAGTGGTCTACTGTTAATCTGCAGGGAAATCACAAGTTAACAGAATTCCAACAACTTATCAGTGAGCTATTGATAAAACACGAGTCAAGCCGAGTCTGATACGGCATAAAGACCACAGCCAAAATGCATGACGTTTATTCTGTACGAGTGTCACATTTAGGGCAAAGTCGGGTCATGTGTTTCTTTATTAATCCCCTCGGGAAAATTCTGTGACTTAGTGAGGGCCCAGTGACACACTGAGATACCGCACTGGTTTTGGCAAGTGAATTCAGCCTGCTATTGGCTTTGTTAGCGAGTACAAAGAAGCGAGATGTGGGCGACTGACCAGCTTCACCGGAGTACTGCGTTGCTCAAAGGGCCTGAAGCCCGGACAAAGAGAGAGGGCGACCACTGACTGAATACTCAGTGGGTCCCGGCAACGGAGCAGCACACTCAACCTGTGACTAGTGACTCTCTCTCTCTATAATCACAATCTATCTGCCAAAGATAAGTATAGCTCTGACCTAAAACAAAAAACTCAAATGTGGCAAAATTAAATGATTTAGTCGTTTCAAAACTCAAAAGTCTGACGCTTAACATTTTTTTAAATAAAAAGTGTCTGTGGTACTTACAAATTCTTCAGGCATCTTGACCAGGGAACAAGCCTCACGATGCGATGTCCTTGAGACCAGGCAAAGTAGGAACCATCAGGTGCGAAGGCTACGGCCCAGGCCTCACGCCCGGACTTCTGGTCGAAGGGAGCGAAGGGCACTAAGAGTTCACCGATCAACTTAGCCTTACCTGGCGGGGAAAGGGACAGAATAGGTCAGATACACAGACCTTTGACACACGTTTCAACTTAGCCTTCCTTTCCTGGCGGGAAAAGGGACAGCATAGGTCAGATACAGACTAGTCCATATTGTAATTTTGATTAAAAAATACATTACGAATGAAATTGTATTATTGAGTCGTGCGTAGTTATGCCCAGCCTGCATAGGATCAACTCAAACAAGCCAGGATCAGAGTACTGCATATACATTGTCAAAACAAGCAACATAAAAAAAATATAAATAAATAAAGCAACAACTAAAGCACATTTCTCATTCAGATCTTCTGACCAGAGACAGCACTCCTGTATGTATTACTGGAAAAACGAAATAAATACTAATTAAACGAATCTATCTTGCCTTACTTTCCAGTCTTTTGAAAACTAAGTTAGTAAACTTAAAAACACATCCACTTCACCCAAATCAGTTATATATACATAATAATTATTCAGCCGTATACTAGTATTAAAATACAACAATTGGAAGTTTGTATTTTTTTTTGCGCATTCGAGATAACGAACCAAGCATTTCACTGTAATGTACAGTGTGCACCTTATACGTGACAAATAATTTGTGTTATGATTGGCTTTGCTGTAGCGCAAAAGTGATGATCACCGTGTGATCCTTTCTGAGATCCCACAACAAAAGAGGCTCACATGTAGTGATGACCGTATTACCAACATACAGTAGTAGCCTACAGTACTAGCAGGTTAATGTACTGGGGGAGGGTAGCCAGATAATTATCTTATAAACGGTAGTGTAATAGATATTTAAGTGTAATAGATATAACATTAATTTAGATGAGGATTAAATAACAAACAGGTTGAAATAATAATCTAGTTAAGCCAAGTTATTTAATTGTTTGTATCCAAACAAAAATGCGAATTGAAATCTGTGAACTCGTAACTTACAAACATCGGATAAGACATGATAACCTACGATCAATAAAAGACGTGATGTTTTATAAATAGCGTACTGTGTTTATTTGTAAACATAAGATACCACGCATGCGTGTTGCAACCCCTCCCCCCAACATAGAGAAGAAAAAGAGGAAATCAACGAACTTACCTATTTCATTTTGGTTTACAGATTCTGGGAAGCTTGCCATCTAAATAAGGTCTGGAACGCAATAGAAAAGCTTATCGACGAGGAAAAAAACGAAAATAATCGTGAAATAAACGTCAAATAAACGGGACGTCTGGAATGCTCCGCGGCGCACCGAGACCCGACTTCTGCTGACAGCAATGTCGCGTTCGCAAAGGTTTTTGGAATGAGCCTATATCGATATTTTCCCTTTATTTCGCCGAAAACCGCATTTAATTTCGCTTATGAGATATGTATCAATATATATATATATCTAATGAATTGTTGTCGGCTATTCCCTTGTCTGATTCTCCGGATGATTATGCGGAGACGATGTCGATCGAAATGGCCTCTGACTGGATCTGGATGGCATCTATTTTCATTCACGAGAGGAGGGCTTTCAGTGTACGTCACCACGGTTCAATAGTATCCAGCTGCAGAGCCGCAGGTCTGAAAAGAGAGTATATACATTTGACGTAGAAACTGTACATTGGAGGAGGTTGGGTAGGTGGGGTGGGGTGGGTGGGGGAACTGTACATTGGAGGTGGTTAGGTGGGTGGGGTGGGGGGGGGGGGGATTGTGTAGGAGGGGTGGCTGGGTGGGGGACACTGTACAACTGTACAAGCAAAACTGTACATTGGAATATTGACAACCATACTTGGTCATTTACTGTACATTGGAGGGGGTTGGGTTAGGACATTTACAGGGGCCAGTTTCGAATTGCAGTCTCCCGTAGGTGTTCTTTGAGAGTGGTTTTGAAAGTGGGTAGTGATTCACATTTCTTTACAGCTTTGGGTAGGGCGTTCCACATTGATGTGGCATAATTGCAAAACGTGTTTAGTCCCTTGTTTGAGCCGAATCTGGGTTTAACATGATTTGTGGAGCTCCCTCTGGTGTAGTGGTTGTGGTATTCACTGACCTTTGGGAAGTATTTTGACATGTACATGGGTACCTTGGTCGTGTAGTGTATCTTGTAGACCAGGCCCATTGCAAGTTGCTGTACTCTGTCGTCTACTCTAAGCCATCCTAGGTTGTCAAAGTGTCAGGATCTATGGGTAACAGTACTGTATATTTGCATATCGTATATGTCACAAATGTAACAGTACTAAATACCTGTATGTCATGTATGTCCCTATGCCATAAATGTCATGTATGTTGTGTATGTCATAAATGTCACTATGAATTGAAAATGGGGGACCCTGATGTAAACAAGACATTTTGTACCCATTCTGCAATCTGTTAATAAAGTTTTCAATCAATCAAGGGGGTAGGAATACATACATTTACACTTCATCCTCCTACTCCTGCTTGTTTGTTTTTTAATCTGTTTATTACTTGTTTTTTATTATTATTTATTTTCAATTTATGTTCGAAAATAAATAAACGCATTCATTCAAGATATTGTGTGAGCAAAAGTATAGTTATATGCCGTATTTGCTATCGCGTTCCGCTCTGAGCCTTATGAGATATACTATCTCCTATGATACCTAATGTATCTCCCACGAACAAAAAATACATGCACCACACCTGTATGGGGCTCCGCCCCCATGGTGGCACCGCCCATATAGCAGTGACTCTGGTCACCACACATCCTTCCTCTATTTTCGTCCCAGCGTACTTGGATGCGTGCACCGTACGATAACTAGTAGGATGAAAAGATCAGAGTCATAATGTTTGGAAGCTTACCAGAGGTTGCTGGCCCCTGGCATCTTCGACGCATGTTTTCGGCGACACGACGGGCCTGTGTTGATGTTCCTCGTTTGATGACAGCACATCGAGGTTCAGCTGTACGGGCCAGCTTGTACTCAGGTAGGCCCTGTGTCTTCAGGCATGGGTATTAGTGTTAGTAATGCTGGTTTGTTTTGTTAACACAACCATGTTGTGTGTTGGCGCCGGGGGCAGGATGGTTTGGTGAACGTTCTCTGCAGGGAACGGTTTCCAAGCTGTCTTGGGCGTGCTGCTAAAACATCTAATGCTATGCTACATGCTATCGCTAATGCCGCATGCTATTACTACTGCTAATTGCTATGCTGTTTTAATGTCTCCGCCGTGAGATGTTGTCACTCTCCCTCCTCTTGCCCGGTTCATCAATGAAGGTCAGTCGGTAGCTGTTGTGTTTTTTTTTGCTGAGTCCTATTTACCTTTTTCGGGTAAATGGGTTGACAACAGGGTAGGCCGTGGCTAGGTTGCCTAGCCAGGTATTTTACCTTGTGTTCCGGCGGGGTTTGTTGAACGGTGTTCCCATCTGGGTTGGCGTCGGGTAGTGGGGCTATGGGTCCAGCCGACATGGTAAACATGTTGCGTGTCTGTGCACAGGCAATTGTTGTCTTGGGTCCCACATCGCCTGGCGCTAGGCTGCAGTAGTATAAGGGCAGGGCCGCCTGGGAGAAATGTGAGGCCCTGTGCGTTTTTAGACGCAAGGCCCCCCACCTCCTGGGGTGGCCCTGTGTAGGGGGCTATTGTTTCGTTTTGTCACTCTGCTATGAGAAGGTCTGTCTTGCTACAGTTTTCTCTCCTCTCAACCATTCATACTGACGGTCAATCGGTATACTGGGGGAGTAGTGCGGGGGGGGGCTTTGTTTACCTTTTTTGGTAAATGGGCTAAACTAGGGCTGGTGTCCTGTTGTGAATATTTTGAATGAAGGCGGGACTGGTCCGTCTCCCCTTAACTTTGTGTGTATGGGTTTGCTCATTCTACAGTATTTTGTGGTTTAGCTCTTTTATTCATTTAACCCTTTCATGGTGCACACCACAGTGGAGGGTGCTGTTTGCAATCACCACTGGTGCTCCGTGTTAACATCAGTCCTTTGTTTTTGATATATTGAAACAATGCCCCGCCCGGCCGACACCATGGGTGGGTCGGCCTGGCGAGTGGCTGGTGGGCTGTTAAGGCTTGTACCGCCACGGTATGGAATTGGCAACGATTAGAACTGTGTTCGAATTGCTGTTTTTTTCTATTAGAAAAATGGTGTCTGGTGGAGGGGCCTTGAGGGCCAGCCGACGTCGACACATCGCGCGAGGTTGTTGACGTTATTAGCTTTGACCCAGCCGCAAGCTATAACCGCTCAGGGTTCCCCTCTCCGCAGGGGATTTTGGTCTTCTGCTGGAGCGCGGGCGGTATTGTCCTAGGCCCTACACCGCCTCACACCGCGCAGCCAGAAGAAGAGAGAGCACGGCCTCGTCAGCGGCGATGACGGGGCCCTCGACAGGCGGCCATGTTTTTCCCCCGCTAGAGGTATCCTGGGCGTCGATTCGACAGGTGTCCACAAGGCCGACAGCCTTGGCGGCCGAGGGATCGGCCATGTAGGATGGGTTCGGCTTGAACAAACAAGCCGTCACCGTCCTGCCGCGAGCAGCCCGCTCTCCGATCGCTCCCTTCCCCAACACCAGCGGAAGAAGTGGGCTCTGATTGTTTCCTTTGGCTGCGGGCCGCGTGCCTTCGTTGATGCGCGGGCGGCCCCCCTTTTCGCTTCTCATGGGGACAGGGGCTGACACCCAGTTTATGGCTGAGCCTGGGTCTGTCCGTGAGAATGTTGTGCTGTCAAGCGGCTCCCACACCTTGATCTGTGTTGGTTGAGCCTGGTGTTACGTCTGTCAACTTAAGTGTTGTCAGCAGGGGGGCTCGAAACCTTTTGAGGCACACAGTGCGGGCTTCCCCGGCCTCGTCTTCGCCAGGCCTGGTATCATGTTGGTGCCTCCCACTCCTGAAATATTGGCAAGTGGACGCAGCTCACATGATTTGGGGTGGTAGTAATATCACTGCAGGGCTACGGTGTGTAGGAACCCATGGGGGCCTTACACCTTGCATGTCCGGCTGCAGAACAACTCCTTCAGCATGTTCTGGAGGGGTGTTCAGTGGGGGGGCTTTTTTCATCGGAAGCCCCCCGTATCAGACCGGCCATTTCTGTCGGGGTTCCCCCTTGGGTGCGATTGCCTCGTGGGTGGTGTCAGGGTCAGGTGTTCCGACACGGAACGCGCTCCTCGCACGGTTCCAGGTTTGGCTACGCACAGCGGGGGGACCGGGCCAACTATCTACAGTTCCTAGCGGACCTGCGCCACGTGACGGCGGGTGCGTTGGGAGTGTCGTCACATATGACTACGGCAGTATCATATGTCGAGGTGGATGGAGAGAACGCTGAGGCGGGGACTTGTGTTTACACAACCCCACCCGTTTTCAGGTTTGGTACAGACCCTATTGTCGGGGTCTCCAGCTGTGACAGCTCTGGTCAACGAGATCCAATCTCTGTGGACGAAGCAAGCCATCGTCGTGGCGTTCTCCTCCCGGTGTTCTCTGCCCGAGAAGTCGGGAGGGAGGGGTGTAAGACCCAGGCTGGACCTGTCCCATGGGAAGGTTCAGCATTTTTTGGATCGTCTCCTACCTGTTGAACACTGTCAGGTGGGGGTCTGGTTCTCCTCCATAGACCTGTAGGATGCGTATGCGCATCCCCGATCTTCCATCCTAGGGCTTACCTACGCTACCTTTGCAGGGTTAGCGTATGAGTACCAGAGGCTGCCGTTCGGTTTTCTCTGGCTCCCCGCATCTTCACCAAGTGCGTGGAGGCCGCACTGGGGCCTCTGCGTCGCCCGGGGTTACGGAGTGTTCTGCCCTGATGACGTTCTGGTCCTTCGCGGTCAAGGTGGATCGTCAGGTCTCGTACCAGGCAGGTCTCTACCAGCCTGGGGTTGCTGTAGACTGGATGTAGAGTATTCCTCTTCCCAGTCAACGGTTGGAGGGCTATGGGCATCCATCTCAGAGCGTGTTGTCAACACGCTCGGGAGGTTCCGTCCTAGGACGGTTACGGCGCTGTCTCACGTCGCGTTTTCACCGACGCCTCCCTTGCTGGTGATGCGTCGGGCCAACGCAGTAGGGGGCAGCTGGCAAACCATGCTGCCCGGTCTGCGCTACGTTCAATGTGTTGGTGTTGAAAGTGGTCCTTCTGGTCCACAAATGGTGTTGATCAGGACGGACGATACGACGTCAGTGTCGTGTATCGACAGACAGGGAGGAGTACGCTCCCCCTGTCTGCACCAGGCGGCGGGCGGCTGGCTATGGGCGTCCTCCATCTGCGCGGCCTGAGGGCTCCCCACATCCCCGGCAGGGAGAATGTGGGTGCAGGTGTACTGTCGCAGGGCGGCCCTCATCCTGACGGGTGAGGATTACGTCTGGACATGGCCAGGCAGGTCTGGGACCGATGCCGTGCCGCCAGGGATTCTTCCCCATACATCTGTTAGGTCAGTTGTTGGGACGGGTACGTTGAGGGGCGCAGGTTCTTGATCCTGATGGTGTTACCATCTGGAATGCGCATGCTCCCTCCACTGTCACGCTTACGCGGGCAGATGACGTATGTTCCAAGTGTGGTGTAAGGCGGGGGGCCGGGACTCAGTCTCCTGCCCCCTGGATGCTGTCCTTAGTTACCTCCAGTCTCTCCTTGATAGACTGTCGGCTTCGACGGTGAGGGTATATGCAGCAGCTATATCCTCCTATCATGAGGGGTTTGAGGGGATGTCTTGTTCAGCCACCCTCTTGTGAAGCGTTTCCTGCTTGGCGCTCGACGCGTTAAGCCGGTGCAACGCTCCTTGGCTCCGACTTGGGATCTTCAATTGGTCCTCGGTCGGTTGTCCTTGGCCCCGTTTGAGCCGCTCGAGCAGGCGCCGTTGGGACAGCTGTCCTTCAAGACCGCGTTCCTTCTGGCTGTCACTTCCGCTAAACGCGTAGGTGAGCTCTGTGCTCTCTCGGTACGTCCAGAGTGCCTGTCTTTTCGGACCGATTGCGGTGTCACTCTGCGACCTAATCCTGCTTTCGTGCCTAAGAATATCCGGAGTTCCTTCCGCTCCCGGGATATTGTGGTTCAGGCGTTTCGTCCTCCTCCTCACACTAGTTAGTTAGATGCGGGCCTTCACCTGTCATGTCCAGTCCGTGCTTGGGGATTTACCTCAGCCGTACTCAGGATTTCAGGGTTACCGACCAGCTTTTTGTCTGTTACGGTGGGGCTCGTGCTGGTAAGGCACTGTCGGGGCAGCGCCTGTCCCATTGGTTGTGCGAGGGTTTTACCCTCTGCTAAACGTTGGCTGGGCAGGATCCCCCTGGGGGCATCAGGGCGCACTCCACTCGTGGGGTGGCTGCCTCTGCCGCTCTCCTGGGTGGGGCCTCGGTGGAGGACATCTGTGCTGCAGCTTCATGGTCCTCCCCGGGCCCCTTTGTAAGGTTTTACCTCATGGACATGACCGGGGGTTTTGTCTCCCAGGCGGTTCTGGGGTCTGTGGCCTTTCCTGCTTCCCGTCCTTTGGTCGGGTAGCAGGAGTGTATGGGTATGGGCCACAGTGTGTTGAGTCACACGTGGTTCCGCCTGTACGGTGTGTTCAAGGGGTTCTAGTTTCCCTCTTGTTCGCATTTCAGGTGGAGTTGACTGCGCCTCCCCTTCGTTAGGGAGGATGGGGTGACAGGGCTCCCCGCACCCCTTGATGTGGGCTTACGGGTCCTCAGGGGGTACATTTGTCGGGCTTCGCGTCCGCTCTTCCCCATATCTCATAAGGCTCAGAGCGGAACGCGATAGCAAATACGGCATATAACGGTAGGTTATGTAGATAACCTAGTTATATTAGTATTGGCTGAGCGTTCCGCTCTGCGCGGCCCTGAGTTCCCTCTTGAGGAATCTTTTCCTGGGACGGGTTTTTTGGCGAGGAAGGATGTGTGGTGACCAGAGTCACTGCTATATGGGCGGTGCCACCATGGGGGCGGAGCCCCATACAGGTGTGGTGCATGTATTTTTTGTTCGTGGGAGATACATTAGGTATCATAGGAGATAGTATATCTCATAAGGCTCAGAGCGGAACGCTCAGCCAATACTAATATAACTAGGTTATCTACATAACCTACCGTTAATTTACTCATACAGTATGTACATCCTCTGGCCTCGCGCGGATCTCACAGCTGTGCCCGCACAGTGCAATACTCCAATTCAGCCATTGGGTGGGTGGCGCTGCTGAGCGGCCCTCACAGCAATAGGGGATATCTGCAGAGCCACAGAGCCCAGGCGTGGACGGGTTTGAGGCGGGGCCTGGACAAGTATTTGTATCCCCTACTCCCTCACAGCGCGAGAAGCATCCATCTGCAGAACGTCAGCCCCAGCTCTCTCAGGCCCCACGCTCTCAGGCCCCTCAGGAATTTGCCCGCTCAGCAGCGCCACCCACCCAATGGCTGAATTGCCAATGGCTGAATTGGAGTATTGCACTGTGCGGGTTTGATTGATTGATTGATTGAAAACTTTATTAACAGATTGCAGAATGGGTACAGTACAGTACAGCTCAATACACACAATTGTTAAGGGGATGCAGACCAGAGAAAGACTTTCGTCTTGTTTACATCAGGGTCCCCCATTTTCAATTCATCATAACATATATGACATACATGACATACAGATAGACAGTACTATACATTTATGACATCAGATTTACAAATACAGTACTGTTTGTGATACAAAAAGAGTCTAAAAAAGAGAGTATATACATTTGACGAAGAAACTGTACATTGTAGGAGGTTGGGTAGGTGGGGTGGAGGGGGGGGGTTGGGTAGGTGGGGCGGGGGCAAACTGCAAACTGTACATTGGAGGTGGTTGGGTGGGGGGGGGTAACTGTACATTGGATTATCGACGAAACCTTACTTGGTCCCAAGAAGAGGGTCTTGTGTATCATTGGGTTAGGACATTTACTGTACATTGGAGGGGGTTGGGTTAGGATCTGATCGTTACACTGACACTATGTCTATTTGTATTAATTTGTTTTTTCTTGATTTGGAGTAGTGGAAATATCTTTAATAATATTTGGAACGGCGTGTGTCTGGAGGACAAAAGCATTGGGATGTGTGTCGGTATCTTACCAGTAACTGCATTCGCGATTTGTCAAAGCTGGACAACCCACAGGTAGTTTTTTACTGTACTGTACCCATTCTGCAATCTGTTAAATAAAGTTTAAATAAATGCATCGCGGATCTGCCCGCGGATCTGCAATGTACAGTGTACAGTAACAAGTACTGTAAGAGTAGGTATGGGACAACTATACAGATGTATATATAATATATACAGGTAAGTGAACAGGGATATATGCAGATATATCCAAACAGTTCATTATAGATAGATAGATAGATAGATAGATAGATAGATAGATAGATAGATAGATAGATAGATAGATAGATAGATAGATAGATAGATAGATATCGAGTATTGTAGTATTATTATATATACAGGTATGTAAACGGTAATGAGTAGACTATAGTTTGTAAGGCAGTTGTAGACAGTGAAGGCAGTAGATAGGTATACATTGAGTATAGACAACAGAGTTCATAGGTATGGGCAACAGAGCTTAGAGTATAGGCAGGGTTCAGACTTTATATGGTGTTGTGATTATGAGAGAGAGAGAGCAACACAGAGGGTGAGGGGGGGGACAGAGGTCAGAGGTCAGTCAGATGACAGCTGAGGGCAAGAACCTGTTCCTGAACCTGCTTGACTTGCGCCTCCAATTATGGCAAACAGTCCATAATTGGAAGGAGACGTGTCCTTCCTCAGACACAGTTTGTGATGAACAGTCTCAATTGCAGGGAGAGATGTGCCGGTGATGCGTTGGGCGGTTTTCACCGCCCTCTGCAGTGCTTTCCGGCCTGAGGCAGTGCAGTTGCCATACCAGACTGTGATGCAGCGGGTGAATATGCTTTCTATGGCGCACTGGTAAAAGACGCTGGTGGGCTTCCTTGACCAGTGTCGAGGTGTTGAGGGTCCAAGAGAGGTCCTCGGAGATGTGGACTCCCAGGACTTTGAAGCTTGCGCAATCATGCTCGGATTCGACCCCGGATGGCTAGTGAGAAAGCCCCCTAACACTCACTTTAGACACTTTAACACTACATTATATG
Source organism: Notolepis coatsorum (assembly GCF_963971535.1). NCBI lineage: Eukaryota > Metazoa > Chordata > Actinopteri > Aulopiformes > Paralepididae > Notolepis > Notolepis coatsorum. The sequence goes on along the minus strand of NC_140165.1, from coordinate 240,648,223 downwards.
TATCTATTTACTAAAGACATTTGCACTACATTCATACCTCATTTGCATCTTACCCTAACGTTTTGTACCTCATTGTCTGCATTTGTACCATCCTGCCAGGTGGAAAATTAATAAAAACCTTGTAGGCTACATATTAACAGAACGCATAGGCCATGGTTTTGGAAATGTTATCCGAATATAATAAATGTCCTCACATGCGGTCACAGATCCTATCACAGTGTGTCAGAGCTAGAGGACATCACAGTCTGTCAGAGAGGAGGACATCACAGTCTGTCAGAGCGGAGGACATCACAGTCTGTCAGAGAGGAGGACATCACAGTCTGTCAGCGGAGGACACCACAGTCTGTCAGAGAGGAGGACACCACAGTCTGTCAGAGAGGAGGACACCACAGTCTGTCAGAGAGGAGGACACCACAGTCTGTCAGAGAGGAGGACATCACAGTCTGTCAGAGAGGAGGACATCACAGTCTGTCAGCGGAGGACACCACAGTCTGTCAGAGAGGAGGACACCACAGTCTGTCAGAGAGGAGGACACCACAGTCTGTCAGAGAGGAGGACACCACAGTCTGTCAGAGAGGAGGACATCACAGTCTGTCAGAGAGGAGGACATCACAGTAGGTAAAGCTCCACTGCACCCATGTTCGCTGGGCAGGCTAGGCTATACGAATCTTTGTGACATTTAATTGAATACATCTTCATGCTACTGACCAGCAGAGCAGCCTACCAGAAGAGCAGCCTACCAGCAGAGCAGCCTACCAGCAGAGCAGGCCTACCAGCAGAGCAGCCTACCAGAAGAGCAGCCTACCAGAAGAGCAGCCTACCAGAAGAGCAGCCTACCAGCAGAGCAGCCTACCAGCAGAGCAGCCTACCAGAAGAGCAGTCTACCAGAAGAGCAGGCTACCAGAAGAGCAGGCTACCAGCAGAGCAGCCTACCAGAAGAGCAGTCTACCAGAAGAGCAGCCTACCAGAAGAGCAGTCTACCAGAAGAGCAGTCTACCAGCAGAGCAGCCTACCAGAAGAGCAGGCCACCAGAAGAGAGCTCACTCTTGCGTACGGTTAGTCATAAGCTCAATTTGATATATGAATGCATCTCGTTAGACAGCAGGAAACATCAAGCAAAAGTATGCAGGTCTCCTCATCAGTCCACAACACCAATTGTTATAATTGCATCTATTCTTACTATAGAAAAATTACCATCTAACGGACGCAAACCCGGATGGTGTGCGTTCGCTAGCTTTCACACTGACAAAAGCAGACGGCATTGTCCCAATGCGGATGCTTTCCACAGTGTGAATCGGGTATGAAATGCAACGACGAGTGGCGTATAAATTGAAACCCACCTAGAGAGGGCCACAAACTGGATATGCGATATGGATGAAATCCAAGTACCTTTCACTGAAAGAAGATGAAATCTTTAAACAAAGCTCAGCCTTGCCTCAAACCAAAGGGTAGACGTGGTGTGTGTACACCGAGGCCCGGCTCAGCTGGAACTAAAAGGCCATGATGTGTGTGGTCCAGGGAGGTGTTCGTACCTGACTGCACAGTCAATAGGCCCGCTCCCTCAGAGGCCTGCCAGTGCTTAACACTCAACACTGTCTCCTTGCACGCCGGTACCACTTAGTCCAGAGTTCAGCCCTGTGGAATGGACCGAGGTCGCCCGCAGATTCACGCGTGGCGGTCAGATTTGTAATTTCTCTCTATAATGTTTAAGGGTAATCTCCGGGGAGAAGGGAGTCAAGGCCGACTGCCAGAGCCGATGATCCGACTCGCCACTAGATGGAGCAACTGCAGCCACCTAGGGGATAACTGAGTGCAGTGTATGTTTACATGCATGACAGCAATCTCACTATTGACCTTGTTCCAAAACATATTCTGTTTAAGCTATTTACATGAGTTTCTTATGGAACTATCCAACTCTGTTCACATGCAAACTATACTATGTTTGTTTCTGACTCAAAGTGTGTGTGTGTGTGAGAGAGAGAGAGAGAGAGAGAGAGAGAGAGAGAGAGAGAGAGAGAGGGATGAGAGATGAGGAAGGGGCAAGAGAGAGAGAGAGCTGGTAGTGTGTGTGTGAGAGAGAGGGGGGGGCGGGGGTGTGAGTCCTCAGCCCTTGTGTGGGTGAATGTATACAACAAGTTCCTAACGTTTTCTTTCCCCTATTATTTCATGCACACTTTATTCATTGTTTTAAATTATTATTTTCTTTTAAGTTATTTTGTGCATCACTCTGTTTTGAATTTGATGCAAATTTGCAATGCATGAGGATCATCCTTTTGTGTTAAATGGCTGCATAAAGCAAGCATTTGTTGACTCATGTTGATAAGAGTATTAAAACGTGGAACTTGAAAAATATCTGTTTAAGGTAGATAAAAAAGAAAATGCGATTAATTGCGAGTTAACTATGGACAATCATGCGATTAATCAGATTAAATCTTTTTATCGATTGACAGCACTAGAAATGAGACATTACATCTTAAATTACAGCAAGTGATATGGTCATTTATGATTCAAGGCAGGTTTTCGGCTCAAAATGTGAATCAAACAAACGCTAATCTACCAGTAAACCAGCATCATGCATTATGGAGATGACATTTTTACAAATGTATGGCTGAACATTTACCAGGGCTGTGTACACATCTTGTGCTCGCCAATACTAAACACGTTTTCACATCAGCTATTTAAAGTGCTGTTGAGGAAACCAATTCGTATTTCCACAGAATAGCACACAACGTGAAAACACCCATAATTATGCAAATGATGCAGCTCGTCGTCATGCGACTCTCAAAACAGACCCTCCTTTCAGTTTATGAGTGATATAAAGAGGCCCGCCTTTTTGTTTAGAGTCAGTGAGCTCAAAAGAAGAAAGAGGAATCCGACGTTTGGGGCAACATCTACATCCAAGCTTAGAACATTCAGCACGTACCCAGGAACAGGTGAGCCTTCAAAAGTGTTTCTCAACTGGTGGGTCGCGACCCAAAAGTGGGTCGCGGGGCCATTTTGAGTGTGTCGCGGATGTGTGTGAAAAAAAAATGAGAATGACCTCAGAGTTGCTTTGTCTACCATCACCCCAGACTTTGAGACTCTTGTCAGGAGCAAACATCATCCCCAGTTATCCCATTAGTTCCCTGCATGTTAAGCTAAGAAGTCTGCTAAGAAGGATATATTATTTATTATTATTATTATTTTATTTCATTGTGTTTTTAGCCCTTAGTTGTACTTTTGTTGCAACCCCAGTTATCCCATTAGTTCCCCCAAACGTAGGTCTGTTATGTTAAGCTAAGAAATCTGCTAAGAAGCATATTATTTATTATTATTTTATTTCATTGGGTTTTTAGCCCTAGTTGCACTTTTATTGCAATCCCAGTTATCCCATTAGTTCCCCCAAACTTAGGTCTGTTATGTTAAGCTAAGAAGTCTGCTAAGAAGCATAATTATTTATTATTATTATTTAATTTCATTGGTGTTTTAGCCCTAGTTGCACTTTTGTTGCAACCCCAGTTATCCCATTAGTTCCCCCAAACTTAGGTCTGTTATGTTAAGCTAAGAAATCTGCTAAGAAGCATATTATTTATTATTATTTTATTTCATTGGGTTTTAGCCCTAGTTGCACTTTTGTTGCAAACTCAGTTATCCCATTAGTTCCCCCAAATTTAGGTCTGTTATGTTAAGCTAAGAAATCTGCTAAGAAGCATATATTATTTATTATTTTTTTAAACAAACACATAAACAAACATGACAACAATGACAACATGACAAAAATAATAAAAAAAAAAAATACAGAATATTATTTATTATTCTTTTATTTCATTGGGTTTTTAGCAATAGTTGCACTTTTGTTGCACTTTTTTGTGTTTATTTCATGTTTTGAAAGATTGCGTATTACTGCATTTTTTTTTACATAAATCATAGTGGTTCAAAATTTTGGGTCGCGACTTAATGACTAAGGAAAATGTTGGGTCCCGAGGCTAGACCAGTTGAGAACCACTTCTACACTACCTACTAAATATGTCTCTACTACTGTGCACTCAACACTGCAGGCGCACAAGTTTCAACACTGTTTGATGAACATTGTTACTCAGCTGAAAGAGTTGTACTGCTGACTTGTCGTACAGAACTTGTAAGTCGCTTTGGATAAAAGCATCAGCTAATTGACTAAATGTAAACATTTACATTCTATGCTTACTTCTATAATGATGTCTTGATTTATTAGCACTCATCCACTTCGCAAACGGACTCGAGGCAAGGACTTTAACAATCCCACGTGAGAGCTGCCGTTTCGCACAGGAAATGTAGGGCTGTCCTCGAGTGAACACGTTCGGAATCTAATAGTCGTGAAACGGCGTCAACTAATGGAGTTGATTTCAATCGACACACAAGTAGAATTGTGTTTCCCCCGTATGCAATCGTGCAGAGGGGCCTCTTTGAATCTTTCTAATTAAGATTTCTAATTAAGATATCGATGTGCTGCAAAAAGGTTTAGTGTTAGCGGGAGGCTACTCTCTTTGACTAACAGTGACAGTGTAAAGTTAAGGGGTAACAGTGAGTGTAAAGTTAAGGGGTGGCACTAAAGCCCCTGCTGCTGAAAACCCCAGAGAGAAACGTTTGTTCCTCTTGAACGAGATACACCTCCGTGTCCAGACAGAGAGAAACGCTTGTTCCTCTTGAACGAGGTAGACCTCTACGTCCAGACAGAGAGAAACGTTTGTTCCTCTTGAACGAGGTACACCTCCGCGTCCAGACGGAGATAAACGTTTGTTCCTCTTGAACGAGGTAGACCTCTGCGTCCAGACAGAGAGAAACGTTTGTTCCTCTTGAACGAGGTACACCGCTGCGTCCAGACAGAGAGAAAGCCCGAACACAACTCTTGGCTGTGAGATAATGAGCAGGTGACAAGGCAGTTTAGAGCTACAACAATCTACTACACTCAGACAACTTAAGGTTGATGGAAGCCTAATGAGCACGGCGTGTGTGTGTGTGTGTGTGTGTGTGTGTGTGTGTGTGTGTCTTTCTCCTCTCAGGTGGAAAAGCAAGTCACTATGTATCGTCAGTGCTGGACGGGACTCATGGCGGTGTTGCTGATCATGATGATAGCGCAGACGTCGGTCGTGGACGCCTGGACGCCTGGCTGCGGTTTCTCTTCGAGGAAAGACAATGGTGATTGGAGGAGCGGTGCTGCCTCTCCGGCGAGCTCCGGTGTCTGGCTGATGCAGCTGCTGATGGCGGCTTTAATCTGCGTGGCGGTTTAACACCTCACTCCTGTGACCATGGAGGGTCAAAGTTTAACACCAGTCCTGAACTGAACCTTTCCTGTGTGTCTGATGAGGGGTGTATATATATATATATATATATATATATATATATATATATATATATATATATATATATATATATATATATATATATATATATATATATATATATGCACACAACACACATTTCCTATTCAGGGTATCTGCAGGTTTAATTTAAATAGTAGGCTTTCCCTTTCAGAAAATAAAGGAAGTCAAATGCAGGGTATATCTGCAGGGTGTTAAAAAGTGTTCTTCAAAGTCTGTTCATCTTTTACTGTCACACTCTCCCTGTGTTTGAAATCAATAAAGCGTGTGAAAGCTACAAGGGAATCGCCTCACAAGTAATTTTTTTTTTTATCTACTTATTTTTCTCCCATCCCAATTTTGTATCGTCCAATTCTACCCTCCCCTGTCTCGAACGCTGTTAGGCCATGCCTCCCACAAGCCGGCTGCAATGTGGACGAAGCCTTACATCATGTGTCCCCTCCGGTACTCGAGGAAGCAGCCGTCGCATCTTTTCACCTGCACAGTGCGATCTCTCAGCGTCGGGGGTCTGCGTGGGAGGGCACGCCGCCCCCGTCGCTTCCTGATTCTGCTGCGCACAGACGTGATAATAATAATAATAATAGCTTCATTTTATATAGCGCCTTTCAAGAGACCCAAGGTCGCTTTACATAGATAGGGGGGGGGGGGGGGGGGTAACAAAGTAATAAACATAGTGGACAGAGACACAACATATAAATATGATGGGATTCAAGTTCGCGTTTTTATTGATCACATATGGCTACATGGCACGGTCCATCGTGATATTGTAGATGGATCGAGTAATAGACTGTTATTACTGTACCACCCATGTAGCTGTCAAAGCTCCATCACAAATGCAGTTATGTGAATAGAAAGGGATTCCAGTGTCGTTGCTGCCGGGAGGAAAGGCATGCTGCATGTTTTCAATTCATTAAATAAAACGGATACTTTTTGCAAGGGTTTATGACTCATACAAATAATCAACCAACTACATACTGTAACTTTTCAGTGCACGTTCTTATTTACATTGTGACAACAGCCTTGTGAGCTCCCGCACACAGACATGATGGAATTCAAGTTCATGTTTGTATTGATCACATATAGGCAGGCTACACATGGCGTATAGGCTACATCATACATGGCAGTGAGATTCATTGTTCTTGTATATGCTCTCGTATTATTGTTTATATAGGCTACCCAATACCGACATCAAAATAGATTGTATGCCTCTAGAAATCATATGCAGCAGGTAGAAAATTGACGGAAAATCCGTCACGATTTGGAATAAAATTGAGGAGAACTTTAATCCCTGGGTATTAATCGAACAAAACGGAAAAAGGCAGTCATATTCCAGCACGGTCTTTATTAGTTAATATGGTCTTTAAGTTAATAGATATCATATCCGACATCACCGTACGTGTACATTGTACACGTACGGTGATTTACTGTACATGTCTGTCAGCCTGTCACGTATTTCTCCATAACACGCTTCCCTCGGCTTAGTCCACTTTTCCACATTTCATGGGGGTGTTCCATTACCGTATAATATGGTTAATTACGGGGCGGTGCTATATGCAAATACGTAAAACCGTGCACGAGCTGCAGCGTAGGATCAAAGTGATATTTATCAAGACAGGTGTGTATACGACCTGTGTACGCATGTGTGATAAATCCAGTTTTTTTTTGTGCGTACACACATTCTAAATTATGTGCTTAAGAACAAAGATAGAACACTTTCTAAGAATTGTTGATAAATGAGGGCCCGGAGTGGATGCCAGGAGCAGGAAGGCAAGTAACGCTAACAGGCAACAGCATTTGAACAGCTTTAATTTTTTTTTAATATAGGCTTTTGTCCAGATTGACTAATCTAGGTTATTTGCCTGTTTTGTTTCTCTTGAAAATAATCGTGGTTCATGATGAGACATGACAAATGCGTGTTTACAGAGTCCATCAGACATCAAGACATAATCATGTTATTATTCAATGTGATTCACCGATTAATCTTGTACTGACAAAAATGCAGATATATGCTTCTGCTATCATAACAAGGCCAGCCAAAGAAAATTTTATTTGCCACGCGATCACATTGGAAGAATAATAATAAAATCAAAATACTAATTCAGTTTGTTTTTGTTTGTAATCTACTGTGTAGGCTATGCATGTGGTTGGAATATAGTGAATCAATGATTTAGAGTAGACCATTCATGCAAAACCATGAAAGCATGTGTAGTATATTCCTACAGAATCCTACAATAATCTAAGGTTATTGTAGTACAGTACAATGGGATTGCTTATCTGGAAGGAGGAGAAAGGGATCATACGTGATAGAATTGTTGGTCTCCTCATCTGACTTAAAGCAGATGAAGAATAAACGTGTAGCCAGACAAACCAGAACTATAGTTCAACTCAACATTTATTTGAGCCAGGGCCAAGAGTGAATAAGAGGATTATTATCAGAAAACATTAACATGGCTGCCGTGTACAGGAATCAACAAGGTTTGCATCTCAAACCCCAATATGTACAGAAAACAGTCACTAGTTAACATAATTTGAACATACATTGACAATACTGTAAGCCCTTTTTGTATATAAGTAAGCCTGGTTTCTAAGCTAAGTTTACATTCTATTCTAACCAAACATGGTGGTTCCATTCGGCTTACTTACTGTAACTGAGGGGTACAATTCCCTGACTGTATTGATAAGTATGGTATCATTAAACCACTACCGTCTTTATGTACATTCTACTGGCCATACAGTACATAGGTATCTTAATGATGAACACTTCCCCACAATGAAATCGGTTCCACACAAAGTTGTAATTAAGTATTTATTGCAGCAAAAGGTACATAATATACTTTCTTTACTTCACTTTGAATGCGCTTATAAGGCAAAGGAATGTGCGTAGGCAAATCAATAACGAATGTCCATTCTCTGGTTACGCAGGAGGTAATCATACAACCTGAATCTTAGGGAATTATATCTATGGTACACTAGTAATATAGCGGGAGATACTGGTAGGGTCCCCCCGGTTGTAAGCCAGCAAGGGTAGAGGATCTGTCGGTAATAGAGTCTGGGTCAACGATGATAAGGAGACTCCGAGTACGGGAGACGGTGCAATAAGATCTTGATCCACAGACGAATACAGCTGTTCTCCGTAGCCTGTAGCTCCACAGGGAAGAAAGCTAGCCTGCCTCAGGCTTCTGAGGGGCAGACTCGACGTGGCTCCTCACAGGGTAAATCCCACACACTTGTGGGCGTCGGCGATTCTCCGCTCCATTAATTACAGGACCAAAAGCAAATATAATCCAGCCGAAAAGGGCTATGCAGTCGTCGGGTAGATAATCCAGTGTACATGTCCACACGGTCCTCGTCTAGGGCTCCTCGGGTGAAAGCGCCATGAAAGCAGCCCTGCCTGGATAAGCACTCTAGCTGATACGAGGAAAACGTTGGTGATGCTGGTCACTGTAGAACTTTAGCCGCACGATACACTATACACAAATAGACTATTACTGACTTAATAGAATATGTCGCACTCGACGGTATAGCGCCAAACTCTGACACTTCAGTTATTAATTCGCACGCGGTCTCAATGCTCTATTTGGGGCCAAACAGGCCATACTTCACCGCACGTAGTATCGTGGGTGAGGCTTCAACTTTAGTTGCTAAGACTTCTGACTAAGTGCTTCTGTATTCACCTGCGCCGTATTTATACGCTTAGATGAATAAACTAGTACCAGCTTTATTCCTGTCTCATATCCTTGCGCAATACCGTTCATGTCCAGGCATGTCCCCGGCGGTGACTTTGAACCTGACTTTGGAGGCATGGCCTTGGCGCCTGTGGACCGCTGTCCAATAGGAGAATGAAATATTATGGTCTGTACTAGGCTAAAGGGATATTCCGTGTATATGTACAAGGAATATACAAGGGATATCAAACGATATACAAATATTATGCAATATATATCAATCAATAAATATATATATTCGGTTTAATCTGATCCTTTGTAACAGCCGCCTCCTAATTAGTCCCACCTAATTAGCTAAGCAGAGACAGATTAACCGCACTGTCCACTACTCAATGTCTGTTGTGAGGGGTAGGGCAGTTCACAAAGTCATGGGGTCATGGTCGTCATCAATAGTATCGGGGAGCCTTGGCAACTCTATTAGCCTCGCCACGGGTCGGGTGTAGATCCGCCCTTGGACGAGCACTTCGGCTGCTCGGACCTTTCCGTCGGCACCGGTGATCACTTTGCTTACGCGGCCAGCCGGCCACATAGCTCGGGGTAGTGACTGGTCGATAATCATGACGACTGTTCCTTCTGTCAAATTGTCTCTCTCTTTCACCCATTCCTGGCGGGTCTGTAGAGACGGTAGATAGTGGAGTAGGAAGCTGTTCCAAGACTTGTCAGCCAATACTTGACTGTACCTCCACATTCTTCGGCCGTTCGCTTCTTCAGGCCTGTACATTGTCTGTGGTAGCGCGGGGTCCAGCCGCCCCATCAAGAGTGTGTTGGGGGTGACTGGGTCGACATCTGCTACATCACTTGAGACGTAACCGAGGGGCTTTGAGTTCAATACTCCCTCGATCTCCGTGAGGACTGTCATTAGGACTTCTTCCGCCACGGTCTGGGCCCCAAGCACGGCGTACAGGGCTGTCTTTATTGAACGTACTTCTCGTTCCCAAGTTCCACCGAAGTGAGGTGCATTCGGGGGATTAAACTGGAAGTCAATCTGGGATGGAGCGAGGTGGGTCTTAAGTTCTGGGCCCATAGCTTGGAAGCTCTCTCTCAGCTCTCTTTCTCCGCCTTTGAAGTTTGTCCCGTGATCAGACAATAATATAGACGGTTTGCCTTTCCGCGATGTGAATCTTCGGAAGGCCATAAGGAATGAGTCTGTGCTCATGGTTGGAAGGAGTTCTATATGCATCGCTCGGGTGGTCATGCATTTGAATACAATACCCCACCGCTTCTCGGTTCCTCTTCCTTTCTTTACATACAGCGGGCCGAAACAGTCCATACCGGCAGTGGTGCGTTATTAAAATCATCGGAGGTTGCACGCACCACGTGCACGCGCGCTCCCGGCACGTGCGCGTGCGCTCCCGCGAATGCGCATTTAATGTCCCCTCGCTTGAGCGCAGACTGGAGACAGTGCCTGATTGCCTCTACGAATGGAATGTAACACATGTCTTCACAACAGGTTGGGTGTGACTGTATCTGAGAGCGTATTTAACACACCTGACGACCGGCGCTATTGATATGCAAATAGCGAGTACTTATCATGGGGTGGCACGGAGTGCAACCCCGTCCCATGAAGAACGCATGCCTGCATACCGGTGGAGTGAAAAGGCTTGTCGCCGAGTCGGAGGCGACAGGGAGGTAGGTCAGCCATCCGGGGTATACTGGGCGCTCGCCATTTACGACAGTCTAGACAGGTCCGCTGGAAACGCCACACTGCTTCTCTCCCTTGCAGTATCCAATAACGACGTCTGATCTCCGCGAAGACTCTCTCTGCCCCGGCGTGATGCACATCCTCGTCGTATTTCTTTATGATCAGCTCTGTGACCTTGTGTCGGCTGTTTAAGACTATCGGGTACTTGACGTCATCCGGTAAGTCTGGAGCTCTCCGCAGACGACCACCCACTCTGATGAGACCATGGGCGTCGCTCTCGGGGGCTAGGTGGAGCAATCTGCTGTCTGATGGGACGGGCTTTGCTCCCTGTAGACAGTCTAGCTCATCGGGAAACGAGTCTCTCTGGGCTCGTTGTAGGAGAAGAAGTTCTGCTTCTTCGTAGTCAGCTGCAGTAATGTCAGTAGTGAGCTGAACCTCTGGGTGGTGCCACAGGAATGTCTTTAGCTGCGCACTCTCTAGGGTGAGGCAATCGTCTATGTCGGGGTCTGTGGAGACGAGTGTGGTCAATCCACAGAACATAGATTTCTTGTTCTCGGCCTCCTCTTTACTCGCTTCCCGTGGGGTGGGTGTAGGCCACTCTTCTTCCGGGAGCTTGAGGAACTCTGGCCCGTCACTGTATAGATTGTGACGGGTGAGGTCATCCAGGGACATTCCCCGGGTGATGACGTCAGCTGGGTTGTGTTTTGTGTCCACATACCTCCAGCTTGCTACTTCTGTTAAATCTTGAATCTCTGTGACTCTGACTCCCACGAAGACCTTGTATCTGCACGAATCAGACCGGATCCATGTGAGTACTGTCGTGGAGTCTGACCACAAGATTGTTCTTTGCACCGGGATGGTGAGTTCACGTTGGATTAACGTGGCGAGTTGCGCTCCTGCTAGGGCTGCGCAGAGCTCTAGACGCGGGATAGATTGTTGCTTGTGTGGGGCTATTCTTGAGCGAGCCAGGATGAAAGCAGTATGTATTTCTCCTCCCTCCTCTCGGGCACGCAAGTAGGCCACCGAACCGTAGGCTACTTCGGAGGCGTCGCTGAAGACGTGCAGGTCCATCTGGCACGTCTCCGGCCTCACTGTGGGTGGGAAGTAGCTGTGGCGTATGTTGACACCTGGGAGTGAGCTGAGTTCTGTCTCCCACTCTCTCCATGTGGATGCAAGGTGTTCGGGTATGGGGTCATCCCAGCCCTGGTCCTTGTCCCATAACGCTCTTACTGTTGTAAATTCCCCATGATTTGTTATGCTGTGTATTGTCATTTCCAGTCAGGCACTTCTTTGATGGCCCAGGGGTCCTATTATTTATAGTCTGGCATCTCTCTGGACAGCCCAGGGGTCCTAATGGGTTTAAATACAGCGGCCATCTTGCCCCCATGTGTTCCATTGCTGTCTGCTTTCCCAGTAAGAGTGCGTTCATGAACTAAGTAAGTCACCAATAGCCTACAAATATAGTGCCTATGGTAATGATGGATACATGTCATATGTAGCCTGCCTTATGTGTTGAGATGCTGTGACATGCATGTGTGACTATGATTTGGTTTGCTACGTTGTGTTAATTCATGCTGCTAATTGAGCTATGCTAATGCCAATAATGCTATAGCATCTCTTCAGTTGTGTGTTCTGGATGCCATTGCATTCTGCCATTTATTTGTTATGTTGGTCCATGCGGCCGATGCTAATATGCTAGATAGCATCTTTTCAGTTGTGTGCATTATGTTTGGTCCATGCGGCCAATGCTAATATGCTAGATAGCATCTTTTTCAGTTGTGTGCATTATGTTTGGTCCATGCAGCCAATGCTAATATGCTAGATAGCATCCTTTCAGTTGTGTGCATTATGTTTGGTCCATGCAGCCAATGCTAATATGCTAGATAGCATCCTTTCAGTTGTGTGCATTATGTTTGGTCCATGCGGCCGATGCTAACATGCTAGATAGCATCCTTTCAGTTGTGCGCATTATGTTTGGTCCATGCAGCCAATGCTAATATGCTAGATAGCATATTTTGCTGTGTGTTCAGGTTATGATTAATAAGCATGTACCTCTGTTAATTATTGTGTGTTCTGCTTATCTGTTGCAGAACACCACTCACTCAATCTTTGATCGCTCCATCCAGCCCTACGACCTGGATGGAATCATATCGCTCAACAACAGAATCCTTAATAAATACGAAAGGACTGTTCTCTGTGTCTGCGTCCGCTCTCTGACCGGGGTGTGCCCTTCTGGATGAAGTGGCTCCAGCAAACTTTGCAAACAAGCATTATATCTTCAATACTTACAATCATCTTTGCCCTGGTGGTGTAAGGTAGAATACATCCCAACGGGTCATATTGTCTGGCGAGTGTTCTGTATACACTCCGTCTTGTGGTCGGTAGTGCAGTTGACCTTCCCTGCTCCTTGGTCAGGGGTGTGTGTTTATAATGGAGCGAGTCTGTTTTGAAGCGCCAGACTAGTCCTAATGTCATTTCTTGGGCTTCTCCTGGGATGGTCGCCATCCAGGTCTCGCTGCTTGCTGCCTTGTCCTCGGGGGAGAGGCTGCGCAATACTTGCGGGTCGCTGCTGGCCCACTGCCTGAGATCAAAGCCGCCTTTGATCAGGGAGGCGCGGAGCTTGAGTAGAAGGGCCTCGGCTTCTTCTGGCGTTGAGACGCTTTGCAGACAGTTGTCCACGTAGAAACTATTTCCTACACTTTGTCGGACCTCTTCATCGGCTGCTGGGTCCTCTGCGACGTGTTTTTGCAGTGCAAACGTAGCACAGCATGGGCTGCATGTGGTTCCGAAAGGGAGGACTTCTCATTGATAGATGGCTGGTTGCTCGTCCCCGATCCTCTCTCTCCATAGGAACCGCAGCAGGGGCTTGTCCTCCTCCACTAGTCTCACCTGCAGGAACATCCCTTTGATGTCGCCGCTGATGGCCACCTTGTCTTGGCGGAAACGTAGTAACACGCCTAGTAGAGAGGGGCCGAGTGTTGGGCCGGGCAAGAGCTCTTTATTCAGATTTTGTGATCCGATCTGGTAGCTGCAGTTGAACACAATACGATCCTTGCCGTTGTGGTGGACTTTGTGGTGCGGCACGTACCATGATTCGGTCGTCTGATCGGCCTCTTTAATGTCAATTTTCTTTATGTGTCCCGCTGTGATTAGCTTGTTAATCTCAGCGCGGTACACAGTCTCTTGAGCGGGGTCTCTGGCTAGGCGCCGCTCTGTGTTCAATAGATACCGCTCCGTCGCTTCTTTTGGGGCGTGGAAGGTAGGCATACCCTCTCGCCTCAGGAGTGGAGTTGCGTATCTCATCACTCCGTTGACTTTGACTCTCTTTGTCCCCTGCTCGAGGAGGGCTATAGCGTAAATGTCTTCCTTGGAACGAATGTCTTTCTTTTCGTTCTTAAAGGGCATTGTCTCTAGTGTCCATAGCCTCTCGACATGCTGTAGGAGGGTGGTGTCTTCTTCTGTCACTCTGGAGTGGAGGCAGCTAGTGGCTGCTGTTCGGTTAAGAGACCTAGCGAGGGGGCCTTGTAGTGTCCATCCTAGGCGGGTCTCGACTGCTGCAGGACAGCCTCTGGGCCCTGTGTGGACCCGGTCCATCGGGACGATGAGGTCTGCATGGTCGGAGCCTATCAGCAGGGTCGGGGTGGCACCGTCTATGAGCGGTATAGGTAGTTGACGCAGGTGCACATATTTATCCATCAGCTTGGCGATGGGGTAGGTGTACTGTACTACGACAGGCCTATTTCTTGGCTGGTGAAAGCGTTAGTAATCCTATACCGTCTCTCTGGCTGCCCGCTTGCTGCGATAGTGAAGGAGACATTCTCGCCCTTTATCGTCTTTAGATCTCTTCTTATTGTCCAAATCGTCATCTGGTTTTCGCTCCCCCGCAGCCCCAGCTGGGCCGCAGCGGACGCGAGGAGAAGGGTCTTCTCTGACCCGTCGTCAAGGACGGCGTAAGTGTCCATGACCTTGTCTTGGTAACTCAATGTTACGCGGACCACCTTTAAGAGCACCCGGGCGCCCCCGCTGCTGGCGGGGTCAATGTACATAACACTTGCCTTTGTGCTGCTTGAGGGTGCAGGCTTTCTTCTGTTACTGTCGTGTAGGACGTCTAAGTGGGCTCCGTCACACCGACTACACCTCTTCTTTAAGCGGCAATCGGCTGCCATGTGACTGCGCGCACATCGGTAACAGCGTCGGTTGGACTTTATCCATTGACTCACCTCGTCGGCGGTCATCTTCTTGAACGTGTCACATTGTGACAGCCAGTGTTCCTTTTCGCAGTACGGGCACACCATCTTCCACTTCTCTTTCATCGAGGGGGTACTGTGGTTCTTGCTGCTCGGTACTGATTCTGATTGGTGCATGACGGTCACCAATCTGCGGCCATCGTTTGCTCTCCTAGGTCCCTCTCTGGAGCTTGGTGTGCTCCGCATGAACGTATCCAACCGTAGGCTGTTGACTTCTCTCGCCAGGAAGTCGGCTAGGTCTAGGAGGGATGGCTCGGGACCGTTAGGATCACGGTGGTCTCTTTGCCGCCTGAAGCGCTCTTGTCGGGCGCGCGGAAGCTTCTCTAAAATCCTCTCGACATTAGAGTTTGCGTACAGTTCGTGCATACCCTTTTCTCTTTGCGCCCCCAGCATCCCTACCAGGGATTGTACCTTGATAGACAGGTCATCTAGTGAGCGATTGTCTGTGGCTGGGGGTAGGCGGTCAATATGCCTTATCTCTTGTATTACGTAGTCCCATATGCGTCCATATCTTTGGTCGAGTGCTGCTAGAGCCGCGGTGTATGGGGTAGTAGAGGTGGCATAGGCCAGCGCTATATTGTGCGCTCGGGGCACCTTCAGGTGCTTCAGTAGGATAGCATATTTGTACGGTTCATCAGCTACATCGGACATCATTGTCTCTAAGCACATTCGTAGCTCTGTGTACTGTGCTCTGTTCTCGTGTGTGAAGTCCGGGAACGTCGGTGTGCCAATGTATGATGCCATGGATGGCTGGCACATCGGTGAGCGTTGGAAGAGAGGCCTCCTAGGCGAGTCTCCTCTTACGCCTCTTGGTGGGCTGGTACCTGCTGGATACCATGGCCCGCGTATCCAGGTGCTGTTCCTCGGGGCTGGTCGTGCGTCAAGCTCACCCGTGAATTGAGTCGGGGGTCTGTAGCGCAGAGCCGCGGGGGTAAAGCCTGGGCTGTACTGGACCTCCTGGTCCTGTGGAGTACTGTGCTGCTGTTGGGCTTGACTCTCCTCCTCTCCCTCTTCTTCTTCCTCTGGCAGGTCATCTAGATCCTGTAGTCGTCTATTTAGCCTCTCCGCGGTGTAGACCGTTTCTTCCTTGTAGCTGGGTCTCACTTGGACCGGTCGGGGAAGGGGTTCGGAGGGGGGTATAGGCTCTCTCTGGTGGTCGGGCTTAGGGTCGCTTGATCGGGTAAGGGAGGGTGCCCTTGACCCTTGTCTTGACGAGGCCCTGGAGCCCCGTGCGGAGGGAGGGGGTGTTGCCCTGGTAATCAGCTGCTCCATTATCTGAGCTTGTAATCGGTCGCGCTCGGCTTCGCGCTTGGTGAGAGCGAGGTCGCGCTCTGCTTCTCTTTGGGCACCGGCAGCGGCGCGCTGGGCTTCGGCGGCGGCGCGCTGGGCTTCGGCCCGGTCTCTTCCCATATTCTCTTCCGTCTGAAGGCGTCTAATCTCTAGACGTATACGATCTTCGTCGCTCCGTTGCTGCGCTTGAAGGCGTTCTCTTTCCATGGAAGAATGTTCGCGCTCACTAAGCGTCTGTGCTTGGAGTCGATCGCGCTCTGTTGAGGCTGCCAGGCTGGCGAGGAAGGCCTGTGCCAGCATCTTGTCCGCCTCGCTGGGGGAAGACGCTGGTTGAGGTGATCCGCTCCTGGTAGTACTCGTTGGAGATCCGTTCTCCTGTGGCGAGTCGAGGAGATCCATCTCCGGGGTACTCGCCTCTTCTTGTATTGGGTCGAGTTCCATCCCTGGAGGGCTGTCTTTATCCTGGAGCTCTCCGGGGACTACTTCTTCGGTCTTGGCGGGGGGTAAAGTCATGTCGGGTCCCTCCTGGTCTCCACCGTGAGCTTGGTCAGTTACGTTAGAACCCACTAGGGCCTCTATTGGCGGGGTAGCCTGGTCGATAGGGTCGGACATAATTTTACTATCTACTTTTTCCGCGTTTACCGTCTGTAGAAAGCTAGGTAGTATATTGGCAACGTAATCCTCTAAGTACTGAGGTGTCTGCCGTCTACGCTGCGGGCGATCTATTTTAGGAGAACCGTTTTGTGGAGTGTTCATCATTGGCCATGTCAATATTAATACCACTATATTAATATTACACTAGTTACCCTCCGGCTTGAAGGACCAATTGTAACTGAGGGGTACAATTCCCTGACTGTATTGATAAGTATGGTATCATTAAACCACTACCGTCTTTATGTACATTCTACTGGCCATACAGTACATAGGTATCTTAATGATGAACACTTCCCCACAATGAAATCGGTTCCACACAAAGTTGTAATTAAGTATTTATTGCAGCAAAAGGTACATAATATACTTTCTTTACTTCACTTTGAATGCGCTTATAAGGCAAAGGAATGTGCGTAGGCAAATCAATAACGAATGTCCATTCTCTGGTTACGCAGGAGGTAATCATACAACCTGAATCTTAGGGAATTATATCTATGGTACACTAGTAATATAGCGGGAGATACTGGAAGGGTCCCCCCGGTTGTAAGCCAGCAAGGGTAGAGGATCTGTCGGTAATAGAGTCTGGGTCAACGATGATAAGGAGACTCCGAGTACGGGAGACGGTGCAATAAGATCTTGATCCACAGACGAATACAGCTGTTCTCCGTAGCCTGTAGCTCCACAGGGAAGAAAGCTAGCCTGCCTCAGGCTTCTGAGGGGCAGACTCGACGTGGCTCCTCACAGGGTAAATCCCACACACTTGTGGGCGTCGGCGATTCTCCACTCCATTAATTACAGGACCAAAAGCAAATATAATCCAGCCGAAAAGGGCTATGCAGTCGTCGGGTAGATAATCCAGTGTACATGTCCACACGGTCCTCGTCTAGGGCTCCTCGGGTGAAAGCGCCATGAAAGCAGCCCAGCCTGGATAAGCACTCTAGCTGATACGAGGAAAACGTTGGTGATGCTGGTCACTGTAGAACTTTAGCCGCACGATACACTATACACAAATAGACTATTACTGACTTAATAGAATATGTCGCACTCGACGGTATAGCGCCAAACTCTGACACTTCAGTTATTAATTTGCACGCGGTCTCAATGCTCTATTTGGGGCCAAACAGGCCATACTTCACAGCACGTAGTATCGTGGGTGAGGCTTCAACTTTAGTTGCTAAGACTTCTGACTAAGTGCTTCTGTATTCACCTGCGCCGTATTTATACGCTTAGATGAATAAACTAGTACCAGCTTTATTCCTGTCTCATATCCTTGCGCAATACCGTTCATGTCCAGGCATGTCCCCGGCGGTGACTTTGAACCTGACTTTGGAGGCATGGCCTTGGCGCCTGTGGACCGCTGTCCAATAGGAGAATGAAATATTATGGTCTGTACTAGGCTAAAGGGATATTCCGTGTATATGTACAAGGAATATACAAGGGATATCAAACGATATACAAATATTATGCAATATATATATCAATCAATAAATATATATATTCGGTTTAATCTGATCCTTTGTAACACTTACATTAAAACAGCTCAGCAGTAGTCTCTCGGTGGGGAGCGGTTGGAGCCGCAGACCTGGGGGGGGTCTGGGCTCCAGAATAACACTATGTCGGCCCTTATATCCTATAATTTCTAGCCAATAATAGCACATTTTACTAATATGGTTGGTCCAATCCCGCGTCTTCTTGTGGGGGGGGTTGGTTCTTGTCTCCAGGTGGGGTGGTGTGATGTCAATAGCCCCCTCCTTTGGGCTATGGCTTCTCATGTTTGGACAGAGAGGGGGCCTGCCTATGGCCCCCGTCGTTGTCGTCCTCCAGTGAACAGAAGGGGGGTCTTGGTGGCCCCCGTCGATGTGGTGGATCTTGACTTCCGTGAACAGAGGGGCCTATTACCGTACAGTACTACAGTCTCGTGTGGGGGTGGAGAATGGCTCTCTGTCACCCCTGTATCCATCCATATTTAGCACTGAAAACCCACTCTGCTTGTTGACAGAGTAGCTGTGATGACTTATACCAGAATTCTATAACAAGAGTGTAATCACCCTTCCTTTCATGTGACATTCTAAATGGTAGTATTCTTTGTAAGTTACCTACACCAACCTTTATTTACCAGATAATATAACTGTGATAAATATACCAGGATTTAGAGTGAGTCACCATTTCGTCTGTGGGGTGCAACTTATTTACATAGTCTTTGTTGTCCCCTGATTACATTAGCTTGAGGGGCTTTTTATGACCTGCAACGGTTCTCCTACATACCGTTTGGGTAAGCAGTCTTCTTATGAGAGGGGGTTGGTGTGGAATGTCTGTCTCTCCTACATTATGACTCTCTAATTATTCACACATATTAATTATGAAATTCAACGTCAATATTTACCACATTTCCCCACTTTGACAATTCTCATTGTCACATACTGTATATTGACTTGATTTTCTATACATACTAACCATACAATCTAATAATAAAAATCATTTTTTCAAATTTCTCAATTTTTCCTTTTTTCTCACATTTCTTTTTCCATTATTCTTTGGTACATATCATCAATTAGCTTTTTGCTCCTCAAGGCTCATAGCCAAAGGCCTACCTTTTAAACAACAACTTTTGGGTTTGTTGAAAACAATAAAACAATTCAATCTAATCATTATACCTTAAAATAAAACACAATTTTTAAAAACCCATTTTCTCAAGTTACAGAACGTTTTGGTTCCACATTCTTTTATAAGATCTGGGGGGGACACAACAATTAGTATTCATTTTTACATTCATTTGCTTTTTTCCCCTATTAATTCCTTTTCTAAGACAGCACAATCACATCTGCATAATCCTTCAGTTGGTCTTCTCATCTACCACCCCCCTTTATGACCATACCATGGTCATAAAATCTTACCACCTCGTCGTCACAGCAGTCGGGCAGGGAAGGCGGAGAATCACTCAAGGAGAAAAAAATAATTTCACCACCTCACTTTGGCCATAATCTACGCCTAATATTCTACCTATGTGAATGCGTCTAGTACCCCTGCGTTGTGTCATACTCCATATCAGTTGCTACCGTTCAGTTACCTCCCGTTCATCATACCAATCAAACACCAGATTCCACAGAGGCCCTCGCTCATCTTTCTTGCACAGTCTCCGACCGTTTTCGCCTCCCCCTTCACCCCATGCTGGCCAGCCTCAGCTGTAGCCACTGTTTGTAGGCCTGTGATCTCGTCACATTCTGACCCAGGACCGTTCTTCCTTGGATTTACAGACGACTCTCTCAGTCTGGACGTTTTTCCCAAACCTGCGTCTGTTTTGGCCACCGCCCTCGGGCTATGATGAAGGAGGGGCCAGCGCCCACAAGCGACCTCTTTCCACAATCCAATAATTTCCCACAGGAAATAACTGAACAGGTACACTCCACTGTGTCGTAATCTAATGAAATGTATACATACTCCTCTACACGTGACGGTCCGCCTCCCCCCTCGACTGAATCTGCGAGAGAACAAACACAAAACAAATCCTCTTTACATAACATGTCAAATATTTTCAAGAGAAGCCAAATGTTAATCATATGCAAATGTGACGGGGCCACTTAGCTTCTGTTGACATTCCGTCCTGACGCCACTTCCTTCAGCCTCCACCCAGACCATAAAAAATAGATGAGAAATAAGAAACAAAAGGCAAATAATTAAAAAAATATCCCAATAGACCCCACATCTTTTTTGTTCTGCATCGTCTACATGTGAAATTAAATCACCATTCATACCCAAAACAGCAAATCAATAAAAACAACAAGCTCCAAACCTAGACCACCGCAATGGTTATTCGAAAGAAAAGAAAAGAAATCTAAAAATTTACATTCAATATCTCATCACACCACTGTTCCATTCACACATGTCATTGTGACTTTGACACCTCTCAAGTCAGCACAGTCACCCCTACAGGCTCCCTTCAAACCCATTCAGGCCACACACTCAAAGATTCAAATAGACATATGTACTGAGTGACAACCCATCCTAAAAGAAACAATATCAAACGAAAGTAATAAAACAAAACTCCTACCCTCCAATATCTCTGGACATGGTAACTTAGGTGAATAAAATCACTTTAACTCTTATCGCTCTGCAAATGACTATGTGTATCTTTAATTCTAACCTGTCCTCCTATGTGTAAAAATATATCACTCGCTCACACCACAGTTTCAAGCATCCACTGAAATCAAAACATCCAGACATGCACTCACACGCCACTCAATTCATTCACAGATTCAAGCATCCTCACACACATCACTTATATCATAAACAAACACTTTCAACCCTGCTCCCACACTTGTCAATCAATCAACATCCCAACAAACAATGTTAGTTTTGTTCTCCCAACAAACAATGTTAGTTATGTTCCTCCCTCTTCTGCTCTCTCATCAGGCTACCACAGTCTATCCTCACATCTGCTCCTCTTCCCTCACTTCAAAGACGGACTGGAATCCATCTTTAATTCAGACCCATCCATGCCTTCCAGTGCACAGACAGACCCAAATATTCCCATACCAAAACAGTTTACATTCATAAGTCATAACCCCAAATGAATGCCTACTTTGATTTCCCACACTCACTCACCAACTGTTCCCTGACAAACCTTCCACAGTCTCACCTTTCTGCCACTTCCTGGCCCCCGGCCCCTTACAACCACTTCCTGTCCTCTGTTGTAAAAATAGCCGGTCATCTGTTATCACACTTCTCCAACTGTTCTCGCCTATCTTCACCTCTGACCTCTCTCCTGTTGCAAAGATAGACTAGGTCCCTTCTGTAAGTGTAACAGCGACCATAAACAACAGGTTTACCATCCCCCCTGGTCTAAAACCTATTCTACTCTCTGCTTCCCTGCAACGTCATAAACCGCATCTGTTTACCATCCCCCCTTGTGACCTATAATACAGTCTCCCCTGAGGCCCCGTCGGCCCTAGGGCATACAAAGCCCTATCATTTCCTGTAATCAACAAAGGGTTAATCATCGCACACAAATCACCTATAATAATTTCAAAAACACAATCTTACATCAAACAAGTCCCCTGTCACTAAATTATCCCATTGTGACCCCAGGACTTGCAATCAATCTTAATATAATACACCAGCCTATGTAATCCAATGGCATTAAAGAAAAACAATCTATCAAACATCTGTACTCACAATTATAACCATTACATCGCCATTGCATTAATAAAACTGTTTTCTAACACAGACAGCAAGCCTCTATCAATAAATTATAATCTCCTACAAATCGGAGGCTTGTGTCAACATATTAACAGTGTATTAAAGATTTACCTCATACAAGCATCTCAAATTAATTACCATTCTATACAGACTTTTTCTATACAGATCTTAAAATCACATTTGTACAACTCCAACCATGCCCAACACACACATAAGCATTTCTATCAACCACCACTCATTAGAAATTAAACATTATCATCAGTTAAGTTCCATTCATGCTAAGTCTCAAAACCGTAAACAGGATATTCTGGGAACGTCCAGCCCTGTATATAGGTGGCATGTGATTATAATGTAGATGTATTAATCAAAATATGACGCAAGCGATATGTCTTTTCCAGTGTAGAGTGCTTCCCCAACTCAGCCCTTAAACCCCACTTGGTCAAGACTCCCCTTGTGTAACATATTTATTGCCCATTGTTACAAGTACAATGTGTATCTGGTTTATGAATCCCAGTTTAGTTAAGGGCATGTATATTAAATCATCTACTCTTTGTTCAATAGGCTCATTGACTATACCCACGCCCAGAACATTGTTTACAACCCACAGAATGCACAATATACAAACACAACCATTTTACATAATGCAAAACATTCCCTTACCCGTCATCCATTCCCTGAGCGAATTAATATGAATGAATGCATTGCTCCACAATATACCGCGCCTGCGCAGTAGCGCAAACGGCGCACACAGAACGATGTATCGCGACAAAGCATAATTAATATCATAAAACACTCCGTTTCAACTCAACACACTGCCACGACATCCACCGCGTCCTTTAACCCTTCCCAAACATCATTTTCAAAACTCGAATCATACCATACGTCGCCCGCAAACTCACAAAACAACCGCACGCAAGCTAACTAGCCTAGCCAGCCCCGATGCGAGGTTCCATGCGTTCCCGGAAGCCCCAAGTTATGCGACGTTCGAGATCCGTACAATCATCCAATCCGCCCAGTACCAATCTAACAATAAACAACTCACACATGCTTAAATAACAAACTACTTTAAAAGAAAATAATTTTTAAAACATTCTCACCTACCAACGCCGCATACACAGTCCAACACGAATCATAAACCAATTCTCCTACCCTTTTCTTCGTCCGGCTCCACGCACAGTGGACGTTTCACACTCTCCATTCAACACCATGACGTCATCAAGCAGCGACTTCTTAATATCGTACACAATCGTTACCGCATCAATTATAACCCTCAAAACGGCCACAATCTCCCCAACTTACGCCTCGATTCGCTTCTTAACAACAATTACCGCCACAGTGTTTCAACAATTCTTCTCATATTGTCGCCGTAACGTCCCTAGTTTCACCGTAGCTCTTCCACAGAGCTAAGCTAGTTAGCCCCAATCTCCAATATGACTCGCCCCAGACCCATGGTTGTTGGTCATTAAAATATCATAATAATACAACAATAAGCTCTTACGTTTCGTCAATCATTCCTAACCATAGCCATCGTTCACACATACCTCGCGCGACTATTAAAAACGAGATTAAGTGCAACCGTTCGCTTTAATTTTACTGAATGTTCAAGTTTACCACCAGTTGTTTTGAACCGCATTGTTATTAAGTACTATCGTTCGCCCTTTATTACAGCGCACAAGTCTCATAATATGTCTGGTGTGTACGTATTAAAAAAGATCCTTCCGTGACTATGGGTTCTTGTAATCCATATCTCAATTTATAGACAACCCTTCGTCAACTCAATCTATTTGAAAAATATCCTAACGCGGGCATTAATTCTCCATTTAATTCGGTCGATAGTCACTGCAGATACCACGTCCCGTCGAATTGACGTTCTCCACGCTTATCCCAGAAAACCACGTTACAACCTCGTCTTTACCAGCTAGCCCTCGCTCATATTAATCGTGTCGTTTCCTTCCTGTAATCGCATAACGTCTCACCTCTTTAACACTGATCTATTTCGCTCTTAATCATTCTGATTTACACGATCCAAATGATGTTGAATTTGTGTGTTTAACGACCCCATACTTCGTCCGAGGGACCCGTCTCCACGCCGGCGCCCGTTTGAGTCACGGTTACCTAGCGCAGATCCTGTCCCACCCAACAGTATAGACACATAATCCCCACATCGCTCTGATATGTAAAAAAATAGCCAACCTTATCCGCGCCCGTTCTAGGTCATACTGAAATAGGTGTTTTCACTACCCAAAATGCGCCCAGTTAAATTGCCACTCTAGACCTACCGCAATCACGATTCAATAAATGTTTCAATCTACTGCAATTCAACGCTTTGATCATGCTGTTAAACAGTCGTTATGCTCCCCCCAACTCCCACATATTTAATACATATGAGGTTTCCAACTTCCTCATATATTCCTATATGAGGTTTTAACTTTCCACGAGGCTACCTCTGTTCTCACCGTGGAACCAGGATATCCTGTACTACAATCACGGTTCTCTCAATAAACTCTTTACCTTACCCTATAATCTTTTCTTTAAGATCTGACTACTCCGCATTACCCATTAATGTCCATAGCACTTCACAGTCCCGCTTCCTGCATATCTGTGACTATCCTCCGTTCTACCGCTCCACGCCTTTGCCTTCTAGTAAATTACCTATCCCTAACCTATCCCCCTAAGCTATTATAAACCTCAAACGAATAGGCTGGGAACGGCCTCCTGTGTCCGAATAAACGTCCAAACATCAAAAGCCCATGTTTGCATGTTTACTGCACAACAAGCGCGATCCCTATACCTTTGGATATTCTAACCTAAACTAACCTAACCACCGCTCCCCCATTCCTGTACGCAAAAGGCCATATTCACCGTGGGTCCCAACTAGTGGCGTACACAACCAGCCTTCATCCTGTCCTTCTGTCCTCCATCCAGACAACAAACCCCTGCCCTGCAACTATCCTTATTCAAACGCAACAACCCCCAGCTCTTTCCCTGCACGTCCCCAACATACACGCAAGGTCCCGGCACTGAGCAGCCAGCCACAGAGACCTCACCGCACATCTCCAGGGGGGGCACAACAGGGTGGGTAAGAACGGCACCATTTCTGTAGTATATTCCTACAGAATCCTACAATAATCTAAGGTTATTGTAGTACAGTACAATGGGATTGCTTATCTGGAAGGAGGAGAAAGGGATCATACGTGATAGAATTGTTGGTCTCCTCATCTGACTTAAAGCAGATGAAGAATAAACGTGTAGCCAGACAAACCAGAACTATAGTTCAACTCAACATTTATTTGAGCCAGGGCCAAGAGTGAATAAGAGGTTGCCTTTCACATACAAGGATTATCAGAAAACATTAACATGGCTGCCGTGTACAGGAATCAACAAGGTTTGCATCTCAAACCCCAATATGTACAGAAAACAGTCACTAGTTAACATAATTTGAACATACATTGACAATACTGTAAGCCCTTTTTGTATATAAGTAAGCCTGGTTTCTAAGCTAAGTTTACATTCTATTCTAACCAAACATGGTGGTTCCATTCGGCTTACTTACATTAAAACAGCTCAGCAGTAGTCTCTCGGTGGGGAGCGGTTGGAGCCGCAGACCTGGGGGGGGGTCTGGGCTCCAGAATAACACTATGTCGGCCCTTATATCCTATAATTTCTAGCCAATAATAGCACATTTTACTAATATGGTTGGTCCAATCCCGCGTCGTCTTCTGGGGGGGGTTGGTTCTTGTCTCCAGGTGGGGTGGTGTGATGTCAATAGCCCCCTCCTTTGGGCTATGGCTTCTCATGTTTGGACAGAGAGGGGGCCTGCCTATGGCCCCCGTCGTTGTCGTCCTCCAGTGAACAGAAGGGGGGTCTTGGTGGCCCCCGTCGATGTGGTGGATCTTGACTTCCGTGAACAGAGGGGCCTATTACCATACAGTACTACAGTCTCGTGTGGGGGTGGAGAATGGCTCTCTGTCACCCCTGTATCCATCCATATTTAGCACTGAAAACCCACTCTGCTTGTTGACAGAGTAGCTGTGATGACTTATACCAGAATTCTATAACAAGAGTGTAATCACCCTTCCTTTCATGTGACATTCTAAATGGTAGTATTCTTTGTAAGTTACCTACACCAACCTTTATTTACCAGATAATATAACTGTGATAAATATACCAGGATTTAGAGTGAGTCACCATTTCGTCTGTGGGGTGCAACTTATTTACATAGTCTTTGTTGTCCCCTGATTACATTAGCTTGAGGGGCTTTTTATGACCTGCAACGGTTCTCCTACATACCGTTTGGGTAAGCAGTCTTCTTATGAGAGGGGGTTGGTGTGGAATGTCTGTCTCTCCTACATTATGACTCTAATTATTCACACATATTAATTATGAAATTCAACGTCAATATTTACCACACATGCTTTGACATAGGCCTTGCTGTTCATAATAATCACATGCTGCACTGGAAATCCTGACACCAAAACTCAAACACATGGGGTCCCTTACTCCCAAAATGAAGAGAATGACACTGCTCTGTGTCTCCAAAAGCTAGCAACAGCCTCAAACCAGAGAGTTTACTTCCAGCATCCATCAAGCCTCATGTCTCATGTCTTCACATGTCTTTGCAGCCTTTGAAAACTATGCACCAAAGTTATGGAACACACTACCTATGGACATTAGGCAAGCTAGATCTCTTAATATTTTCAAAAATAAGCTAAAAACGTACCTCTTCACCATAGCCTTCTAATACACCCCGCTGTTGATTGTACTGTAGCACTATTTTACTCTGTCCATTCTATTGCATAATTTTACTATCTATTCTATTCTACTATTCTATTATTGCACTGTATTATTTTACTCTGTCTATTGCTTTTTATTACAGGTTCAAAACTGTCAGGTATTAAACCGTGTGCGTATCAAACAAGAGACTGTCAGGCTTTAAAACTGTGTAGGACCCAGGCCTAGAACTGCACCCTGAGAGAGGGAACTGCACCCTGAGAGGGCGGTTTGCCCTGGGTGGGAGGTTCAAAGGGTCAAAGTGGGTATAAAACAGGAGAGAAGACGGTCAAGTTTTAAACTGTGGATACCAAACAGAGAAGGTAAAGACGACTTTGAACTGTTGAACAGTAATCCAGAACTATTTTATTGCACTGTAAAATATATATATATTTTTAGGGCTGTCAGTTTATCGCGTTAATTAGATTAATTAATTACACAGCAAATTATCGTGTTATGAAAATTAATGCAAAATTAATGAAAAAAATATATATAAATCTTTTTTTAATTCTTAAAAAAATATATTGATTTCATTCATTCCATAAGAACGTAGAATAAACATTTACAGACTTTCTTTTTAAATGGCCATTTGCATGTTCTTGGTATCTGATTCTAGGGACATCTATGGATCTCAGGGAATGTATTCCCAGTGTCAGAAATACTGTGTCTGTTACTAGGCTTGAGTAAATTGTAATGAACCAAATGAGAATATCAATTCAATTTTCTTTAATTTTCTTTTTATCTTTGACTGTGAATAACACCATGCTAAAATTGACCAGACCTGAAAAATCTAAGCAAATGAATAAAGGGAAGATGATTAAACAGAAGGTTTTGTAGATACAGTACTGAATTCTGCCATCCGGACACATGCAATTTGAAATATGATTATAGAATATAGAATATCAGGCCTATAAATTACCTTATTATGGCCAAGTTGCACATCTATGGATCGGGCCAAATCCCCCCTTTCCAATGGCAGAGTTCAATCTGGATTTAGTATCACCAGGCGTGATTCACGAACCGTGAATGAAATCTACTGTAAGTACACTTTTTTATAATGTAAATTTCTCCACCATTTTTCATCAGATTTGCAACGCCGTTTTTAGCTAGACGTTCACAGAAAGGTAGAGAAACTAACTCCATTCTGTTTTATGGCAATAACGTTCAGGTTTGTGGGAGATAATCCCGAAAAATAAGAGAAATAAAAAAGTAAATCCAGAAGTCAGATGATTGACTGACAAGATTGTAGTAAACGAAATTGTTATGCAGGGCGGCTAAGTGGCGCAGTGGGCAAGGCGCTCGCCACTAACGCAGGAGATGCTGAGTTCGAGCCCAGCTCTCGGCGTTGCTGCCAGCTTGGCTGGTGGTTCATACTAACACAATTGGCAGTGTTAGGGGTGGGAAAGCTGGTGGGTGGGGATCGGACGTTGTGGACAGCGACTCCTACAAGTCGGTTGGTGCGCCTGTACAGCAGAATTAGGAAGCAACAGGGGCAGCGTGAGCCTCCCACGCATTACTTCTCGCCACTGAGAGATCGTGCTGTTCAGGTGAAAAGATGCGACAGCTGCCTCCTCGTGTACCGGAGGGGACACGTGATGCAAGGCTTGGTCCTCACTGCAGCCGACCAGTGGGAGGCATAGTCTAGCAACGTTCGAGACAGGGGAGGGGAGAATTGAAGGGAGAATTGGCGAGGCGAAATTGGGATGGGAGAAAAATTGAAAAATAAGGAGAAATAGTGGATAAAAAAAATGGTTATGCGATTAAAATGTGATTAATTCGATTAATTAATTTATTACAAATCCTGTAATTAATTAGATTACTTTTTTTAATCGCCTTGACAGCACTAATATTTTTTTATCTATTCTATTCTACAATTTTATTGCACTATTTTACTCTGTCTATTTTATCTTACTCTTTTTATTATTGTCTACTTAAAACTGAATCAAACCATAAACAAGGTGGCCTGTTGGGATGTTAGATCCTATTGTAAAAAACTGTGATTTTATATGTCTGCACTTTATGTGCTCATTTTATGCCTGTCTTTTTTCTGTTGTGAAGCACTTTGAGCTGCAGTTTCTGTATGAAAGGTGCTCTACAAATAAAGTGTATTATTATTATTATTATTATTCACCAATCTTGCATGGGACAATATGGATAGACTTGAGGAAAGGGCACATCACATAGAGTCAATGGCATAGTTGTACAGGCCAATGTCTATGGACCACAACTGCCAAGAGCTGAGCTTCCACACATTGAGAAACTGAAGCAGAGATCGGTCACCATGAGGACCAAGAACTGGGAGTATATGTACTGTAGCAGGTGCGAGTGTGGGCCCACAGCTTCTCCCAACCAGGGGAGGAAACCAAGGAAGCTGCTCTTCTTGCCTGCAAGAAGAACCTGGTGTGGGCACTTGCAAGGAAAACAGATACAGAGAATCAGACAATCCCAAGCTGGACTGGTTTTAATATCAGCACCAGGGACCAAGAACCAATCACACAAGATATAGTTGGGTATCTGTCAACCATCAATTCACCAGCCACACAGTTAACCACAGTGTTTGAAATCCTGAATCAATCAGAGATAATCAGGAAGGAACTTTACTGCATCTAGAAACAATTGTGGTAGTCATGGATAAAGCACTCTATGCGAAAGCCACTGAAATTGCCTGGAAGCACAAAGAGCGCTTCTCCAACATTCTTCTCAGAATGGGGACATTCCATACCATATGTAATGCCTTAGCCACCCTAGGAAAGCGATTTTGGGATGCTGGTCTAAAGGACATGCATAGAGGCTGGAATTGTCGCTGTCACTGGCGCACCGGCTGTTGTGGAGGGGGGGGGGGCAACCGCAGGGGGGCGGGGACGCTCTCTCATTGACGGAACACAGTGTGAGAAGAGCATTTATGCAGGTGAACACCAGAAAAGCTGCTGGCCCAGATGGTATAACAGGACGCATACTTAAGTCCTGTGCCAACCAGCTAGCCCCTGTGTTCACCGCCATATTTAATCAATCCCTGGCGGAGTCAGTGGTCCCTGCCTGCTTCAAGATGTCTACCATCATCCCTGTACCGAAGAAACCCTCCCCAACAAGTCTCAATGACTACAGCCTGCTCCTGAACATTGGTAAAACCAAGGAGCTGATCGTGGATTATAGGAGAGGACAGCAGGAGACACACACACCACTGAGGATAAACGGGGCTACCGTGGACAGGGTGAGCAGCTTTCAGTACCTGGGGGTCCACATCTCAGAGGATCTGACATGGACAACACACATAGACTCAGTCGTAAAAAAGGCGAAGCAGCGCCTCTACCACCTGAGACAGTTAAGGAAGTTCAGAGTATCTGGGAAGATACTCCAGTCCTTCTACTCCGGAGCTGTAGAGAGCATCTTCACTGGAAACATCACTGCCTGGTATGGAAACAGCACGGCACAGGACAAGAAGGCCCTACAGAGAGTGGTGCGCTCAGCCGAGCGTACCACGGGTATTGCACTACCACCCCTGCAGGTTCTATACAACAAGAGGTGCAAATCCAGAGCCTGCAGAATAATGAAAGACCCACACCACCCCAACAACAGCCTGTTCCAGCTGCTGAGGTCAGGCAGACGCCTGCGAACCCCAGCTACTAGGACAGAGAGACTTCGGCTCAGCTTCTTCCCCCAGGCCATCAGAGCCTTGAACACTGAACTCTCCACACACAAGCACACATGAGCACACACACGACACACACACTGTACACGCTCACACACTATAGCAGCCACTTTAACATGAGCAAGCACACACTCATGCTGCACACGCCCACACTTATGGCCACTAAGGAAAGGTCACTTTAAAAATAGAATAGTAACAGTAACAGTGTATTGCACTACCAAAGGACCTAGCATGTCCTCCATGCTCTGTAAATAACTTATGTACAAATACCGATATGCCCTACTATGTTACTTGTTTATTGCACAATGTTGTTTTATTTGGTTTATTGGATTCTATTATATGTTGTTACTACTGTATTACACATCGTTGCGGGCAAGACCACCCGCATTTCATTGTATACCTGTATGCCGTGACAAATAAAACTCTTGACTTGACTTGACTTGGGTTCTGTCAATGGAGTCCTTGATGGTAAACACTATAACCGTGCTGTCAGGGTCCACAAGTACTATCTATAATCTATGAAGCATTGATGAGACTTGCATGGGCAGAGTTCACATCGTGGGTTGAGGACAGTGTTCCAGAGAAGAGTGGGATGATCAAATCATTCTTGGACAATGTGAAAGATATGGCCAGTGACTTGAACCAACAGCCGGCAAACAATATGCTGCAAAGTCCACTCTTAGCTGAGCTGATAACCCTGTGGACAGACTTTCTGGAACACCTCCATCACAACAATGGAGAGCTCTCTGCATTCTGGATGTCATACATTGACATGGTAGAGGACGTAATACTTGGCCTTCTGCGTGCCTCTCGTGAGGGGGACTGGGAGTTGCAGCTCCATGCTATATTAAGAACCATGATCCCATGGTGCTTTGCCTATGATAAGATAAATTATGCCAGGTACCTGTCCCCTTACTTTGCTCAGATGACAAACCTCCTAGAGAAGCATCCTTCTGTGTATGAGGCCTTCAAGACAGGCCAATTCTCGGTGCAGCTGTCTTTGATTGATTGATTGATTGATTGATTGATTGATTGATTGATTGATTGATTGATTGAAAATTTTATTAACAGATTGCAGAATGGGTACAATACAGTACAGCTCCATACACACAATTGTTAAGGGGATGCAGACCAGAGAAAGACTTTCATCTTGTTTACATCAGGGTCCCCCATTTTCAATTCATCATATCATGTCCTTTGGACGGATCCCTGTGGACCAGACTACTGAAGTCACAGTTAACAAAGACACACAGACTCCTGGAAGACATGGAAGACATGGAAAATGATTGTGATTATTAGGTTATTAACATATGTAAAACAAAGTATGGTAGGTTTTGTATTATTATTATTATTATTATTATTATTATATTATTATTATTATTATTATTATTATTATGTTGCTGTTTTTTATGTCTGTACTAGTCTTGGCTCCCAGACAATTGGAAAGCGCCGCCAACAGCGCCACGGATAAAAACTGAGAACTGTCCGTACTGACGGAACTTATACAAAAAGTTATTAGTTATTTGAATTCCTGAATAAATTCTGTGATGTGATATGTGCCCTGGGTTTTGTATTGAGTTTTCCAAAATAAACAAATATGTTTCTGAAAACCAATAAGCAACATATCATTGTATAGGTCTAACTGAGCTGAAAATATTGATAGGTCACATGGCATGAAGCTCTGTGGCCCATATATGAATGTTGAATATGCATATTATTGATCAATATTCATTGTTTTTTATTCAATTCTATTTCAATGTTTTGGGGAGATTTATGTTTTTGTAACATGACTGTATGGAAAATAAATAAATAAATAAATAAATAGTGTTTTGGAGTCAAATTACCAGTAAACAGTCAACATGTAAAGGGTAACCATGGCCAAAACATTTACATCATCTGAGTATACCTTTTTAAACTGTATCATAAATGTTGTATTTTTAATGTATTGTCATCACATTTACAGTTACATTTGTAGTCAAGGAGTAGGGGAACACATTCAGTTGCATTATTATCCATGGGATATTGGTTATAATGGTCATATTGCCTTTTAAATTAAGATTATGTACCAGGCGAGGATAAAAAAAATTAAATCTTCATTGTGTCTCCATTTACTTTGGAATGGTAATAGATGTATGTTTACTTACACTGGATTCATTTGTCCTAGCTTGTTACCTATCAAAGGAGACCAGACACATGCATATAGGCCTTATGGTTCAGGAGCTATCATGATTCATTTATTTGGGGCATGTAATTTAGGACAGGAGGCCTGAGAAATATGCTTGGTAGTGATGAGACTTTGTCCCAGAGATTCCACTCAGAGATTTGTGTTGTGCTTTAGCTCAGAATTAGACTTCAGATAGACTTTAGGGCTACATTGATCCATTGTGTCTGTCCGTCAACGTTTGTTTCCATTTAGTCTTTTTGCTGTTGTCGCTGTTATTTCTACAATGACCTATTATAAAAACAAACCGACAGACAACCGTCAAATGTCTATCCCTTCAGTGGCGGATCAATGTTTGCCTAAATTAAATCAAAACCTGTTCACTAAGGAATCCCTCCACCACCATCTGACTTTGGAAACTACTGATCTATAACAGACTGGTGAAATATTGGCATAACAACAAAGTGAGAAACCACAGAGACAGACAAGTGGCCAACCCACTAAAAGTTCTAAAAACACAGGCCAAGTAGCTACAAAGTGCAAGGCAGACATGTCTGAAATTGTCTACTGTATGTTTATGTGTAGTAATAACGACAGTGTCTGCTTACATGTATCCTTGTAATACGTCTGTCTGGTTTTGTGTTCCTCCTCTGTTTCTATAAGCTCTGTTTCTAAGCTTTGTTCATTATAATCTCCAATTCAGTCTACTGAACATGGCAAATATAGTTAACTTGAAACTTGAAATGGCTTGCTTTGTGAAGCTCCCTGTCTCTGATTTCACTTAGAAATAGCTGGCTGAAAAAATATGTCTAATTCACATTTTGGGTTTGTGGTAGACATCGAATATGTGAATATCCAATATCAAACCAACTTTACCCCAGTGTTTGACCGGTGCGCGCGGTCAAAATATTATATAGATCTGTGTTGAGATATCATTTTACAGCTTGACTGTTTCAGTGTGACCAACTAGTGTAATGTGTGTGTGTCTCTTTAAGAGACTCCAAGGTACCAACATCTCCCCAGCCAGCCAAAGCAAGGTTATTATTATTACTTCCCGTAACTGGGAACCATTTTTATTTACTTTCATCATCATATCTGTTCTAATGTTACGTCTTGCAAGTGTGTATAAACTATGTTCTGCCCAGACCTCTTTGTCAGTTTATGGCCAGACGCTAGTGTGTGAACATGATGTATCTGTCTGTAAGCTGTCCTTTCATTGTGGCCACGGTGAAATAAACTTTTCTATTATTAATAATGACTCAGAATGATTTATAAAACGGCTCGTTCTCGTCGTTTTGACCTTTAATATTTCCCATTACAGTGTGTGTGTGTGTGTGTGTGTGTGTGTGTGTGTGTGTGTGTGTGTGTGTGTGTGTGTGTGTGTGTGTGTGTGTGTGTGTGTGTGTGTGTGTGTGTGTGTGTGTGTGTGTTTGTGGCATATTGTCTCATATAATTGTTATATAATAGATGGCTCAAATGACTGTAGGTCAGGTTTTGGAAAGTGAGGGCATGGCTGCCAACATTCCCCTTTCCTCACGAGTCTCCCTTACTTTTAGTTAATATTTGACTGGATTTTGATTGTTGTTCATTAGGTTTTAACTGGACAAAATTATGCAAATTAATTCTCCATTATTTTCACAGCTAACTGTGAATTCTCAAAGATAACATGCATGTAATTGAACATATTGAGATGAAGAACCATAAGTAATGATAAGATCAATTATTATTATTATTATTATTATTATTATTATTATTATTATTATTATTATTATTATTATTATTATTATTATTATTATTATTATAAAAAGTATACTCAACCTCTACTGTTTTGTACACAACACTCCTTTAGATAATTTGGTTTGAAAACATTGTGCATGTAAAAACTCTAAATGGACTTCATATGAAAGAGTTACTGCCTACGCTCAATCAAAATATGAAATATCCAAGAGCTGCGTATTTTGCTGACTTAATAATCCAAGGTTCCGGTTTAGTAGGCTACTATTAATCAGCTTGTGAATTCTGATCCTCCTGTTGTTTCCACCTCCTCCTCCTGTTGACTGTGAACATGTTTGGTCTTTCTTTGTTGACCAGATCAATGGTATCAGATAAAATTTCAACAGAGAGTAGCTCAGGAGGAAGAGTGGTTGTCTGGTAATCAGAAGGTTCCCAGTTCAATTCCAGCTCCTGCCGGATAGTGTGGCAAAGTGTCCTTGAGCAAAGACACAATCCCTAACTGCTCCTGATGAGCAGGTTGGCATCTCACATGGTTGCCTCCACCGCCGGTGAGTGAATGGGTGAATGTGAGGCATAAGTTGTAAAGCGATTTGGATAAAAGCGCTGTATACTGTAATTGCAGTCCATTTACCATTCAACCATGCATCCTTAGTTGTCGTATACGCACTGAGTTTCTCCCTATGTAACACAAAAAAACAAGGAATCTGGCGGCACAGTGGCACAGTGGTTCTATGTCGTTATGGCTTGCTCAGCACCTGTCTGCATATATCTCGCTTCAGCGTATATACACTGAATAAAAAATTCCACCATGTACCTTTACATGTCAGCATTCGTCTGACCACACCCCCATCCGCTTACCTACATAAGCAGGGGTGGGGCCACACACTCATCTCCTTCTCAAATTTCATCCACAGGAAGTGCCTGCTATATGCCCACTTGACGTGGAGAAAAATATTTAGTCTGAGGAAAGGAAAACAGAAGAACAAGGAGATACGTTGACATCATATCTTTATTTTCTCTCTCACTTTTTTCGAGAAAATACGGCGATATTGTCTTTGTTACTGGAGTGTCTGGATCATTCCGACCTTCAACGGCTTTTTCGTATTAGGAGCTCACGCCGCTGACATGCTTCCCAGCTACAGTTCTCCTTGCTGCGGCTGGATGGGGTTACCCTCCGGCAACACAGCTGGACTGTAGGACGCACCGACGTTGTGAGAGCGGTTGTTTCCAGGTTGGGTACGTACTGTTTTGCTTGCGAGCTCTGGTTGTTGTTGATGCTGTGGGGGTTAACTAACAATTTACGAAACGCCGACTCCAGGCTAGGGTCCTCTGCTCGGCTTAAACGGCGGTCGGAGGATCTTAGTCTGACGCCCATGATGGTTAATCTAGTGGGCCGTGACTAGATCCTGGTGATCCCAGGATTCTCGAGCGGATGCTTCTCTGTCCCGTGCAGGCCCCATTTTTCATATACAAATGAAAGTATACCCTAACGAGGAAATGTGGGCATAGGATCTTCTTTATCGGGAGTTCCATGCTCAAAGGGCCCCGCTGTATGTCTGGATCACCGTTGACAACTGTGTTCTGACTTTCTTTTTATTTTCCATGTTAGGGGAGGGATTGGGACAGAGGCCTGTCTGAAGTGTGGCTTGTTATGTCATTGTGTACAGTTCAGGTGATAGCTGCTTAGCTTGCATGCTAGTTTGTGGACTACTGTGTTAGCCAGTCAGCTGTTAGCTGCGGCGTTAGCTCGCTGTGTTTACCAGGCTAGTAAAACGTTAGCTTGTTGCTATCAGCCGAACGGCTGTTAGCTTAATGCTACACTGTTGAACGTTTTCTGTGACTATAACATGCCTTAAACACTCTGACTACGACGTCATCTTTGACAGAGGATGTTAGTCGAACCTCCCGGGAGCCCGGCCGGCGAGGACTGCGTCAACATGGAGAACCGTAGCGGCTGGGTGGCGCAGCGACGCTGCCCTCGTCGTCAACACAGGAATGCTGTGTTCAACGTCGGTGCCCCGTTAGCCAGATTGCAGTTCGCTTGGCCTGCGCTCAGGGTAGGAAGGTCCCGACCGGACCTTAAACACTTCTTCTTTCCTTCCCTTCTAAATGTTTTGTAATAACGATGTTTTCCAAAACGGGTGTTGCTGCAACACATTGAGGATACAACGCGTGTTGTGTGTGAATTGTCTTGTCACTGGTATAGCTTCTCTCTCCATAGAAATCGGGTTGTTGTTTTACATGTGTAAAAATCATCTGGTTAGTTGTGTTGAGAACATGTGTGTTCATGTACCGTGAACTCACAACTAAGGGGGTTAATTAACCTATAAAGCTATGCTTAGTGACATATGAGTGAAGAATGAATTCTTTTCTCAGCCTGTAATGACAATGAACAGTGTGTTCACATATTAACAGGGTTACCTGTTCAACTTGGCCGTATCAAGGGTAAGGTAGGAGGGGTGATCCCCCCGGTTCCCTGGGGCTTCCCCACCCTCCTCTCAGACATGTTGTTTACAATATATTGTGTCACTGTGTTTGTGGGGATACGATGTAACCCTTAGCTTAATTGCTGGGGTTGTGCTAATCGCTTGAGAAACTATATTTTCCTAAAGAAAAGATTGTTTGGTCGCTTATCGTGTGTGCTTAGCAAGGCCTGTGGCCAATACATAATCGAAGATTCTGTATTCTCTCGTTATGAAAAACGGCGTTCCTCTGTAGCAAGAGTGTACTTGCCATTTTTTGTTGTGATAAAGGGTTGTGTGTGTCTTGTGATCTACAACTGGGTTAGGTTTGGTACCGGGGCTCTTAAGGGGACCCTCTCTATTCTGTGTTTTTTCCTTAGTAAAAATCAGATAGCAGCTTAGCACATGAGCAGTGTGAAGCTGTTAGACACGTCATGTAGCTGACTATGACTGTGTCATGCTCTTTTTTTGTCATTACATCGTATCATGGGTGTGGGGTCGTAAAGGGGTGAACTGGTAATCCTTTCCTCCCCTTTTTGATTGGTCAGGGGTTAAAACCTCCTGTCCTTCAAGGTTCCTGTCACGTTGCTGTTCGGCACGTTACAGGGTAAGAGGGGGGGGGGGGGGGTTTCCTGGTCCCACGCCCTGGAAGATTGGGCGTGTGCACCGCAGAAATTCCCCCGCCATAGAGTACGTCTCTGTTGGTAAGACTTCCGTGAGTTGTTCAGGTCCATGTGATGGATCTGTTTCAGGGAGTTGTCAGAGCTCCTCCTCACGAAGCTCCTCCTCGGGCCTTCTGTGAGTTAGGACTCTCCTTCCCTGTGAGGGAGCCTCCTCAGAGTCAGAGCCTCCTCCTCAGATTGTCAAGGTGAGTAGAACTTCAAAAAGGAGTTCTGCTCTATTGTGTGTGTATTCGATTCAATTCGATTATTGAGTGTGTATTGGTTCAGTGCCTCCTCCTCGGAGAGCCCTACCCCAAATATTACATAGCTCAATGTTGCAATATATTCTTTTCAATCTATACAGCTCGCGTGGGAAGTCTCTCTGGGGATTTCTGTCTCCTCCCTATGGCGAGGATGGTGGGATCTAAAAATGTAAAAAATCTTTACCCTCAGCTGCGTCACGTGGGATTCATGTCAGTCTGTGTTTCTTTCTTTTTTGAATAAAAAGAGGAAGGTACATGAAGCACGACGGCTCTGTGTCGTTCTCCCAGGCGACTTGGAGGAACAATGTTTGGTGTTTTGCTAGACTATCCATTGATGTGTTTGGGTCTCGACGCATACATAGTGCTGGCTCGGTGTGTTTCTGTTAAAGAATCACACAGGAGCTAAGTGCGCCTTGGTTGCTTGTTAAAACAGCGTTTTTATAGGGCAACTGGGATGGAGTTTTGTCTCTTCCGAGCGCCAGTTTACTAGGTTGTCTCGATGAATTCTCGTTCATATCTGGGGGATGTTAACGGAATAGATCAGAACATAGGTAGCTATAGGTAACATAGGTAATCTCAAGCCATTACTTGTATGCTGCTGCTATAGACCACCCAATTCCGACGCTGCATATTTTGAAAAAATCTGTACAATGCTTCAAAATGTTTCGGACACTGACAGAGAAATTTATTTTGTAGGTGACCTAAACATAGACTGGCTATCTAATACCTGCTCTATGAGAAGAAAGCTTAATGACATAGCCACGGTATGCAACTTGTCCCAAATGGTAAACCTACCGACTAGAATAAACGTCAACAAATCAGGTGTATTATCCTCAACTTGTATAGATCATATTTTTACTAATTCAGCAGATAAATGTTCAAAAGTTGTTTCAGTGCCAATTGGATTCAGTGATCATAACATGATTGCTATGGCAAGAAAAGTCAAAGTCCCCAAAGCAGGTCCTAAAATCATACATAAAAGAATCTATAAACATTTCTGTGAGAATTTATTTATTCAAGACGTGCACAACATAAAGTGGGACAGTGTATTTGAGTGTATTCATACTGAAGAAGCCCTAGGAGAATTTATGAAGTTATTTTCCTCGGTCTGTGACAAGCATGTGCCCATAAAAAAACGTACTGTAAGATCTATCAAAGCACCTTGGCTAGACACTGACCTAAGGAGCAACATGAAAGAAAGAGATAGACTGAAAATAATCGCTCTAAATTCACGGAATTCAGAAGATTGGTTAGCATATCGCTCTTTAAGAAATAAAGCGACAAAATTAAATAAACTGAAAAAAAGGCTATACTACCAATCCAGAATTGAAGAAACAAAATATGATGGTAAAAAACTATGGAGTACTCTGAATCAAATCATGGGTAGAGACAAAATGGGTAAAATACCATCATTTATTGAATCAGGGGATGGTTTCATCACTAAGCCCTTGGATATTGCAAATTATTTCAATGACTATTTCACAAATAAAGTAAATACTATAAGAGACAACATGCCACCTGTAAAGGGTAACTTATCAGATTCAATTATAAAAAGTCAGATCATGAAGGACAAAGAATGTGAATTTGAATTTTTGGTCACAAATCTTTCAGAAATTGAAAAGTTATTGTCTGAATTGAAATGTGACAAACCCTCTGGTCACGACAATCTGGACAGTAGACTTGTGAAGCTATCAGCTGGAAGTATTGCTGGTCCGATATGTCATATATTCAATTTGAGTCTTAAGGAAGGAATTTATCCGCAAATATGGAAGGTAGCTAAGGTCACTCCTCTACCAAAAAATAGAAAAGAATCATTCACTGGACCAAATAGTAGGCCAATCAGTATTTTACCTGTTTTAGGTATACTTATGGAAAGAATTGCATTCAAACAAATTCAAAATTATTTCTCCCTTAATAACATAAATTCTGACTTTCAACATGCTTACAAACCAGGCTATTCAACATGCACAGCACTTACACAATTGGCTGATGATTGGCTAAGAAATATTGACTGTAAATTATTAGTTGGTACAGTACTGTTAGATTTTAGCGCAGCTTTTGATCTCATTGATCATGAACTGCTGCTTACAAAACTAGCTGATTATGGTTTCAAACACTCAGCTACTAACTGGATGAAAAGTTATTTATTCATGAGACAACAATGTGTCCTGTTTAATGGAACTTTATCAAGCTTTAAAACGCTACAATGTGGCATTCCTCAAGGAAGTTGCCTTGGACCATTATTATATTCAATATTTGTAAATGATATGCCACAAAGTTTAAGAAATGCAAGCAGTTCCATTTATGCAGATGACACTACAATATATGCTTCGGCAAGCAATGCCAAAGACCTCAGCAGTCTTCTTCAAAGCGAGTTAATGCAGATTTCTGAATGGGTCACGGTAAATAAGCTGAAACTAAATGCATCCAAAACAAAATGTCTAATTATTTGTTCAAAGCATGCTCAGAGAGAGAATCACAGATTAAATATTTCTTTGCAGGGTGCAGATATTGAGCAAGTTAAGGAGGCCAGATTGCTTGGAGTTATAATAGATGAAACACTCTCTTGGTCAACTCACATTAACAATATTGTAACAAAAATGAGCAGAAGTATTTCAATTATTAGACGGAATGCCTATTTTTTAACAGACACAGCTACCAAGCAAGTCATACAATCACTAGTTTTGTCACATCTGGACTACTGTCCAGCAATCTGGTCAAATGCATCCAAACAAGATTTAAATAAAATACAGCTTACTCAAAATAGAGCTGCAAGACTTGCATTGCATAGCTCAATTAGAAACAGTGTTGAGAAAATGCACAAGGAACTGTCATGGATGAGAGTCAATGAGAGACTAGTGTGTAGTCTTATTTTGTTTATGAGAAATATTTATACTTTGCATAAACCTGTGTGCCTCTTTTTGCAGCTGGTGCTTATTAGTGATGGTC
Organism: Notolepis coatsorum; assembly: GCF_963971535.1. Classification (NCBI taxonomy): domain Eukaryota; kingdom Metazoa; phylum Chordata; class Actinopteri; order Aulopiformes; family Paralepididae; genus Notolepis; species Notolepis coatsorum. Next base: position 240,607,486 of record NC_140165.1, on the reverse strand, counting down.
ATGGCTATGGCACTAGACAAGCCTTGAAGGGTCGGTTCGCCCTGCCGAGACCCAGAACTGAGGCCTTAAAGAAAACTGTAATGTACAGGGCAATGTCCTACTGGAATAGACTTCCACAATATTTGGTTTCAATTACCAGTAAGGTGGGATTCAAGAGGAGACTACGAGTGGCTGTAATGCAGAAAGAGGTTGATTTTGGTTAGGTCTAATCTGTGTCTAATGAATGGGTTCTTGTGTTGGGTTATGTGTTGTTTTGGAATGTGTTTGTCTAGTGGTTATGAGTATTAGAGTATGAGTGTATGGAATGTTGTGCTGTTTTTGAGCACATTTTAGTTTGCTCTGAGATGTCTTTGTTGTTTTATTGATATTTGTTGTTTTATTGATATTTGTTATTGTTGTCTTTGTTGTCTTTGTTGTTTTATTGATATTTGTTGTTTTATTGATATTTGTTTTTGTTCTATATTAGAAAATTTGGCATACATATTTGGTTGTATGTCTGATTTTAATTGGTTTAATGTTCTATAATTGTTTGTATATTTTATTGGTGTTTTATTGGTATTTGTTTTGTTTTTATGTTGTTTATTGATTATTCTTGTTTAATTTTATATGTTTGGATCCAGACCCCAGGAAGAATAGTCGCTGCTGAGGCAGTGACTAATGGGGATCTGAAATAAAGAAATAAAGAAATAAAGAAATAAATAGGTAGAGGGGTCTCACGCCCTTGGGGTGGGCCACTGAGCACGGTCCAAATGGGACCGTCTGGGTGGCGCCCTCTTTTCATGTTTTAGATCGACACGCATACCTACCCCCTCTTCTGGAGTGGGCATGTCGGCGTGGTTAGGACACGGGACTGGTCTGGTCGCGCTGGTCCAGGTCAGTTAACCCGTTGTCCGCCGGGGATGCAGATCTGCTGTTCTGGTACCCTGAGGGACTTGTGCTTTTTTCGGGGGGAAAAATGCCGGGTCGGTCCGGGTGTCACAGGGTTAGGCGCTATGGAGACCCTTTGTTGGGTACATGTTGTACTCTGCACTATCGTAATGGCTTACGGCCATACCAACCTGTACACGCCCGATCTCGTCCGAGATCGGGCGAGATCGGGTCCTGGTTAGTACTTGGTTGGGAGACCGCCTGGGAATACCAAGTGCGGTGTGCTTAGGGCTGGTTCTCCATTCTTTTCGCTCCTCTCTCACGCGTGGCAAAGAGGGGGCTGTTGGGGTGGTCTTGGACCTCCTCTGGTAACCCTGTGCTTCCCGTGCCGCCGGGCCCGGTCCGAAGTAAAGTTTCGTTGATACCGTAGGCCTGGGATAACCCTTTTTTGAAAACTGAAACACTTGTACTGCGGTATAGCCGGTGTATACCCGCAGGTGTGTTTTGGAGTTTTTTCTTGAGGGGTTATAGGAACAACCACCGTCTGTACAGAGAGGGTGGTTGATTCCCTGGTGTGTTGGAGCAGAGTCAACTCCCGGGTTACCCGGTTGAGTGTGCCCCTGCACGTTCATGACGTCTGCCAATCATGTCAGCCTTCTCTGCCTCGACCCCTCTGGGTGTTTTTTTTTTAATGGAGGCTTCGTCATGGTGATCAACAACGCCAGCATACGCCCCTTCCGCCGGGGGGGCTGTTTTCAGCTGACTACTTTGGCACCTGTCTCGTCCGCAGTGCTCCAGGCTCAGGTTACAGCCTGGTTTCCCCGGTGCGCTGCCTGCTTCCGTTGGTTAACCTTTTGAGTGCTTACGGCCATGCTGACTGCCTGTTCTGCAGGGTCAGTGTGCCAGGCGTGTGCTATTGGGGGGAAAGGGCCCGCTCTTGGAGGGGCCTTATCCGAATACGCTGGCGATGTGGGGGGCGGTGTCACTAAGTGACCACCTGGTGGGGTCTTGATGCCTGGCGTCATTGACCTCTCCGGGCCCCCTTTTTCCAGGGGATCCAGTCCCTTCAGTGGGTCTGGGTCTTCCTTCACGCTCCGCTGCTACGGCCTTGCCACGGGGTTGGGTTTGCTCTTGACCCCGTGATTTTGCGGGCAGTAACAAGGTTGTTCCTTCCGTTCGTTCCCGGGTGGCATGCGGGTTGTGCGTGTGTGTAATCATGGGGTCAAGCCACGGTCTGCTCACCCTGTGCGTTGAGTTGCTTGAGTGCCTCTTCGCATGGTCGGATCCGTCGCCCTCCCGTGAACCTCCAATAGGGGGGGTATCCTCCATTAGGGAGGGTCGGGGGGGGCTCGGTCCTCCCCGGTCTGATTGTGGTGGGGGGCCTCAGCGGGGTACATTTGTCGGGCTATGGCTCCCGCTCAGCCCCTGTCATGCAGACAGGTGCTGAGCAAGCCATAACGACATAGAACGAAGGGTTATGTATATAACCCAGTTCTATGAGTTATGGTGCGCTCAGCACCTGGACGCCGCTGCGGCCCTTGATTTTTCATTGTGGTGAAATTTGTTGGGAAGGAGATGAGTGTGTGGCCCCACCCCTGCTTATGTAGGTAAGCGGATGGGGGTGTGGTCAGACGAATGCTGGCATGTAAAGGTACATGGTGGAATTTTTTATTCAGTGTATATACGCTGAAGCGAGATATATGCAGACAGGTGCTGAGCGCACCATAACTCATAGAACTGGGTTATATACATAACCCTTCGTTATCACTGCTGCCTCACAGCAAGAAGGTTCTGGGTTTGAATCCCGGTGGGAGGCCTTTCTGTGTGGAGTTTGCATGTTCTCCCTGTGGGTTTCCTCCAGGTACTCCTGTTTCCTCCCAGACCAAAAGACATGCATGTTAAGGCCTCTGCATGCTACAGAAACTGCGAAGCAACTGCAACACAACATCGACAATGCAACAGTGTTGCAGACACTCTGCCTTTATGCTTCTGCAACATCGACGAGCAGCCTATGCAACATTGTACCCCGGATGTAGCTAGGTTCCCTAGATAGATGAAACTTCCCTTCTCAACCAATCCATTGATAACAAGCAGAAAAATAAGCATCATTTTTACTTCCGGGCGGGGGGTTTCAAAATAAAAGAGCGACGTCTAAAAGCACTGTAAATACGTTTATTTTGTACAATATCTAACGTTAACACGAACCTAAACTAATCTAAAGTTAGTTTAGGTTCGTGTTAACGTTAGATAATGTACAAAATAAACGTATTTCCGGTGCTTTTAGACGTCGCTCTTTTATTTTGAAATCCCCCGACAGGAAGTATTTGTGATGTATTCTGCTTGTGTAACCTCTGTGTTTGTTGATGTCTGTAGAATAGATCGTTGGTGAATGTTACATCCCAATGTATATATTCCCCAGTGTGTGTCTCCATGTGTGTGTGTTCTCCATTTTGTTTCCTCCCTCCAGCCATTGTTCCCTTCCCCATTGGTCCCTGCCAGGCCAATCCTTCCATTATTGCAACACAGCAGTGATTGGTGGTTGGCTTTCCAGACTCCAACACTCAATCCACACCCCCCAATCATGGATCACCCCACACCTGTTAAAACATGGCTTTCTCCCTTCAGTCTTTCTCTCTCTCTGGCATGAGGCTATGTTGTGATTTTGGTAAACCTGTACTTTGACAATATTGCATCTTGTTTATTGGCCTTTGGTGCTTGGCAGTAATTTCCTTGTGTGTGTGTGGCCACAGAGAGAGCATTGTTACCTATAGATTGTTTTGTTATGTTTCCATTTTGTTGTATGTATCATTAATGTGTTTTTCTCCTCCTTTCTCAGGAAGCACAGATGGGGTGAGCTGCCATTTCCTTTGGATATTGTTTTCTCCTGTTTTGGTTAGGTAAGAGTAGTTTAGGTAATGTAATTTCTTTTACCATAGATTAGATTGGGTTTATTTGGAGTATAGTGGTGTTTGTTTGTTGTTTTGGCCTGGGCTCACCCCTGAGCTACATGTGCTTCCTTTGCATTTACCAATAAATATCATTGTTGTTTACAAACGTGGTCCATCATTTCTATCAACCAACTGTTATGTTACAGCCCTTAGACTCACAGGGGTCGTAACATAAATGGGGGCTCGTCCGGGATTTTGTAACCCGTGTTCAATTGTTGGTTGATGGATTTGGTGAACTGTGTTTGTTTACACTTGTATAGTTATTAATTAATTTGTGTAAAAATGGCATTTGTGTAAAAAAAAAAATGGCAGTTAGTACTTTTGATCTGGGGAAATTCTTGAGCAATCCTACTTGGGAAGCGCTAGATAGCTGCCGCAAGGCAGACTTAGTGGAAATTACCACACATCTTGAACTCTCGGTTCAACAAAAGCATCTTAAGCAGGATATCAGGTGTCTTGTGGTAGATAAGCTGTTGGAGCAGGGGACGCTTGTTTTACCTGCGGTCTCTGATGAACATGCAAGTCCTCCTGGTGAACCTACAGAAGCACCGCCTTCTGAGGAGCAAGCCCAGGGTGCTGAAAAGGCAGGTGTGAACGTCACATTGCCACATTTTCACTTGACCTCTCCTGTGTCAACTGGGTCTCGAGAAGGGGCCCAGGTCAAGGTTAGAATAGCACGTCTCCAGATGGAGGCTCAGGAGAAGGCACAAGCACGTGAGGCGGAGTATCGGCTTCGTAGAATGGAGCTTGAGGCAGAAAATGAAAGGGCTGTTAACATTCGTAGGTTGGAGCTTGAGCATGAAGTGGAAAAAGAGCTCAGACTGCGGAGGTTGGAGCTGGAAGTCCTAAGGAGTGGATCCAACTCTGCTACACCGACTCCTCCACAAGGCCCGGGTATGTCCTCCTCCACAGCTTATTCATCACACACTTTTGATATAAGTAAACACATTGCTTTGGTGCCTCCGTTCCGAGAGACAGAAGTTGATACTTATTTTAATGTGTTTGAGCGTATTGCTGCTTCATTGCGCTGGCCAAGAGAGGTCTGGCCTTTGTTGCTTCAATGCAAATTGACTGGTAAAGCCCAAGAGGTTTGTTCAACACTTTCCCTAGAAGATAGTTTACTGTATGATACTGTGAAGGCTGCCATCCTTCGTGCATATGAGCTTGTGCCCGAAGCTTATAGGCAGAGGTTTCGCAGTCACAAGAGAGCTGTCAACCAGACCTTTGTAGAGTTTGCTAGAGAGAAGGGAACTCTCTTTGATAAATGGTGTGCAGCAAGCAAGGCCTCAGATCTTAACTCTCTCAGAGAACTCATTCTATTAGAAGAGTTTAAGAATCGTTTGCCAGAGCGTATTGTAATTTACCTGAGTGAGCAGAAAGTGTCCACTCTGCAGCAAGCTGCTGTATTAGCCGATGAGTTTGCGCTAACCCATAAAACTGTGTTTGTTGATAGGCGTGACTCGATTCCCCCCCATGATTTCTCTCAGAGACCTTCTGTCCCCAACCATTCAGAATTCACACACCCCCGACCAAGAATGTCACCTCCACGCTCAAAAGAGGAGCGGACATGTTACTACTGTCATAAATCTGGTCATGTTATTTCTGACTGTTGAAACGTAAGCAGCAACCGTCCTCTCAGAACTTTAGACAACCCAAAGGGGTTGGTCTGATTAAAATGGCACCTGATTCCGATCAACAGATGCACAATGATCAGGATGTTCTCGATCCTTGTTTCAGGCCATTTACTTCCAAGGGTTTAGTTTCCTTGACAGGGGATCCAAAAGATCAGTGTACAGTTCAGATCTTACGAGATACTGGAGCCTCACAATCCTTTATCCTCTCTGATGTACTACCTCTGTCTGAGAAATCTTCCTGTGGTTCTAGTGTCCTAGTTCAAGGTATTGAGATGGGTTTCGTGCCAGCCCCGTTACACTGTATTCATGTACAATCTGATTTGGTCACTGGTTTCTTTAAAATAGGGGTGAGACCTTCCTTGCCAGTTAAAGGCATTTCCTTTATCATGGGAAATGATTTAGCTGGAGGACAGGTGAACGCTGTGCTGGAAGTGTTGGATCACCCAGACACAGATTCTCTGCCTGATGACTTGTCACAGAACTTCCCTGAAGTTTTTTCTGCAAGTGTTGTCACTCGGGCTCAATTGAAAAAGAGAGGTGATGAAATTAATTTGTCTGACTCTGTTTTTGCTTCAGCCTTTGTCGGGGAGGAGTTGCTGGCTCCAACTTCTGATACCGCTGACAAACCACCGACTCATAGTAAGGTACCCCCACAGACAACTGTAACTAGTTCCGACGCATTGAAGTTACCCGTTACTCGTGAAATGCTAATTACTGCCCAGAAGGCTGACCCTTCTCTTGCAAAATGTTTCTCTTCTCTTGAAACAGAACAGAGGAGAGAGTTGCATTCTTATTTTGTGGATGAAGGAGTTTTGATGCGTACATGGAGGTCCCATGGTACTAGACTGGCAGAGCATGCACAATCGGAGATAGGGCTACCAGATCAGGTACCAGACTGGAGCACTGTTTATCAGATTGTTGTCCCTGCAGTTTATCGTCAGCATGTACTGTTCTTGGCCCATGACCACCCTTGGTCTGGACACTTGGGAGTCACTAAAACGTACAACAGAATACTTCAACATTTCTTTTGGCCCGGTTTGAAGTCCGATGTAGCACAGTACTGTCGTACCTGTAGCACTTGTCAGATCACCGGAAAGCCAAACCAGGTAATTCCACCTGCTCCCCTCTGTCCTATACCAGCGGTCGGTGAACCATTTGAACATGTCATAGTTGACTGTGTTGGTCCGTTGCCAAGGACCAAAGCCGGCAATCAGTTTTTGTTGACAATAATGTGTACCGCCACCCGTTTCCCTGAGGCTATCCCTCTTCGCAGAATTACAGCGCCTGTAATAATTAAGGCTTTGACGAAGTTCTTCTCCACGTTTGGACTGCCTAAGGTAGTACAAACGGACCAAGGCACCAACTTCCTGTCTAGGTTATTTGAGCAAGTGTTACAGTCCCTGGGTATCCGACATATAGTGTCCAGTGCCTACCACCCTGAAACTCAGGGGGCTCTAGAACGTTGGCATCAGACCTTAAAGTCCATGCTGCGTAAATATTGCTTAGACACAGAGAAAGATTGGGATGAGGGTGTCCCCCTTGTTCTATTTGCTGCGCGAGAGACCATACAGGAGTCTCTTGGTTTCAGTCCTGCTGAGCTCGTTTTTGGGCACACTGTTAGAGGGCCTCTGAAAGTTCTTAAAGAACGGTTCATGTCAAAGGGTGCCAGCACACCCACTAATGTGCTAGATTTTGTTAGCCAGTTTCGAGAGCGACTGCATCAGGCGTGCTCTCTCGCAAAAGAAGCGCTCTCTTCTTCCCAGAGAACTATGAAACGGCACTATGACGAGAAAGCTGTTTCTCGATCTTTCCAGCCAGGTGATAAGGTTCTAGTCCTGTTACCTATCCTTGGTTCTGCTCTTTCCGCTCGTTTTTCCGGACCGTATGCAATAGACAAGAAGATAAGTGATACAGACTATGTGGTTCGCACCCCTGATCGTAAACGTCACTCTCGTGTTTGCCACATCAATATGCTTAAACCATATTTTTCCAGAGATAGTGTGCAGGTGAAGACCTCAGACCAGACAGCCGGACTGGCCGTCTCTGCTGTTGCCTCAACTCCAATAGTTCCGGACTCTCCTGACGTTAGTGGTGAGGACGTAGATGGCTTGGAGTTGCGCAATGCAGCCCATCAGGGTGCTAGATTGTCCAACACTGAGATGTTATTGAACCTGCCCACTCACTTAGCACACTTACCTGAGGAGCAGCGAGAGGACATCACAAATTTGATTCAGGCCTACATGGCTCTGTTTGGTGATGTTCCCTCCTGTACTTCTGTATTGGCCCATGATATTAAAGTTAACAATGCTGTGCCTATCAAGCAGCATGCATACCGTGTTAACATCACCAAGAGGGCCATGATGCAACAGGAGGTTGACTATTTGTTAAAACATGGTTTAGCCAAGCCAAGTTGCAGTCCCTGGAGTTCACCTTGCTTGTTAGCTCCCAAATCGGATGGAACTCCTAGATTTTGTACTGATTTCCGAAAGGTAAATGCTGTCACCGTGCCTGATTCCTTCCCACTGCCCCGCATGGAAGATTGTATTGACAACCTTGGATCTGCCACCTATGTTAGCAAACTAGATTTGTTAAAGGGTTACTGGCAGGTCCCTTTGACCCCCCGTGCCTCGGAAATCTCTGCGTTTGTTACTCCTGACAATTTTTTGCAATATACTGTAATGCCTTTTGGAACTAACTTTAGGTTAGTTTTAACGTTAGCTAGCAGCAGGGATGGACGCCTTTGTGCAAATGCAGGCAGCTACAGGCACTCGAGGTCGAGGAAGAGCTGCTGAATTTAATCGGCAGGAGAGAGAGCTCGTCAAACCCGGATATATCCCTGTGGCTGTGGTTGTAGGCACGAAAATGCAGCCCGAACTACCTGTTATATTAAATTAATTGATTGCTGTTTAACTTGTCCATGTCCAGTCCTTTTGATTAGCCCTACCGTTCATTGTAAACAATGATGCATGTAATTATTAGGGATGCACGATAATTATCGGGCCGATAATTATCGGGCCGATATCAGCAATTATGACGTCATCCCGATAAACCCTATAACGTTATTAATAGCTCCGATAATATAATATATTTTTTGGTAAAAAAAAATGCGGTGTGGGTGAATTTGGATGAAGTGCGTTTGTTTTGACTGTCCGCTCCTCCCGTTTTGCCAGTACTGTGGTACCACTGATAGCGTGTGGTTTAGGATCAGGGCGTTTTACACAAATCCAGCGCTCCCTTTCTTGGCTGTGACATAGCCACGTACGTTTCTTGAAAGCAGCGCGGATGTAAACAAAGATGGCGACGCTAGTGGGGATTGTTTCAGAGGGGAAAAGTTCGCTTGCTATTTGTAATAAATGCAATGCAGAAGTTCCACGAGGAGGGAAAAGTGCAGCGGCTTGTGATACATCCAACCTAGCAGGTCACCTGCGGCATCACCACCGCTGCGATGGTGTGTTATTGTGTTAACTTAAAAGCCTGCGACGACGCGGGGAGCTAAGCAAAGCTAGCCCCTTTCATGGCTGTGATGCAACCCTTGGTTGAATACGCAGTCACTTATTGCTCCGTAGTAGCCAGGTTAATTTGCACCACCAAGGACTGCTTAAAAGCTAGCGGCTTGAGCCATTGGGTCATTTCTGTCAAACTTCTTTAATTTAGCAAATGACTCGTCAATAGGTACAAGCGTGCTTGCGCCGTCGTCGTAGGCTTCTAACACCATCGCAGCGGTGGTGATGCCGCAGGCGACCTGCTAGGCTATGTGTCCACTCAAAGCCTTTCTTTCAAGGCGGACAGCTTTGAAAAAAGAAGAAAAAAAAAAAGCTTCGAGCGTCTTAGGTTGGATGTATTATAAGTTGTTGACGGATTGTGAATTTTCATTTGGAAAAATAAATATGGTCACTTTATCAGTCAAAACTGTTGTCTTGGCTTTTGTTTCTGTTGTCTGGTTAGGTCAAAACTACAGGAATATACATTTAAGTTGGTGTTAAGTTATTGTCCTGGGAAGTCTTTTTATGTATTATTATTATTATTGTATTGTATTATTGTTTTGTTTCATGTTGGAAAAAAAAGAAAAAAATTATTGATAAAAAAATATATATACATTAACACTTTGATCGCCATGGTTAAATTCATAATTTACCATCCCTCGCCATCTCTATTTGTCTATGGAGAAGTTCCCCTTCTTTGCAGGGCTATAACTTTTTAAATTGTATTGCTAAATTGACATTATTATGGCCCATTCAATGTCCTATATCTATTGTTCAGGGTGTAGCAACGTTATACTTTTTCATTCACATATTCATACTAAAATACGGTCTAAAGTATAAGTATGTTTTTATCGTTTTCTGCAGCTTTCTCCAGAACGTGATTTATAGCTCCAAATGCATTATATTGATGATGAAATACAGTTTGATAGCAATCGGCGCGAGATAAAGAATTTCAACTGGACGTGGTTCTAGAAGTTACTACGTATCATCTGATGTTGACCGGATGGGCGGGGGGTCGTTTATAATTCCGTGGGCAACGTTATATCATTCATCTAGTGTGGGTGATATGATCATCAGAGCAGTAAAGTAAAGTAGTAGTAAAGTAGTAGTAAAGAACACGTTGGAAAATAACGCTGGATCTTACCGTATCTTCCTCGCGCCGTTGGGCGATGAGCGTAGAGCAGAGATATTCCTATTATGGGATGTATAAATACCCGATCCATTTCCAGGTTGTATAATAGTATATACGTCCAAATCATGTTGTTTGTCGAGTTATTTGCACCAATCGGTGTTCACTGTGTCAAGATGGAGTCCTGCTAATGATAGCGAGTGCCCGGACGAAATATGGGTGAGCACCATAGAGAGTTGAGTGGAGCTCAGCAGTATATCTCAGGTCCCCGGAGGAGAAATATGATTTCGATCACAGATTTTTCAAATATTGATATCAAAGACGTGTTACGGCGTCTTCGGCAGAATGAGCATGGCGGGCAATGACGAGTTTCGGCGTTTCCGGCGATTAAAGTTTTTTTTTTATACAATAAATATCGGTTATCGATATCGGTTATCGGCTTGAGGAGCATAAAGTTATCGGTATCGGTGTCAAAAAATCAATATCGTGCATCCCTAGTAATTATATTAACGTTACTGTGTGTTGTAGCTATGTTAATAAATTCTGAATGGCATTAACGTTAGTTGGGTATGATAGCATTGAATAGCATCAACGCTAGCTGGCTGGCTACAACAAATTATCACAAGCTGGCATCGTAAAATATCTACACCAGCCATGGGAACACTGTTTACTAAATTGTGGAGGCTTTTAATTGTCAAGGTAAGATGATTTGAAGGTGTATGCTATGGAAGTCCCCTGCGGCTCCACTTTGTTGAAATGTACATAACTAGGGCTATAGGATAACCACCGGTTAATTCGCGATTTTTTATTGGTTTGTCATGACAAACCAATTACATAATCCAACATATGTGTAAAGAAACAACATATTCCAGTTAACGGTATATATTTTTAATGATTAGTTACGGCGAAATCAATACTTCCATTTGTATAAATTCATTAACTCCAGGATGGTATTCCTCAAAGCTGTCAACCCTCCCGTTTTTCCCGGGATTGTACTGTATTTCAACCTTCTTCACACCCTGTTCACGTTTCACGGAATTGGCACGTTTTTTCAAACAAAAAAAGTAAAAGAAATAAAAATTTGGATTTTTTTTTCTTTTTATATATATAATTATTTTTTTTAAACTCATGAAATATATTGGGTCGCACCTAAATCGGCAGGGTCGGTCGGCAACCGGAAACAAACCATTATTTTTTTTAGGCCTAAGTGGTTGCCTAGTGGAGATTTAGGATTCACTGACTGTACACTGTAAGAAAGAAAACTGCAAGAAAACTAAATGTCTGGCCACCTGCATTTCACTATGTATGTGACAAATAAACCTCTTGATTATTCTTGAGTTGTAGTATTAATATGTAGCCTACAGTGATGAAGGTATAAAGACACTATGGTAATACATTGATTGATTGCTAACTTTAACAGATTGCAGAATGGGTACAATACAGTATGGCACAATACACAATTGTTAAGGGGATGCAGACTAGAGAAGGACTTCTTCCCCCATTTTCAATTCATCATAACATTTATGTATGAATTGTAAGATTTCAATAAATATGAACATGTTAATGCTACTACTACATAAACTGAATTTATACTGAATTTGTCTTACACTTAATGTTCACAGCATTTCACTTTCAACCAGGTATCTGATTAATTTAATGTAGCAACTAGTTCACCCAGTCCTTGTTGGACTGATAAGTGGTTGCCTAGTGGTGATTTAGGATTCACTGACTGTACACTGTAAGAAAAAAAGCTGCAAGAAAACTAAATGTCTGGCATCTATGGTTTCCAAATACTGTCAAATTACAGTAAAATCAAATACATTTACAGATTACAACCTTTATTTAATGGTTAATATTTTGATAAAGGTAATTTACTGTATTTTTATAGCATTTACACTTAGGAAAACAAAAGTAATCTGTAAAATAATAGTGAATTTCCTTAATACAGGTTTTGACCAGCAGATGGCAGCGACGAGGCAGCTCCATTGGGAGGGGGCGGGGCCGGGAGAAGGGGCGGGGCTAAAATGTGCACGTTTTTTCTCCTGCCAATGTTGACAGCTATGGTATTCCTCCCTGCGGGACCAATATTATTCTATGACAGCCCCGCCCCCATTCGCTAACCAACCAATCACTGCTACGCAACATCAACGCAAGGTTGTTCAGATTAGATTTTGGGGAGAGGTACGCAACATCCTCACAACACACTCTACAACACCCTCTGCAACATGTTGCGTTGAAGTCGTGCTGATGTTGTGTTGCAGTTGCGTTGCAGTTTCTGTAGCATGCAGAGGCCTTTAGACAGGGACCACAAAACTCATTAGCTAACTGTGATATATTTACATTGATATGGAAACTGAAAATGTTGTGTCCCTGGGTGAAAAATGTATAAATAAAAGGTAAAAAGCAACCAAAGCAATTTATAAATTGTGAACAACAAGTCACCAGGAGGGGTACATCTGGGTCAGTGGCATTGTTCGTCAAATAGTGTCAAACTTGAGTGTTACACTCTGAGTGCATAGTAGTATAGACATATTAGCAAAATAGGTAGTAGTAAAGAATAGTAGCAAAGAATAGTAGCATAGTAGTAACTAGTAAGGTACATAATAGTAAAAAGACAAGACAAGTTTTTAGTCGACGGCGGAGAATTGGCTGGGTTTCAGCTTTCCTGACTGCAGTGGGGAGTTCGTTCCACCATTGTGGAGTGAGGACTGAGAATAGCCTGTTTCACTTTGATGACCCCCCAGGAGCCCGGATAGGAGTGGGTCTGAGGTAGGCCTATGCCCTGCAATCTCCCTTCCACTCGTTCACACTGTAAGGAGCTCATACGCACCTTCAAGTGAAGGTGCGTCTTCAGCTCCGTACTCAACCATGGACAAGTGTCCAGCACACCAACAGTCCTTTTCAGGCCCACAATGGGCAAGATCTGCCGGTGCCCACCACTCCAGCAGAGAGGAGGACGTTCGCCGGTCAGGAGGAGAGCACAGATCCCGTCAAAAGATGCCCAGGTGCCATGACGTTGGATCTTCTCGCTCTCAGCTTGCTGCTGCCGTTCCTGAGACATCTTCAGAGAGAGGCATGAGAGTCAGTGGTCCCTGGGCGAATTTCAAGGGTGGCATTTCTGGCGGAAAACACATTGAGGGTCCACAGATTCCCACCATTCCATTCTGGGACACCTACAGATTGAGGATTTTCACGCCACTCTATTCCAGCACTATGTACCAGAGCTTGAAAATAGCATGGCAAGTGCTGAGGAAATGGATGAAGTTGAGTTTGAATACCACTCCTCTCCTGTCCCCTCTCTTCCATTCGTGACGATGGCTCGATTTGCCTTACCACCTCAGCCCTGGCATCGGATTCAGAGTTGGATGTGGATGAAGTCGTGCATTCCCTGGCTAGCTCCAGTAAACGAGATCCCTCCCGGGGGCCCCAGGATGTCTCTCAGGATGAGAGTCAAGTGTCCGCAAAAATGTCTCTTCTTTCCTAAGCTCATCACAGCTGCGGCCACGTCAGTCTCAAGCCTTTCTGTGTCCAAAGTTCTCCTCCATTGGTCCATACCTTGCTAGCACTAGAAGGACCTGGCTGGTACCTCACAAAGAATGACCTATCTTTCACACAGGTAGAGGGTTGTGTGAAGCAGCAGAAAGAAGGTCTGCCACGGGCTGGATAAACTGCTGGCTTCCCTACTCTGCCCGGATACCATTTGGCACCTTGAGAAGAAGCCAAGACCAAGAGACAGGCTTCTGTGTGAGATGGCCGACAAGGCATATTCCTCCGCTGAACAGAGCGTCACTGCAGGTAACAACATTGCTCTGCTGTCTACATTCCTCTCTGAGGCGTCAGTGGGAAAAAGTGGAGTTGAACCCAGAGGATACTGAAATCCTGGCTCAAGCCTCTGGCGCCACTCTTCACCTGGCCCAGGGGCAGGCTATCTCAGTAAGGAAGGTAATAGCTCTATCTACCCTTATGCAGAGGGATATTTGACTCTCCCGGTCAAACCTCAACGAGACCAGGAAGAAGCCGCTGATCTGCGCCCCCACTCTCTGTGAACGGCCTGTTTGGTTCTTCTGTAGAGGAGGTAATGGCGGCAGTCCATAGAGACAGAGAGGTCTCTCCTTTCCCACCACTTCTAAGGGCATCGTCCGCCAAAACCGACCGTTTGGCAGGCGGACACACCCACGGCAAACTCAGCCCAGCGTTCAAGTCCTGCCAAAAGAACTTAAGAGGCAAACGTAGTGTTATGGTTTTGTAAACAACCCCAACAGCACGACACAGACAGGTAGTTCAGAGTTAGCCAAAAACAACGGCCGTATTTATTTTCACAAAAAACAGAAATGTGCAACAAAACAGTAACTCCATTAGAGGGGAAAGTCTTCTAGTCAAGGTTGACTCTGCGGCTCTGCAGCCCTGTCCTTAGCAGAGTCTACTCTGCGGTTCTGCGGCTCTGCAGCGCTGTCCTTAGCAGAGTTTACTCTGCGGTTCTGCGGCTCTGCAGCGCTGCACTTAGCAGAGTCTACTCAGCGGTTCTGCGGCTCTGCAGCGCTGTCCTTAGCAGAGTTTACTCCCTGCGGTTCTGCGGCTCTGCAGTGCTGCAGCCTTAGGTTATCCCAACTTGCGGGGAAAAGGAAACGGGGAATCTCATTAGTCCTAGAACGCAGTAAATACAGGGCAGAGTCCAGTAACCAAACAAATCTACACTTCTTCAGTGTTGTAGGAAACACACAAAAAACGGAACCAAGGCGGAGAGTCCAGGACAGAACGAGGATTGCAGTTCATGGAAAAATAGTCCTCCAAATGAACTCACCAAAAGCAAAGTCGAAGTGGGTAACGAGGCAAGGTCCACGGGTCCACGGAGGCAGAGAGAGAAACACAGCAGCAACTTCCAAGGGGCGCACTGGAGAAACAACGAGAGGGAACAGCAGTAGAGCTGGTGGTGACAAAACGACCCGACACAGAATGATCAGAAAACGGAGTATAAGAGTGCCCCCACCGAGCTGATTGGAAACTCCTCTCAGGTGCGTGATGGTAATTGGCACTGAGAAGCGCGCAGTACTGTGAGATTGTGGTCTGGAACACAGCCCAATTGCTGAATACACAGGAGAGGAGATAGGAGCGGTTTCAAGGGTTTTAATGAAATGAGCAACACAGGAATTGGGGGGAATAGAACGGGGTTATGTTCTGTCTTGTGGCTGCCGTGGCGGCAGCGAGCGAGCAAGTGGTCCTTGTTCTTGTCTTGGGAGCTGCTGGGCTGCAGCGGGTGAGCAAGTGTTCCTCTTCGGGGACAGGAAACGTCCAGGCCGGGACGGCGGTCCTTTGGGGCACAGGAGAGAACAGGTTAGAGTAGGCAATACAAAGGATGGAATCCAGCAGAGCTTTAGGCAGAGACGTCGTACCTGGGTAGTGGTAATTAATACCACGACGGCTTCTGGTCAGCATCGAGGAGTAGAAGTAGGCATTCCATCAGGGGAGGATTGAGTGCAGCTGTGAAGAGTGAGGTGCCTGACCGCGTGTGAATTAGGGGGATGGAGTACAGCTGGGCTAGGTGGCGTGAAGTTAAGTGATGCTGGACGTATAAGGGTAAAGGGAGGGGTGGATGGAGAAGGAGAGGATGAGGAGGAGTGTGTAGTGGATGGAGAGGGGGATGAAGAGGAGCGTGTGGAGAACGTGAGGGGAAAAGGAGGGGGAGTGAAGTATGCCTGTGCTGTGATTATGACAAGTACTGGGCCAGCCCTCACACGTAGCGCTGCCGTAGCCCCAGCTACTCTGGGGGTGTCTGGCTGGCAGGGGTGTAAAGTACTTGAGTAATTGTACTTCGTTACAATACTTAAGTAGGCTACTGTTTTGGGGGATTTGTACTTTACTCAAGTATTATTAGGTTTGTATACTTGTACTTTTACTCAATTACATTTCAGAGAAAAAAAACATACTTTTTACTCCTTACATTTAAAATGCAGACCTACAAAGTAATAATCTCGCAGGTCCAATCATTTTAATAAGTATTTGTTATTCTGACCGGACTAACGTTAACATTATTAATCCTGCGGCCGCACTTGATTTGAAAACAGCCAATCAAATCCCCATTGTTGAGATCAGAGGCTCTGTGTAGGATTGTTAGTAACTGTCTAACTGTACATATGGCTGTTTACACTAGTAACTGTTTACCTGCATATATATAATTGTCTCCACCGGTGACTGTCTAGTTGCATATATCTCTGTTCCCACTGGAGGGCACTCTAGGCGGAGCCACCCAGGTACTCTACCTTATGGTGAGTATAAAAGCAAAGGTATCCACCCATTTCGTTCTCTCCCCCAATGTCTCTCAGTGAGAGAAGACTTGTGTTACTGCTGCTTACCATGTGAATAAAAGAAGTCACGCCAGTTCAGGCTCAAGATAGAAACCATGCCTCTTGACCACATTATTGTCGCCCTATAGTTGAATTCTGTTAACAGGTTATGGGCCCAGATAACGCCGGGGCGAAATAGCGTACTGTAGCAAGCTTAGCTGAAGTTATAGGCTAGGATAGCACCGGGAGCACCGCGTGGCTAGTCGCTAGGCCAACAAGAGCAAAAGCTAAGCATACCATTAACGAAGAGGATGGAAAACAAGAGAAGAGACAAATGGCCGACATTCAATGGAAAAGCAGAGAACTACGAGCTCTGGGAAGAGCGCATGCTGTGCTGCATGCACGGGGCGGGGCTGAAGGAGACGATCCTGGGGGCCCCCACCGGAGAACTGACAGCGGAAGAGCAAGCCCTGGATGACCAGCGGAACGCCAGCGCATACTGCGAGTTAGCGCCGATGCTCGACGACACCAGCCTGGGGCTGATATTCCGCGACACTAAAGACAGAGGCAGAGAAAGCCTGGCGGTATTGAGAGAGCATTTCATCGGGCGAGGGAGACCCAGAGTCGTGGCCCTCTACACAGCACTAACGGGCCTGAGGAAGGGGACCACCGAAACTGTGACCGAATACGTCAACAGAGCGGAGCAAATCACGACGCCATTGAGGAGTGCCGGAGAAGCACCGAGCGATGGGCTAATGATGGCGATGATAATGAGAGGACTACCGGAGATGTACAAACCGTTCACACTCCTGGTAACACACGGTTCAACGGACATTACGTTGGGACAACGGACAAGATAACGGCTGTGGACAGGATGACGACAGCGGACATGACGGCGGCGACTATCGACGTGAGATGAATCGAGACGACGCCCGGAGAATCGATGGCGGCGACTATCGACGTGAGATGAATCGAGACGGCGCCCGGAGAATGGATGGCGGCGACGATCGACGTGAGGCGAGTCGAGACGACGCTCGGAGGATAACGGGACAAGAAGACTGCGCTTTTGGAGCGCGGACGGCGGGCATCGCCGGACCGGCCCAGCTGCAGCGGGCCCAGAGAAGGGGACTGATCGTGGACACGGGCGCGTCGTCCCATGTCATCAACGACAGGAGTCGGTTCAAGAACTTTGACGACACTTTCCACCCAGAGAGGCACTGCATGGAGCTGGCGGACGGTAGACGCATCTACGGATTGGCACAAGAGAGGGGAGACGCACAGGTATGCCTCACGGACAGCAAGGGGCGCCGGCGTATGGTGACGCTAAAGAACGCTCTATACGTACCATCGTTCCCACAAGGACTATTCTCTAGCTGCTACTGCAAGCGGTGCTAAGGTATTCTTCGATAAAGGAAAAAAAATTCTTGTAGAACGTGACGTACCCGGTTTGACATAAAGATGTACCATAGAGTATTTTATCTGAAAACGGAGTGTAATGACAACGACCAGTGTAACGATAATGATGATGTGTGTAGCGGGACGGCCAGTCACGATATTCAGACATGGCACGAGATTATGGGTCATTGTAATTACGAGGATTTACTGAAACTGCAAGTAGTGTCGGAGGGCATGCACATTGAAGGGGAAAAGCGTAGACCTGACAAAAATTGTGCAATGTGAAAAACGGGGAAGTTTACCCAACCGAGATACAGAAATCCCACAGACAGAGTAAGGGTACCACTTGCACTAGTTGACATGGACCTAGCAGGCCCAGTAAGCAACGAGTCCATAGGAGGTTTTAGATATGTACAGTCTTTTACAGACGTGTGTACAGGGGCAGTGTTTGTTTACTTTATCAAAGAAAAGAGTGACACACTCCAGGTCACAGAAAAATTCCTGGCAGACGTAGCCCCTTATGGTACAGTAAGATGTTTGAGATCCGACCGCGAAACCGAGTTCGCAAATAGGGAGTTCCAATCACTATTGAGAAGGTATTAGATAAGACACGAGACGTCACGTCCATATCCCACACACCAGAGCGGGGCGGAAGAGAGGGAATGGCACACCCTTTTCGAAATGGCTAGGTGTAAGCTAGCAGATAGTAACTTACCAAAGAGCCTGTGGCATTATGCGGTGCAAGAAGCCGCTTACACCAGAAACAGGTGCTTTAATAAGCACTCGGGCACCACTCCGTATACAGCGCTGACAGGAAAGAAGTGTAATCTAGCCAGAATGCACCGATTTGGATCAGTGTGTTATGCGAACCTGCAGGACAGGGGAAAACCCAAGTCCAAGGATGTAAAAGGATTTTTCGTAGGACACGACAGAGGAAGTCCTGCTTTCCTAGTTTATCACCCCGGTAACGGGAGAGTGCAGAAACACATGCTAGTCAAGTTTGTCACAAAGACAACCTGTGAGAGCGAGACACAGACAGAGGAGCCAGAGCTGGACTCCAGAGCAAGGTGTGTAGAAATAGAAACACATCACCCCAGTCCAGGAAAAAACCCTCAGCTCAGAACTAGGCAAAATCTGCATATGGCTCGCTGATAACAAACACATGGGCAAAACAGAGTCCATTCTCTTCGGTTCAAATAACAAACTCAGCAAGACCGACGGCTTCTCAGTTACAGTGGGTGACAATATTGTCACAAGGAAAGAAGATATTACCTACCTGGGTTCCATCCTAGAGGCAAATCTTTCCTGTGACAAAATGGCATCCAATGTAATAAAAAAAGTCAACCAACGAACTCGATTCTTGTACCGGATCTCCTCACTGGTAAACAAGAATACCCTGAAGACTCTAGCAGGAGCACTCATTCAAGGGTACTACGACTATGCTTGCACCTCATGGTACCAAAGCACCTCAAAGGCGCTAAAAACAAAATTACAAACATCTCAAAACAAACTGGTCAGACTACTGCTTGACCTTACTCCTAGAACCCACCTCACCCCTGCCCACTTTGACAACCTAGGATGGCTTAGAGTAGACGACAGAGTACAGCAACTTGCAATGGGCCTGGTCTACAAGATACACTACACGACCAAGGTACCCATGTACATGACAAAATACTTCCCAAAGGTCAGTGAATACCACGATCACAACACCAGAGGGAGCTCCACAAATCATGTTAAACCCAGATTCGGCTCAAACAAGGGACTAAACACGTTTCGCAATTATGCCACATCAATGTGGAACGCCCTACCCAAAGCTGTAAAGGAATGTGAATCACTACCCACTTTCAAAAACACTCTCAAAAAACATCTAAGGGAGACTGCAACTCGAAACTGGCCCCTGTAAATGTCCGAACACAACCCCCTCCAATGTACAGTAAATTACCAAGTATGGTCTTGTCAATAATCCAATGTACAGTGTTTGTTTGTACAGGTGTACAGTGTCCCCCACCCACCCCTCCTACCCAACCCCCCACCCCCCACTCCTACCCAACCCCCCCCCCCCCCACCCACCCATCCACCTCCAATGTACAGTCCCCCCCCCACCCCCACCTACCCAATCCAATGTACAGTTTCTACGTCTAATGTATATACTCTTTTCTTTCTGGACTCTTTTTGTATCACAAACAGTACTGTAATTGCAAATCTGGTATGTCATAAATGTATAGATGTAGCAGTACTGTCTATCGGTATGTCATGTATGTCACATATGTTACGATGAATTGAAAATGGGGGACCCTGATGTAAACAAGACGAAAGTCTTTCTCTGGTCTGCATCCCCTTAACAATTGTATGTATTGAGCTGTACTGTACTGTACCCATTCTGCAATCTGTTAATAAAGTTTTCAATCAATCAATCAATCCTTAGTACAGTTGTGCATACAGACAGTCAGCAACCCCCAGAGGGCGATGACGAGAAGCACCTGAGGGTGACGTCAAGTGCCCCAAGCAGTGGGAGGTATCCCCCAAGGGAACACAAACCCCCAGAATATCTGCCAGACTATGCCAGAAAATGGGTGTATTCAGCCAGGTTACCAGAGGGCAGACAGACAGTGGGAGGGAAATGGTTGTATTCGATCCAGGAGGGTAAAGACCACGGTAAATACAAAGTATGGTTCATAGAAAATTTATTGAATGCTGAAGAATTTAGCCATATGTTTGGTCCCATGTTTAAGTACAGAGGTGGATGAGTTACCAGGTTTAAAATACTGAAATGGATCTTATGTTTAACCCCATGTTTAAGTACAAAGGTGGGTGGTTTACAATGTTAAAGTACAGAGGTGATTCAATGTTTAAATACAAAAGAGGATCTATGTTTAAAAATACAGAAGTGGAGGATTTGATCATCGTTCCAGACCACAAAAGAAAGACCTAGGCAGGTTAAACCATTTTATAGGTATGGACTTCGAACAGTCTGCCAACTGTGTAAAAATATCACAGATGAGATATGTGGGAAAAGGTCCTGAGATGTTTTTGACTGAAGTAAGAAATGTATAGATAAACTGTGGGTAGCTTCATTCAGTTGGACAACCTGTACTCGCCCTGACCTATGTTCTGTAGTGAGTAAGAGTGTCATAGTATGTTTGTTGACCCCACAGAGAATAATTGAACTACGTCAAAAATATTTTTT
Organism: Notolepis coatsorum; assembly: GCF_963971535.1. Classification (NCBI taxonomy): domain Eukaryota; kingdom Metazoa; phylum Chordata; class Actinopteri; order Aulopiformes; family Paralepididae; genus Notolepis; species Notolepis coatsorum. The sequence goes on along the minus strand of NC_140165.1, from coordinate 240,586,563 downwards.
CGTTATCCCAGAGGTGCTGCAGACGGACAGCGGTGTTTCAGAAAAGACAACAAAGGTTTAAGGACTTAGAGCCTACAGGGATACTATCATCCTGTGAAGCTGAGTATATGTTTCTAGCTATGACAATGCAAAATGTGTTTATCTAGAGCAACTGCTCGAAGTGATGAAGATAAGGTTATGAATGTATTGTTCAAAATGCAGTAGGTAATTGAAATATATCCTCTATACCGAATATGGTGTTTTTGAAGAATGGGCGTTCTGTCAAAACCGTTTAAAATGATGAACATTGTGTATATATGGAGACTGTTGTTTATAAGGACAACCAGGGGACCATTGTGATTGCTAGGAACCCAATGTGTCAATATAGATGTAAACATGTCATTATAAATAATATCATCTCATCAGGTATGCCATCAGATAAGAAAGAATGACACCGGTTTACTGTCCAACGGACGACAGAGTAATAGATACTATGAGGGAGCCTGTTTTCAAATTAAAATTGAAGGGATTTGCAAAGGTCATGTTTAATGTGAAGATATTGACTGTCATACCCTATGGATGTTTTTGGGATTATATATTATTTCCTTTGTTAAATGTTTTTCCCAGAAGTCAGCCAGTATGCTAATGAAAACCTAAGTGGAAGTGTTGAGATCAGAGGCTCTGTGTAGGATTGTTAGTAACTGTCTAACTGTACATATGGCTGTTTACACTAGTAACTGTTTACCTGCATATATATAATTGTCTCCACCGCTGACTGTCTAGTTGCATATCTGTTCCCACTGGAGGGCACTCTAGGCGGAGCCACCCAGGTACTCTACCTTATGGCGAGTATAAAAGCAAAGGTATCCACCCATTTCGTTCTATCCCAAAATGTCTCTCAGTGAGAGAAGACTTGTGTTACTGCTGCTTACCATGTGAATAAAAGAAGTCACGCCAGTTCAGGCTCAAGATAGAAACCATGCCTCTTGACCACATTATTGTCGCCCTATAGTTGAATTCTGTTAACACCCATCAATGGAAAATTAACCCGCCCACAATTATAAAGCGCCTCTACAAATTAAATATATTATTATTATTATTATTATTATAACACATCTGGAATGCTTGGTTGAGCCTTTCATTGCCTCTGGTTCCTTGTTCTTCTCAACAATACTTGTGAGAATTCCCCCACTGTTTGTTCTGATGGTCATGTTACTATAAATCAATAATTTAGTTGTAATCTGGTTATAGTCTTAGAGGTGCACAAAGCCATCAAACGTTTAGACACTAGAAAACCGTGGGGTCCTGATGACTTGGAAGTCCTAATTTCTAAAGCTAGCGGTTGATTTAATCGCCACACCTTTGACACATCTTTTTAATCTCTCACTGGACTTCCTCTTATATGGAAATCAGCCTTTGTTCTTCCCCTGTTGAAAAGGGGAGACCCTGCAGTCAAACAATTATAGGCCCATCTCCACATTTCTTTTAACGTTCCCCTCCCCCCCATGGTTTGTTCTAGCCTTTGTATGAATGTAAATTAACCCACCGGTGCCAAGGGGGAATGTTAAGAGGGCTCTGGAATCCACTGTGAGTACTGAGAATCTGAAAGAGTTTTTATTTACTAACAACATTTGATCTGATTTTCAATGATGGTCATCTCCCGCCTCGACTACTGCAACACACTGCTTGCTGCATGGCCTTCTGGCCACTGCCACCAAGCCTCTTCAACTCATTCAGAACGCAGCGGCCCGCCTGATCTCAAACCTACCGAAGTCAGCCCATGTCACCCCACTTCTCAGGGACCTGCACTGGCTCCCCATTGCCGCACGAATCCGCTTCAAGGCCCTCGACCTGGAATATTGTGCGGCAAAGGGAACGGCTCCCGGCCTCCCGCCTACCACCGGTCAATGGTCTCTAACTACACACCCCCAAGACCCCTACACTCTGCATCTTCTGGCCGCCTCAGACCTACTCCGGGAGGGTTGATTGATTGATTGAAAAGTTTATTAACAGATTGCAGAATGGGTACAGTACAGTACAGCTCAATACATACAATTGTTAAGGGGATGCAGACCAGAGAAAGACTTTCGTCTTGTTTACATCAGGGTCCCCCATTTTCAATTCATCATAACATATATGACATACATGACATACAGATAGACAGTACTGCTACATCTATACATTTATGACATATCAGATTTGCAAATACAGTACTGTTTGTGACACAAAAAGTGTCCAGAAAGTGTCCAGAAAAAGAGTGTATATACATTTGGTCATCAAAGAGAAAGTCGCCTATGACAATTTTTCCCTATTGTTAGGTTTTAGTGAGTTTTTCCTTACCTTCGCGTGGGGTATGTCTGGAAGTGCTTGCATTCTTTCATTTATTTGCATTTATTTTAAATTTGTTGGACCTTATGGTGTTCTTGTTCTGTTCTTGACTTATTGTTATGTTTCTTCTTGACTTGTTTAAAGAAGACGTGTACGGCCCATGGGGACATTAACACTTTGGTTGCCTAAGGTTAAATTCATGATATACCATAGATTGCCAGCGCTATTTGTCTATGGAGAAAGTCCCCTTCTTTGCAGGGCTATAACTTTTTAAATTCTATTGCTACATTGCCATTATTAGGGCCCATTCAAAGTCCTATATGTATTGTTCATTGTGTAGCAACGTTAAACTTTTTCATTCACATATTCATAGTAAAGTATGGTCTAATGTATAAGTATGTTTTCATCTCTTTCTGCAGCTTTCTCCAGAACGTGATATATATCCCCAAATGCATTATATTGATGATGAAATACAGTTTGATGGGAATCAGCGCGATATAAAAAATTCCAACTAGACGTACTTCTAGAAGTTACTACACGTCATCTGATGTTGACCGGATGGGCGAGGGGGCGTTTATAATTCCGTGGGCAGCGTTATACCAATCATCTAATGTGGGTCAAATGTTGATAATAGCAGTTAGTATCTAAGACGGTAACGTTACACGCTGAAACTCACCCCAGTCTCCGCGCGCCGTTGGGCGATCATCGTCGAGTAGAAATTTTATCATTATGGGATATATTTTTACCCGGTCCATCTCCAGCTTGTATAATGGTATATACGTCCAAATCATGTTGTTTATCGAGTTATTGCCAATCGATCACCGTGTAGCGTGACGAGCCAGAGTCCCATGAACCATAGCGAGCGCCCGGAAGTACTACGGTCGTCATGACAACCTCTATTCAACATCCTGTTTTGGCGATTGCGCCGATCGGCCACCAGATGGCGCTCCTGAACCGCCAGAGAGCTCAGTGGGTCCTGCTGGTGGATCTCAGGCCAGCGGAGGGACATTATGAATCCGATCGCAGATTTTTGAAATATTGATATAAGGACGCTGTACAGCGTCCCCCGGCAACTTTAGCATGGCCAGCAAAGACGTGAAAAGACGTGTCCCGGCACTCAAAGTGTTAACGTGTGTTGTCGGGCCTTACAAATAAATTTGATTTGATTTGATTTTATTCTCTGTCCTTGCCCCACAATGGTGGAACGAACTTCCCACCACAGTTAGGACAGCCGAAACCCGTCCAATCTTTCACCGTCGACTAAAGACGCACTTCCTCAATCATTATCTGATTCTCCCTGAATGTTTTTATTTTATTTTAAAAAATCTAACCCTAACTAACCTTACTGTCATGCACTTGTCCTACAGTACACTGTAGCACTCAACACTTTGATGAACATTGTTACTCAGCTGATAGGGTTGTGCCCTTCCTACTGTCTTGTTGTACATAACTTGTAAGTCGCTTTGGATAAAAGCGTCAGCTAAATGACTAAATGTAAATGTAAATAAAAAAGAAAATCATGGTTTAATTGAATCTTTAAACTGGCAGTTCCAGGGCTCCAGGTTCGAGAGCCGGGAACCATCCACATTCTTCAGGGCAGTCTGGCTGCCGGAGCCATCCTTCAGCGCCCGATACACGGAATGACTGATGACTGGTAACACCCACGCTACCACCATTTGGTGATATTGTTGCTAGACATGTTGCTCCTTTATTTTCTGACCGAATGGCATAACATGTTCACTGAAAAGGTTTCCTACCAAACATGTCCCTGCCATCACTCAGCCAGTCATAAACTTCGACATGGTTTGGTTGCAACATGCCGGCATTATGGGCAAGCTGTGGCTTCTCTGAGTTATGTTGTCAGGGCCGCCTGACATACAGGTCCCAGCACGGCTTCAGCGCCTCCTGCTGTAGACTGATTGATTGATTAATTGAAAACTTTATTAACAGATTGCAGAATGGGTACAATACAGTACGGCTCAATACACACAATTGTTAAGGGGATGCAGACCAGAGAAAGACTTTCGTCTTGTTTACATCAGGGTCCCCCATTTTCAATTCATCATAACATTTATATTTTATTTATATTTATACATACACGACATACAGATAAACAGTACTGTTACATCCAGACATTTATGACATACAAGATATACAAATATAAAGTACTGTTTAAGAGACAGAGTTTCTAAAAGAGAGTATATACATTTGAGGGGGAAGAAACTGTACATTGGAGGGGGTTGGGTGGGGGGGGGGGGTTGGACATTTACAGGGGCCAGTTTCGAATTGCAGCCTCCCGTAGGTGCACTTTGAGAGCGGTTTTCTTTAGCTGTTCCTTTCCCTCTGGGGCTGCTTAGCTGTTCACCCAACACTGTCCGCATGCAGACAAAGCCCACAAGATCTCCCTCTCGCCAAACACAGTCGGTTGGCCTCCAGCAGGTCCTCATTCGCGCTGATGGCAGAAGTGTGCGAAATTCCAGCAGCTCGGTTGTTTTCACATTCCCTCAAGGCATCCTGAGTTTCCTTCAGACAATGAAGACGATGCCCTTCTAAGGAAAGAAGATTCCCGCCATTCTAAGCCAGCTGCTCTCAATTAAGGTCCTCGGTTTTGACAACTGTGGAGTGAGGAGCCCGGATGACCCTGGTCCCGATGTCACGTGACCCGACGTCACGTTAACAGTGATAGGCGGTGGTAGGCGAGTGCCTCTACGCTACCCATCCACACCCTCAGATGCAGTAGGTTGAGTGCCTGTGATTCTGGTGTCCCACCAGAAGCCTTGCACTGCAGTGGGGAAATGGCTAATGACTTCATGACTTGTGCTTTTTTGTCATTAGTTCTATTATTTTAAAATGTTCTTATATACTTTAGATACTATTGCTACTATGTATGTATGTGTATATGTGTTTATATTACATGTATATATACATACAAATTATTCACTTGTTCTATTCTCCATCCATCTATCATCCATAGCAACACCCTCACAGACTCCCTGATGGGGGGATCCCCTTTGAACAGCCCCTCTGAGGTTTCTCCCCCCGTTTCCCCCCCCCCCCCCCCCCCCCCCCCCCATTGCTAGATTTTACGGAGTTGTACCTTATCTTCATTGGGGATAGTCTGGTGGTGTTGCAAAATTGTGGATTATATGGTGGTTTTTGTTGTGGATCTATTGTGATGTTTCTTCTTGATCTGTGAAGCCCATGGGGGCAATTCATTGTGATTTCGGGCTATACAAATACATTTGATTTGATTTGATTTTATGAGGTGTTCATCGGTCACCCCTCACTGGGAAACACCATGCTCATCAAATCAATGATGGAGCTACATGCACTTCCCCAACCCAACTTCAGAATTTCAGGGTCCCACAGGGATTACACTCTCTGGACAGTCTGTCAGGCAGAATAACACTCTCTCTGGACAGTCTGTCAGGCAGAATAACACTCTCTCTGGACAGTCTGTCAGGCAGAATAACACTCTCTCTGGACAGTCTGTCAGGCAGAATAACACTCTCTCTGGAGGACAGTCTGTCAGGCAGAATAACACTCTCTCTGGAGGACAGTCTGTCAGGCAGAATAACACTCTCTCTGGAGGACAGTCTGTCAGGCAGAATAACACTCTCTCTGGAGGACAGTCTGTCAGGCAGAATAACACTCTCTCTGGACAGTCTGTCAGGCAGAATAACACTCTCTCTGGAGGACAGTCTGTCAGGCAGAATAACACTCTCTCTGGACAGTCTGTCAGGCAGAATAACACTCTCTCTGGAGGACAGTCTGTCAGGCAGAATAACACTCTCTGGACAGTCTGTCAGGCAGAATAACACTCTCTCTGGACAGTCTGTCAGGCAGAATAACACTCTCTCTCTGGACAGTCTGTCAGGCAGAATAACACTCTCTCTGGACAGTCTGTCAGGCAGAATAACACTCTCTCTCTGGACAGTCTGTCAGGCAGAATAACACTCTCTCTCTGGACAGTCTGTCAGGCAGAATAACACTCTCTCTGGACAGTCTGTCAGGCAGAATATCACTCTCTTTGGAGGACAGTCTGTCAGGCAGAATAACACTCTCTCTCTGGACAGTCTGTCAGGCAGAATAACACTCTCTCTCTCTGGACAGTCTGTCAGGCAGAATAACACTCTCTCTCTGGACAGTCTGTCAGGCAGAATAACACTCTCTCTCTGGACAGTCTGTCAGGCAGAATAACACTCTCTCTGGAGGACAGTCTGTCAGGCAGAATAACACATACGCAGGAGATGCTGGTAGCCCAGCTCTCTGCGTTGCTACCGGCTTGGCCGGTCGTTCATACTAATACAATTGGCAGTATTAGAGGTGGGAAAGCCGGTGGGTGGGGATTGGACGTTGTGGACAGCGACTCCTACAGGTCGATTGGTGCGCCTGTACAGCAGAATCAGGAAGTATCGGGGGCAGCGTGAGCCTCCCACGCATTACTCCTCGCCACTGAGAGATTGCGCTGTTCAGGTGAAAAGATGCGACAGCTGCCTCCTCGTGTACCGGAGGGGACACGTGATGCAAGGCTTGGTCCTCACTGCAGCCGACCAGTGGGAGGCATAGTCTAGCAACTTATAAGGGGACCTTTTGGCTTAACAGGTCAACAGCCTTCCCCGCTGACTCAGTACATTTTGGATGTATGGCTGCTGTGCTGGTGCGCACGATGCACCTTATGCACATGTGATGTCGCCCCCGGTGCGGGCAGGCGTGCGTTCCTCACGCACCTAATGGCGCCACGTGCGCGCGCTCCCGCAAATGCGCATAAATGTCCCCTCGCTTGAGCACAGACTACAGACAGTGCCTAATTGCCTCTACGAATGGAATGTAACACGTCATTCACAACAAGTTAGGTGTGAATGTATCTGAGAACGTATTTAACACACCTGACGACCGGCGCTATATTGATATGCAAAGTAGCCCAGGTGGGTACTTATAGCGAGTACTTATCTGACCCTGCACGGAGAGCAACCCCGTCCAATGACGAACGCATGCCTGGGTGCGGGAGACCGGGGTTCAACTCCCACTCAAGGCAATCCCTTAACAGGGGTCGAATCGAAACAAACACAACACAGTAAGATCACACCGGCTACACTAGCATCCCAATAGGCTCTCTGTTTACAGTTTTCAGTAATAAAATGATTCAGTTTAAAAAGTCAAACAAAATTAAAAATAGAACGGACATACAACAGGGTATTTAACATACAACAGCAGTGCATCAGTAAGAAGTAAAAAGTGTGATAAAATAGTTCTCTTAAAATTACAGTGCATACAGTAGGAGGTAGTGAGATAAAATTAGCATAGAACCGCATTAATTTGATAGGCAGTGTATAAAAGTAGGCAGGGTAAGAATAGTGCAGGTAAGTACAATTTGTGTCAGGATATCCCTGATGTTTCATTGAAATGCCTGAGCAAAGAGATAGGTTTTAAGCTGTCTTTTGAAGATGTCTAGCGAGTTGGCTTCCCTGATGTTTTGGGGTAGTTTGTTCCACAGTTTTGGGGCATAGTTGATAAAGGCTGCATTACCGATCCTCTTTTGACTGTTTCTGGGAGCCTCTAGTAGTCCAGCAGCTGATGATCGCAGTGTTCTTGCTGGCCTGTAATTTATTAGAGTGTTGGCGATGTAGCTAGGTCCCTGTCCATTTAGAGCTTTGTATGTAAGGAGAAGGACCTTAAAGTAAATTCTAAATGTTACAGGAAGCCAATGTAAAGCAGCTAAGACTCGACTAATGTGCTCTCTCCTTTTGGTTCTAGTTAGCAGTCGGGCTGCAGAGTTTTGGATTAGCTGAAGCCTCTCTGTGGTTTTCTTAGGGAGACCTGTGAAAAGTGCATTACAGTAGTCTAACCGGCTAGATATGAATGCATGAATTAGCTTCTCAGCATCGTTCTGATTAATAAATGGTCGTACTTTTGCTATATTTCTGAGATGGAAGAACGATGTTTTCGTCACTTTGCTAATATGAGAATTGAAGTTCAGTTCTGAATCTATGATAACCCCGAGACTAGTGACCTCAGATTTGATCCAAGGGGTTAGTCCTCCCAGGTTCTTTATTAACGTTTCTTTTTTAGTTTTGGGGCCGATAATTCGAATTTCAGTTTTGTTCTCGTTTAGTTTCAGGAAGTTCTTACTCATCCATTTATTTATTGCCAGTAAGCAGTCTGTACTGGCAAGCAGTCGTCAGAGTCGTCAGAGTTTAGCCTGAGGTCACTGATTATTTTGGTGAGGGCAGTTTCAGTGCTATATTTTCTGAATCCCGACTGAAATTCTTCTAAGATGTTGTTTTCTTCAAGAAAGGAATTTATTTGAACTGAAACTATATTTTCAAGTACTTTACTAATGAATGGTAGGTTGGATATTGGACGATAATTTTCCATTACATTACTATCCAAGTTAGGTTTTTTTAGTAATGGCTTTACAACTGCTGTTTTAAAGGCATCTGGGAACTAAAGACATGTCCTTATCTTATCTTTCTTATCTTTTTAAGACTTATCTTAAAAATAATGACGCTGTCCACAACAGCTTGTTGTTGACTCGGAATGAAACCAAAGGCCTTGATTCATAAGAATCACATGAGGAATCTGAGGATGTGGCAGGAAAGTGACGTGGAGCCAAACAAGCAACAATGGCTAGAGGCTGGATAGGAAGTTATGCAACTGACAGTTTCCATGTTGACCTGTAAACATAGTTGTTCCATGGAAATCTTTAAGTGGAAATGGGGAGAATTGTTCAAGTTACCGGACAGACAGCTGTCAATCATGAGTTCCCCCCCCCCCCCCCCACCGTCTTTTTATGCTCTTTATGATCTCCTTGTATTACTTTTTATCCATTTTATTATATAATCTTTATCTATTAGTATCTATTATATTATACAATATCTCTATATATATTTGTATCTATTTGATTATATCTTTCATATAACAATATTGCATTATATATTATTTATATAGAATTGTGAAAAATTCTCTATATATAAACTTACCTTGCTTTAACCCTGCATAACCCTCAGACAACTGGATATTTGCATAGGAGAAAAGTAAATACATTTTTCTTTTTTGAGAAAATATTGACTCAGTCACCAGATGTTGTTTCTCATGTAATGGGCCACCAAGAAAAAAGTTACTTTGGTCTCATTAACAGTTTGAGTGCCAGCCATTAACATGGGAAACATGGTTAAATGCCAGGACCCACTTCAATAATAGCGCTGTGAACACATAATCGCTCTCTTAAATTATGGCTATGTGTCTAATCTGCCTGTCGTTTATTAATGACTTGTTTGCAGTCAACATTGTCGAAACAGATCGTTTTTTTATCTGTTCATTTTCGTTTTATAGCATTTTGAAAAGCCCTAGTTTTTCAGGAAAATATATAGATTCCGTGATAAAAGGCATTTACTGGAATATTCTAGCACAGTGTTTCTCAACTGGTGGGTCGTGACCCAAAAGTGGGTCGCTGGGCCATTTTGAGTGGGTCGCGGATGTGTGTGTAAAAACCTATCTTTGTGAAAGTGGCTTCTCAGCTCTGGTCCAGCTGAAGACAAAGCAGAGGAACAGATTGGACATTGAGCATGACCTCAGAGTTGCTTTGTCTACCATCACCCCAGACTTTGAGACTCTTGTCAGGAGCAAACAACATCCCCAGTTATCCCATTAGTTCCCTGGGATGTTAAGCTAAGAAGGATATATTATTTATTATTATTATTTTATTTCATTGTGTTTTTAGCCCTAGTTGCACTTTTGTTGCAACCCCAGTTATCTCTTTAGTTCCTCCAAACTTACTGTAGGTCTGTTAAGCTAAGAAGTCTGCTAAGAAGCACATTATTTATTATTATTTAATTTAATTGGGTTTTAGCCCTAGTTGCACTTTTGTTGCAACCCCAGTTATCCCATTAGCTCCCCAAAACTTAGGTCTGTTATGTTAAGCTAAGAAATCTGCTAAGAAGCATATATTATATTTATTATTATTTTATTTCATTGGGTTTTTAGCCCTAGTTGCACTTTTTTGTGTTTATTTCATGTTTTTAACAGTGCATGAAAGATTGTGTATTACTGCAACAATTTTTTTTTAAATAAATCATAGTGGTTCAAAAATTTGGGTCCCGACTTAATGACTAAGGAAAATGTTGGGTCCCGAGGCTAGACCAGTTGAGAACCACTGTTCTAGCATACACAAAAACGTTGTAATTTTTCGGCCTATTTATGAATCGTTTTCAAATAAACCCTAGATTATCGATAGTATATGTGTACTTATGCACGCTATAGAGGCGGGCTGAAAAATCGATTCTCTCATTTCCTGATCGTGCACACACAGACACACACACACACACGCATGGGGCAAACGCTTACATCTCTGTGAAAACAGCTCTGATTATCCTAAGACTGGTCAAATAAATTCCTTACCTGAGATCAGATGTTATCCAAAAAGATTATTCCAATTCCTGATCGCCATTCCAAATATCGATCACGCTTATTGATTACAGTGTTGGGTCCTGTAAATACATAATCCACGCGTTTTCCGGGCCGGCGAGCACAATCAATCCTTCAGATGCCTTGACCAAAAAGTAAAATGAGGAAACTGGCCACCCCCCCTGCATCAGTGTAAAGTAATGGGGTGCAGTTACACAGGGAGAGACAATAGGGGGCGGTATCTTCCCAATTGAGCTCAGAGAGACTCTGCAGCACTAACCCGAGGCTCGATTGATGAAATATGAATTCAAATCGCCAATAAAAAAAAAAAACGACAAACAAACGCTATATAGCGTCGGAGGCACTCAAAGGTCGGCATGAACTAACGACAAAACGTGTCCGTGGCACTCAATGTGTTAATGCTTTGAAAATGTAATACTATACTATACTTTACTTAGGTGCTACCAAGGGGTGTGGCTAAAAACACTAAACATATTTGCAAACTACAAAGGAGTACATCAAATTTAATTCAGAATTAAGACCATAAACAACCATATACGAAATCCTGTTTATGTTTAAAACTAAAGGAAGAACATGGCATTTCACATTATAGGCATATGGGACTACTCTGCCACCTGGTGGCATCATTGTGCACAAAATGAATACTGTATTATATTCAGGAAAAGTCAGTTATTTAATTTTCAGCATGAGTATAATTAAATAAGTCCTACTTCAAGTGACTTTATAGAAAATAAAAACTTTAATTGCCATGTTAATGTATTTACAAATATAATTCTCAAACAAATCCAACAGGGTACAACACAATTTTATTATTTCAATGGCTAAGAAACTTCCTTAAGTATAAGAAAACGGCTCTGGAAATCAAAATACAACAACCACTTCAACAACCTTGACACATTTCTGGGGATAAATACTTTTTTTTTCATTTTTTCAGTCAACTCTTCTAATTTTTGACCTTCCATAAAAACGGAACAAACATACAATGTCGACTCGTACAAATTCTGGAGTTCCTCAAAAGTAATTTCAGTTGTGATGATATAACCCAACAATTCTTCCTGGTTGGCCTTCACGTGACTTGATGGCAACATACACACGGATCTTCACACTGGTGACCATCGGAATGGTCAATATGCATACATTCTTATGATAGGGTTATGAGCAAAAGAGGATTGGAGGCTCATATTGGTGCATTGTAAACAAGTAATTTCTGCCAGAAATGGCCTATATAACCTCAATTCATATACATTCATGACACTCATCTATCTGTGGCACACGCAAGAAAACCTGTACACAAGAAAAAAAAGAACATCTTAACAATTCCCCGTTCAGTCATTCTGAAACTTCTGCTGAATAAACCCATTTCCTTTTTATCTGTGAGAACAAATAGATCTTATGAGTCGACAAGACTGAGAAAACAGAGATGTGGCTGTCGGATCTGCTCAAAATGTTGCTAGTCAAAACAGCACACGTCGTTATATCTACTGTTAAAAAGTGTTTTCTTTCTGTCTCGGAAGACTACGTGTGAGGGACCTTGAGAGTGCAGAAACCGAGGAGAAAAGGATGCTATGTGCCGTTATCAGCTGAATGGTGCTTCTTTTATCTTAACAGCTGCATAGTGAGCCTTTATGAACGGCCTTATAAGCAACTACAAAAAGTGTTATCTTAATTTCCACAAGTCAAAAAGGTCACATCGACTCTGATCCATTGTCGTCTGTTGAGAATGTTTTAGCTTTTCGGGAAAGAATCTTCTTGCATGAATGGGAGCTTTTTTTCTTTTATCTTGTGCTTGTAAAAATGTCATAATGTCAAGACATATTCATAATGGAGCACTGGGGAGAGTCCCTGAGAGAATAACTTATCTACAAGTCTTTTATGAACATTGAACCCATTTGCCAAACCATGCAGATGCCCTGGAGTAAAACTCACGTGAAATGCACCTGCATTTGTTTTGGAGTTTTTTCAAAATAGAATCGACTTATTTGGGGCCAACGGGTGCACCGGTTGTAAGTTTGGAACAATGACAACAAAACAAACTGACCAGTCAGTGGGCGAAATGTTAACTCAATAGAAATATGTTTGTTTTTCTTTGTCCCGTGATGTATGACTCATGATCCGACTGTGGATGTCAGATTTTTTTCATGAGTGATGCATTTTTGACACGACTAAAAATAGTTTGATAAACCCCTCAAAATGTCAGATTGATCATGTCTTCAATGCACCATTTTTCGTGCACACACTATATTGTGGTAAGATCAATATATATGTATATGAAACTTAAATTCTAAATGCCTTTCTCAATACCAATTATCACAACAGGTAGTAACATTAAATAGAGAAACAAAAGCTCATGATTTCAGGAAGATGGCAGTATGGTTTTTCCATTTAAACACAATGGCGCCCCCTTGTGTGCCACTCGCATCATAAACACCCAAAGTCTTGTTTTTTTTGACATCACATTGTAAGCTTTTAAAAAAGCTACATTGTTAAAGCTTGATGCTTGTGAAAACTTAAAAACACACAAAAATCATACAATGAGACATTTGACGGTCAACAAGAGCAGAGGGACTGAATGGCACCCGTTTCCAACTAGACAGACGAAAACCTTTTGGAACCAGAAACGGAGAGGGTCTTGCGTTGAGAGATACAGATAAATCTAAGCTCCCTTCTCAGAATCGATGCCATTAACCAATGACCTCACTGCTTACAGACGCATGACCATCAGTTCACACAAGCTCTCCTGTCAATAACTGACAGGGGGGGGGACAGAGTGTTAAGTAATTAGCACCATCAAATTGAATTTATTCATATAAATATCAGTCTCAATCACAAATTAATTAATTTAACCCTTTAGTAATGTGGTAGTGAAAGAGTTTTAAAAAAATAGCGGGAAAGGCAAATTTTGAGGTGTACAAATGTCCCCCAAGCGTCGATCCAAAAAAAATCTTTAGTACAATACTAGAGGAAGGATCTTCTTCTGGTTTACAATCATCCGCATTCTGCAAGAGAGCTCGCTACTTAGATCCAAATCCATTTCCAGGCCATCGGCGTATGGAGTGCTCGCAATACAACTCTCTGAACACCTCGCATTCAGTCCGGATACATGGAAGTTTCACTATTGCCTAAATCCATGCAATACCTTCAGATCTACAGTATAGTACAATGAAGAAGGGGCCATTTCTGCACACAACATGGCTGGTGGATGATGATTTTTGTTTAACCAAACCCCCCAAAAAACGTTAATTGTCGATTAGAGGTCCGACTGGGTAGTGTAGATGTCTAAGCACTGGCCTAGCAGCACAGACAGAAACCCGGGTTCAATTCCCAGCAGCGATTCCTCCGGCTTAGTCAGTCGTCCCTACGACGGGTGGGAAGCCGGTGGGGTATGACTGTCCTGGTCGTTGCAAACAGCAACTCCTACTGGCCGGCCGGGGTGCCTGTTCAGCAGGAGGGGGGTCTGGGGGAGATAGCATGAACCTCTGCATGCCTTACGCTCTCCCAGTGAAACTGCTAGCCGTCAGGTCAAAATAAGCGGCTGGCGACGAGGAGGCATGTGGTAGTCTACACCCTCCCCAGACTGACAGTAGGGCAGCATGTAGTCTCTACACCCTCCCCAGACTGACAGTAGGGCAGCATGTAGTCTCTACACCCTCCCCAGACTGACAGTAGGGCAGCATGTGGTAGTCTACACCCTCCCCAGACTGACAGTAGGGCAGCATGTAGTCTCTACACCCTCCCCAGACTGACAGTAGGGCAGCATGTGGTAGTCTACACCCTCCCCAGACTGACAGTAGGGCAGCATGTAGTCTCTACACCCTCCCCAGACTGACAGTAGGGCAGCATGTAGTCTCTACACCCTCCCCAGACTGATAGTAGGGCAGCATGTGGTAGTCTACACCCACCGCAGACTGACAGTATGGCAGCATGTGGTAGTCTACACCCACCGCAGACTGACAGTAGGGCAGCATGTAGTCTCTACACCCTCCCCAGACTGACAGTAGGGCAACATGTGGTAGTCTACACCCTCCCCAGACCCACAGTAGGGCAACATGTGGTAGTCTACACCCTCCCCAGACCCACAGTAGGGCAACATGTGGTAGTCTACACCCTCCCAGACCCACAGTAGGGTAGCGTAACAACCAGGAGGGAATTGGAATAACTAAATAATAAAAAATAAAAAAAATAAAAAATAAACTTCAGTCTTCATTTTCATTCCAGTCAAGCTATACGTCCTCACAGAGGTATCAGCCAATCACATTCTGACTCCGCCTCCTCCCCCAGCCACACTCGCCGTCGCCGTTGTCGCCGTCATAAATAAACAAAAACGTCCCGTCACTGATGTTTAAATCACAGGCATTTTGTTTAGAAAACAAGTCTAATAGTAATAATTACAATATTGTTTACACGAATAACACTGGCATTTAGAAATATGCGTTCGTTCCCCTGTCGCTCGAGGAGATGAGCTCTGTATATAAATGTCCTATTGAAAAAGTACTTACAGAGACCGTTTGAGATGTGGCAGTGTAGTTGTGACGTGAGATCTTTCACTTCTAGAGTATATCTTGTCTATGAGGTTTGTGACAAAGGGTATCTCCCCCAGAACCATCAGCAAAGCACTGGCTGTGGTGGAAGAGCGAATGAAGCTCAGATGAGGACCAGATAACCCTGTAGGTATTTTGGCTATGGAGAGTCAGGGTTGGGGGTTCGGGGGGAGGGGGGTGCTGGCTTTTGAGCAGTACAACTTGAGCAACACCTCATATACTCGTGTACTTATATACAATCCCCTGTCACACTGATTCCCGACGGTTCCAATTTTCAAATGCAAATAGCTTGTGTTACCGTGGGAAGGGGGGCGTGGATGCAGACGGAATTTATCTCCTTGACGGCTCGACTCTCGCTTCAACGAGAGCTTCCAGGAGAAGCGTCTCCAGAGCTGTACGAGCGCCCAGGTCGGGCGGATATGTCCGTGTGTGTGGGGTGATGTTCAGAGACACCACACCACTGTCCATATAGAGCTGTGAGAAGCGGCTCCAGAGCTGTACGAGCGCCCAGGTCGGGCGGATGTGTCCGTGTGTGTGGGGTGATGTTCAGAGACACCACACCACTGTCCATATAGAGCTGTGGTTCTCAACCCTTTTTGATTTGTGAACCCTGAAAACGGACTAATGCCATTTCGTGACCCCCCAAACGCGGTCAAGAGAGCATAGAGAGACAGGGAATTTAGACGGCAAAGAATGATTAAGCCAATTCGTTTCCCTTATCCGTTGCAGGTCATTTCCTTTCAATTAATAACCGGGGGAGGCCTTTAAACTTAAAATATTCCTTATTTCACAAGAAGAAAAAAACATATGTAGCTACCAAATTTATCTATAATAAAACACAAGGTTTTTTTTTCGCGACCCTCCCCCAGGATCATCTGGCGACCCCCTGGGGGGCTCTCGAGCCCTAGGTTGAGAACCACTGGTTTGGTGAACGTGGCAGGGCCGGGCGTAAAGGGGCTTGTGCATACTTTGGCTTTGAAACGGCCAGCCTGGACGAACCCTAATCACAGACATACATGTGGTGCTGCTACCGTTTCTGTCTCCTAACACTACAGGGGAAGATCATCACTACGGCTGGCAAAACATCTCGCAGTGGAGATTTAAAGAAAGCAAATATAATATAAAAAAAAAAAAACATATATAAAATAAAATAAAAAATACTGGTAAGGACTAATGCATCTTTCCTTTACATATGAAATTATATATTAACAAAGTGTTATAATACAGAGATTATAATGCAGTTATGGACAATTATAAGCCTAGTGTATGGGGAGGAAGAGAGAGGAGGGGGTCAGTCTAGCTCCTCTCTCCCAGGGGTGGGAGGGCAGTCTCAAGTCACTGCTTGGCCTTGGATTGGCTGGTATGTGTTAGAGGGAGGTGGGAGGGGGGGGGGGGGGGGGGGGGGGAGAGCTGCAAGGCCACCAGCCACAGGTCATGCTGTAGTCGCCATGGTAACCCTGATGTAGAGCAGCTTTGGAGGATCTGTGAGACAGGAAGGAGGTTGATTAGGTTTCAGCGAAAAAGCTGGTCTAAAAATACCCCAGATGGCCCGATCAACACACGTGATCGCCTCCTCGCTACATGCAATCAGGTCAAAGGTTTTTCCAGAACATGAAATGAACACGCCAATATGCAAATTCACAAAATACAATCAAAAACATTTTGGCCCTCATCATTTTATGCATATTCACAGGCTCTTGAAAATGTTGACTTAAGCTATTGATTTATTTTTAATCACTGATCATAACTCAACATATAATAATATAATAATTCATTTTATTTATATAGCGCTTCTCAATGACCCGAAGTCTCTGATAGGGACCAATCGCTATGGAAACAAAGACAGTTGTGGGGCAACAATATTTCACCAGGAGGCGCTGCACTGCATTCATAGACAAGGCCTTTAGTTTTGTTTTATTCGTCACATACATTCTAGTAAAATGCTTGGTTCTGTATGGCCTCCTGCTTACACCAGAGTTTGTTTGTATTCATCCACATCTGTCTCATTATTCATTGATGTGACCCATGATGAGCAAGCCTGTTATTATGATGAGTCACTATTAACACATTGACCGCCAAAAACGGCTTACGACGGGTTTGCTGGTCATGCGAATTCTGCCAAACCACGCTGTACGACGTTATTGAGATCATATTTCATTTTTTCGCCATGGCATTCATAATTCCGCCACCCAGCCTCTGCTGATACAGTGGGACTCTGCACAACAGTGCAACGCCTCAATACCGCCGCCTGGTGGATGATCGGGCGAGTTACAACCGGAAGTGGATCTGGTGATCTCGGTGCATCTGGGAAATCCGTCCGGCAGTCACATATCGTTGCGGGACTATAGACACACACTGGCGTGCTATGGATCGCTGCCATAACTCAATAATCGATATGATTTGGGCGTTTATTGCGCCATACAAACCGGAAATGGATCTAGTCGATCGACGTCAAATAAGTGGGATATTTTTCCTCCAGTCTCATCGGCGAACGGTAAGAGGACAGTAACGTTACTTTCAGCTTGATTGTTTATTCTTTTCAATGCAAACAGCTCTGATCAATATATCACCCATACTACATAAAGCATTTACTGACGATCACGGAATTATAAACGACCCCCCCCCCCCCCCTTCATCCGCGCATGATGAATCATAACGTATACGATCATGTACAGTTGAAATTTTTAATATAGCCTGTATCGGCAATAAACGGCAGTTGATAATCTATATATGCGTTTATGCCTATAACTCACGTTCTATGAATTACTGCAGAAAACGATAAAAACATTTATATTCTAGAAGGTATTTTTGGAAGAATCTATGAATGAAAAAGTATAACGTTCCTACATCCTGAACGATAGATAATCGATGTTGAATGGGCCATAGTAATGTCAATTTAGCAATACAATTTAAAAAGTTATAGCCCTGCAAAGAAGGTGAACATCTCCATAGGCTTAGACTGGTGGCAGTGAGCCTACATTGATGGATAGAAGCGTGGCAGTTAATGTGTTAAGACGAGCTATGAAGGAAAATAATCTATAAAAATAAAATAAAATATAAAAAAGGCACAATACGCAAATGAGTCAAGGCAGAAACGGCCTCACCATGATACTGGCTCCTTGCATGGTTCATCCTCTCCCTGAGTGGCTGACCTTCTGGGCTGACCGTCTTCTTCTCGACCGACGCAGACAGACACACCGACACAGACACACAGACACAATTATATCTGAGCCACTACTAGTCACGTAGATAAAAGCCACACTGGGAGCTTGCGAGTCGTGATGATAGGAACCAGTCTCACCACAGGGGTTCCCCTCCACGTCGTCCAGCAGGTTGGCGGTGGAGTTGGCCGTGCCCATTCTGGAGCGTGTGGTTCAGAACAACAACACGAGGTCTTGGTTATTAAATCAAAGGCCTTGTGACCGGAGGACAACATGATCATAATCAAACCACTCCTGGGTTTTAACACACATATTATATCTACCCAACGCTACCAGCCATTCAAGCATAAATATCTAAACATCAAGTTAATAGTAATAATAAAACAATAATGTATTGGCCTTTTAATATATAATTTGATTGTTTCATTGTTTTTACCCTTTTTCTTATGCTTTTATTCTGTCTTTTATGCTCATATGTTCATCTTCACTGTATTTTATGTCTTTTTACTGTATTTTACATCTATTTTTACTGTATTCTATGTCTATTTCTACTGTATTATATGTGTATTTTTACTGTATTCTATGTCTATATTTTACTGTATTTCATGTACATTTTTACTGTATTTTATGTCTATTTTTATGTCTACTGTATTTTATGTCTATATTTACTGTATTTTACGTATATATTTATGTTTATTTCTACTACTGTGAAGCACTTTGGGCTGCAATTCATGTATACAATAAAGTGTATTATTATTATGATTATCAATAACCATAGAATATTCCCACCAGGGAAGAGGAAGCTCCACCATGACAACAAGAAGGATACGAGTGATGCTTCAGGAGGGTCCTCCTCTTCGACTTTCTCCTCTTCGTCTTCTCCGAGAATGTCCTGGCGATTTCAAACAGCTTCTTCCTCGTCGCTGAACGTGGAGGAAACACAGACGGGGGTTTATGTTTATGTTTATTAAAGGATCCCCATTAGAGACACATGAAGGAGCCTCTAGTCTTCCTGGGGTCCTGCACAAAACAAATACTGTTACAAAGGATCAGATTAAACCGAATATATATATTTATTGATTGATATATATTGCATAGTATTTGTATATCGTTTGATATCCCTTGTATATTCCTTGTACATATACACGGAATATCCCTTTAGCCTACTACAGACCATAATATTTCATTCTCCCATTGGACAGCGGTCCACAGGCGCCGGGGCCGCGCCTCCAGAGTCAGGTTCAAAGTCACCGTCAAGACATGTCTGTGCATGCCCGGCCTTGCCCAGGGATACGAGACAGAAATGTCGTTGGCACTAGTTTGTTCACCGTGCATATAAATACGGCGCAGGTGAATACAGAAGCACTTAGTCTTACTTAGCCAGAAGTCAAGAGTTACCCAATAAGTTGAAGCCTCACCCACGATACAACGTGCGGTGAAGTATGGCCTGTTTGGCCCCAGAATAGAGCATTGAGACCGCGTGCGAATTAATAACTGAATTGTCAGAGTTTGGCGCTATACCGTCGAGTGCGACATATTTCTATTAAGTCAGTAATAGTCTATTTGTGTATAGTGTATCGTGTGGCTAAAGTTCTACAGTGACCAGCATCACCAACGCTTCCTCGTATTAGCTAGAGTTCTTATCCAGGCTGGGCTGCTTTCATGGCGCTTTCACCCGAGGAGACCTAGACGAGAACCGTGTGGACATGTACACTGGATTAATCTACCCGACGACTACATAGCCCTTTGCGGCTGGATTATATTTGCTTTGGTCCTGTGATTTATGGAGCGGAGAATCGCCGACGCCTACGCGTGTTGGATTTACCCTGTGAGGAGACCAGTCGAGTCGGCGCCTCAGAGAGCCTGAGGCCGGCTAGCTTTCTTCACTGTGGAGCTACAGTCTACGGAGAACAGCTGTATTCGTCTGTGGATCAAGAGGCTATTGCACCGTCTCCTGTACTTGGAGTCTCCTTAGTCATCGTTGACCAGACTCTCTACTACCGACAGATCCTCTACCCCTGCTGGCTTACAACCAGGGGGACCCTTCCAGTATATCCCGCTATATATTACTAGTGTACCATAGATATAATTCCCTAAGATTCAGGTTGTATAATTACCTCCTGCGTAACCAGAGAATGGACATTCATTGTTGATTTGCCTACGCACATTCCTTTGCCTTACAAGTGCATTCAAAGTATAATAGAGATTATGTACCTTTTGCTGCAATAAATACTTAAAGACAACTTTGTGTAGAACCGGTTCATTGTGGGAAGTGTTCATTATATTTAGATATCATGTACTGTATGGCCAGTAATTAAAGTACATAAAGCGGTAGTGGTTTAATGATACCATACTTATCAATACAGTCAGGGAATTGTACCCCTCAGTTACAAATACAATACAAATGTACAACAAAAAAAAATAAAAACAAAACGCATAAATTAAAAATGAATACAAATATACAAATTCACATTATAAAATCTAACATTCCAGTCAAAAAAAAAAAAGATAAAATACACAGATAAAAGTTACATACTTGACATGTTTGCAAGATATCTCTTTTTGAAAGTAATTGTATTATGTATTGTGGATGAGATGTTTTTCGGCAGAGCATTCCAGAGTACTATTGACCTATATTATGCCAGTGAGTTTGAGAAAATGTGATTTTGGAGCTGTTTTTGTTCTGACAGGGGTCACTGACGCTCAGCAGCCGCTAACGCTCTTCCCTTGAGTCAATGTAGGACCAGTGTTGCGATGCTCATATCAACACTGGTTGCACGCACGCTAATGACGCCACGCGCGTGTGCGCGCTCCTGCGCATGCGCATAAATGTTCCCTCGCATAAGGACAGACTAAAAACAGTGCCTAATTGCTTCTACGAATGGATGTAACACCTGACGATCGGCGCTATTGATATGCAAAGTAGCCAGGTGGGTACTGCGAGTTGGCGCATCAGTCGAGTGCAGCGCATTCCTGTGTGCACACGCGTGCACATCCGTGCGTGTACGCGCTTCTGCTCACAAAACTTTGGTTGCACGGAGTGCAACCTCGTCCCATGAGCAACGCACCACTGTGTAGGACGACACTGTCCTCAAGTGTGTCGACACGTTCATTTACAAAAGAAAACACAAGTAGTAGTATTTGAATCCGGGAGCCTTACATTTGCCCATGTGTTTGAGTTTGTCTCGGAACAAGGCGTCGTCCGAGACGGTGTCCACAGAGCCGGAGGTGTAGTGCTCTCCTGGAGGCAGGGAGCAGGGTGGGAGAGGGAGAGACCAGGGTGGGAGAGGCAGGGAGCAGGGTGGGAGAGGGAGAGACCAGGGTGGGAGAGGCAGGGAGCAGGGTGGGAGAGGGAGAGACCAGGGTGGGAGAGGCAGGGAGCAGGGTGGGAGAGGGAGAGACCAGGGTGGGAGAGGCAGGGAGCAGGGTGGGAGAGGGAGGGAGCAGGGTGGGAGAGGCAGGGTGGGAGAGGGAGAGACCAGGGTGGGAGAGGCAGGGAGCAGGGTGGGAGAGGCAGGGAGCAGGGTGGGAGAGGGAGAGACCAGGGCGGGAGAGGGAGAGACCAGGGTGGGAGAGGCAGGGAGCAGGGTGGGAGAGGCAGGGAGCAGGGTGGGAGAGACCAGGGTGGGAGAGGGAGAGACCAGGGTGGGAGAGGCAGGGAGAGGCAGGGAGCAGGGTGGGAGAGGGAGAGACCAGGGTGGGAGAGGGAGAGACCAGGGTGGGAGAGGGAGAGAACACACACACACATGTAGAAATGACGCATAGGCACAGCGCATGTGAAAAGTGTACAAACATAACAAAGTACGCAAACGTAAATAAAACACACGCACGCACGCACATGCACAGGTATTTATAGCACCATGTCCGTAACACACAAATCCTTGACACGGCAAAAAAAAAAAAAAAACACAAACAAATGAATATCGTTATAATATTGTTTATTTGTTTATTATCAATAATAAACGAATATTGTTTAGTATTGAATATCACAGTGAATGTGCATAGACATACCCTCACACACACACAGACCCCCAATATTAGACAGAATTCATTGTGTAGCAGACAGAAAGTGAGCTTGGCAGAGGAAGCAGGATGAGTGATATCTACCTGTGGAACTCTCCATGCTAGATGAATGAGTGGACTTGGGTTTCTTTGACTCATACTTCAAGCGATCTAAAAACAGAGAGCAGATGTCGTGACCACTGTGAGGAGCAGCGAGGTGGTGAGGACGAGGATGGAGCTCATGGGGGGGGGGGGGGCGGATGAAGAACTCTGATATCGTTTCTGCATCCGTCCGACTTGAGCGGCCTACGCTCGACGCAAATAATAGAAGAGGCAGCTTGAGCATGAATGCACCGTCGGACTCGAAGTTAAGGCTTTTTAAAACCGGTTTGGTCTCGGCTGATTGTTGCACCACCAAACGGCTTGCTGTTCAGTGGGTGATGCTGGCAGATCCCAATCCGAGTTAACCAACCGTTTCTTTGGTACCTCACTGAATACAACAAGAGGTGCATTCAAAATGAAGAATTCTTGACAGAAAGAACTAAAGAACTTACCCCAGGTCTGTAGAGACCTCACCCTACCATTAATCTTTACCACAGGTCTGTAGAGACCTCACCCTACCACTCATGGCAGCATGCTGCTGACTATCAATTTGTAAAAAAAAAAAATTATTTTAATAGCACTTATTAGTAGGGGTGTAACAATGCAATGCATCGATCCTAAGGTCGAATCGAAGTCAGGAGATTTCATGATGCATTGAATCGTTGCCTGAAGAATCGTAATCGAATCGAAGTGGGGTAAAATATTTACACCCCTATTATTGACCTATAGTCCATTCATGCCGAGTGAATCAGTTCCCCCAGCCACATTTGTGTATTCAACATTTTTTGGGGAATTAACTGATAGAAAATGTATCTAATCACATCGAATCGTGGTCAAATGAAGAGATTTCATGATGCATTGAATCGTTGCCTGAAGAATCATAATCAAATCGAAGTGGGGTCAAATATTTACACCCCTACTTATTAGGAATCTCTAAAAGCATGGATGCAAGTCCCTCCAACATAAGCTGAGGGATGAGAGGCTGTGACAGACGGAGAGAGGGACAAGCATGGGGACCTTTGGCATTTAAACATACTATTGGCATCATGTATGGAACAGCACAGAACGAAGGAGCTTCATGAGACAAGGAGTGAGTGGTCTTCTCAGCGCTAGTCAACACAAATGATATAGATATGGGGGAAAAACTGGTACACAGGACAGTTTATGCCTATATTTCTGGTGTAAAATGTATTCATCTTCATCAGAGTCTTCTTCAGGGCTTCCTCATCACCCTCGACCCTCAGATGAAGCCCAGTCAGCATTGAAGCGTCATTTTAGCAGCAGAAACACAAGGCTGTCCATGTGCTCCTGTGAGCTTTTCTCTCCATCTGTTGCCTCACTGTGCTGTTCCTGAGAGGCACTGGGCTGACGCACAGTGGAATCCCTTCTATTACAAATCCTATAGTATTTCACCACATCAGGATGTAAATGTGCCTCATGTTAGAGAATATCCTATATGTTTGGATATAAAAACACACTATATTACAATGACAGTAAAGCCAAGGCAGCACACTGACCCAAGTGCTCACGTGTGTATGAATGTCAAACCCCTGTGCTGCTTGAATAATCAGTGTTTAAAAAGTGAAGACTGTACAATTCTCTCCTGCAGATAAGAATATTTATATCCGACTATACTGGGTTCATACACATTCTTCTGAATATATTCCATGACATTCCAGGATATACAGTATAGGTCAAACGTCTGTTTTAAATATCCATGGATATTATGGTATGTACGGCATAGAGAGTTTCCACGATTCGACACATTTGTGAATGCAACAGACCTTTGGGGCGGGGCGGGGGAGGGGGGTTGATTTGATTGGCGCTTTATTGACGTCCTAAGGTCCTCACACGTTGGAGGGCGGCGCAAAATCAATTGTGTGAATCGTTTGCCCTCAAGTACGGAGTGACGCAACTCACGGATTAGGCACTTTTTCCAGGAAGCTAAATCAATGGATTTCTTTAGATGAAAATAAAAGGCAAATTAATTTAGTGAATTCTTTGGCACATAGTGATAAATACACGGGGGAAATGGAGGGGACATTTAAAAAAAACTAAATTACTTTAATGTTTAATGAAAATATTTTGCTCTGCATGTCCCAGGTCTGGTTTCAACACGCTATAACCATCACCATAGGCTTCTGAAAACAGAGGTTCTGGTATTTGGGTTGTTATTCCATTAAAAGGTAACTAGGTCCATCTGTTATATTTAAAATCATTAAATATAAGACATTTCCATGACATCCAAAACATGCTGGTCCAATGTAATCAGAGAAAGTCCCTGACAAAAGCTATAGAGGTGCTTTGGATGCAAACATCTATTAATTATTTGCACAGCGACAAAAAACGACTAAGTAAGAGGAAAAGGGGAAGGTTCTGTCCTCAGACCATCATCAGCACTACTATGTTTTGCATGTCGGCTCTAAATAGACAGCCAATCTATTAGCGGTAGCCAATGGGAATGAGGCTGATGGGAGGCAAGGATCAATCAGCCATTGGACCTGTCTCAAAACCCTGCCCTCTTTTCTTGATCCTCCAATCACAGCTGTCGCTTACCTCTGACTTCCTCGTACAAACAAAGTTTGTACGAGGAAGTCCGAGGTAAGCGACAGCTGTGATTGGAGGATCAAGAAAAGGGGCAGGGTTTGAGATAGGTCTATTCCCAAGAGGCCTACAAGGAAATATACACAACCCATACAGAAATATACATAATTAACCATAGATTAGGAGTATATACAACATTGTTACACTATCTACTAAAGAAGAAGAATTAGAATGCCAGATACAATTCACATATTAGGACTAAATACAAAGGCAACTGCACAACTATACAAAACAACTATGACAAATCAGGGGGGCACAGCTACAGAGTAAGGCCTTCTATAAGACCGGTGAGACCGATGACATTAGACAACGTCTTACTGTACATGTACATCTGTTGGGATCATATACCTTCTATCATGTCCATGTGGGCTGCAATACACAGGAAAAACAAAAAGGCATGCATCATAGAACACAACAGTTCTATAAAAGGAGAAATTATGTTAAATCATCCGCTGCCAAATGTTTTCATGCCAAGCCAGTCATCCCGTCCCCAACACGTTCATTTTGTGTCACTGAACAGATTTCTAAAACCCGTAGAGGGGGTGACGTTGATCAGAGGTACTCAAATCTGAATGGAAATGGATTGAAGACAGATGTAGCTGTGATTTGTCATAGTCATTGTTGTTCTGACATTCAAATTCTTCTTCATAGTAGATAGTGTAACAATGTGGGATATATTCCTAATCTATGATTAAGTATGTATATACAGATAAAAGGTATATATATACAGATATGCTGGTCTCCTGCACCTGGCCCACTCCTTGGTAAGCCTAAAGTCATATATATATATCATATCCAAAACATGCATCATATTCCATAACCTTTCCAGGTCTGGAAAACACACATTTCAAATTCCATAACTCTTCTAGGTTTTCCATGACCGTATGAACACTTCTGCTTATGTTACCACCAGGAGAGAAGTGTGTGGTTCTCAGTAATTAATTTTCCTTCATTCTATTCCTATGAACTGATGACCTGCACCTTTCTGGGTGTGCGCTCTCTGTTTCACTCCTAGTCGTGTGGTCGTGTGCGACGTACCTCTTTCTAAGGCGATGAGGAACTAGTCGTGTGGTTGTGTGCGACGTACCTCTTTCTCAGGTGACATGGAGCTAGTTGTGTGGTTGTGTGCGACATACCTCTTTCTAAGGTGACATGGAGCTAGTTGTGTGGTCGTGTGCGACGTACCTCTTTCTAAGCGATGAGGAACTAGTTGTGTGGTCGTGTGTGATGTACCTCTTTCTAAGCGATGAGGAACTAGTTGTGTGGTTGTGTGTGATGTACCTCTTTCTAAGGTGACATGGAGCTAGTTGTGTGGTCGTGTGCGACGTACCTCTTTCTAAGCGATGAGGAACTAGTTGTGTGGTCGTGTGTGACGTACCTCTTTCTAAGCGATGAGGAACTAGTTGTGTGGTCGTGTGTGACGTACCTCTTTCTAAGCGATGAGGAGCTGGTCGTGTGTGATGTACCTCTTTCTAAGCGATGAGGAGCTAGTCGTGTGGTTGTGTGCGACATACCTCTTTCTCAGGTGACATGGAGCTAGTTGTGTGGTCGTGTGCGACATACCTCTTTCTAAGGTGACATGGAGCTAGTTGTGTGGTCGTGTGTGATGACGTACCTCTTTCTAAGCGATGAGGAGCTAGTCGTGTGGTCGTGTGTGATGTACCTCTTTCTAAGCGATGAGGAACTAGTCGTGTGGTTGTGTGTGATGTACCTCTTTCTAAGCGATGAGGAGCTAGTCGTGTGGTCGTGTGTGATGTACCTCTTTCTAAGCGATGAGGAACTAGTCGTGTGGTCGTGTGTGATGTACCTCTTTCTAAGCGATGAGGAGCTAGTCGTGTGGTCGTGTGTGATGTACCTCTTTCTAAGCGATGAGGAGCTAGTCGTGTGGTCGTGTGTGATGTACCTCTTTCTAAGCGATGAGGAACTAGTCGTGTGTGTGTGACGTACCTCTTTCTAAGCGATGAGGAGCTAGTCATGTGGTCGTGTGTGACGTAGCTCTTTCTAAGCGATGAGGAACTAGTCGTGTGGTCGTGTGTGACGTACCTCTTTCTAAGCGATGAGGAACTAGTCGTGTGTGACGTACCTCTTTCTAAGCGATGAGGAGCTAGTCGTGTGTGACGTACCTCTTTCTAAGCGATGAGGAACTAGTCGTGTGTGACATACCTCTTTCTAAGGCCACGAGGAACTCGCGGTTGCGCTGCAGCTCCCTCATGAACTCCTCGTTCTGCAGGAAGAGGGCGATGCGCTCGTCCTCCAGGTACTGCTTCAGCTTCCGCTCCTGCTCCGTGGCGCCTGCCGCCGCCGCCGCACCGGGCCCTCCGCTGGTGCCCGCGGCCCCCGACCTGGGACCGGCCTGGCCCGCCAGCTGGCTCATGGAGGAGAGGGAGGAGGAGGAGGAGGAGGAAGGCTGGGACAGGCTGCTCTGAGAGCTCTGCTGACCGAGATATGAGAGAGACAGATATGAGAGAGAGACAGAGATATGAGATAGAGAGAGTGAGCGACAGAGATATGAGAGAGAGAGAGAGAGAGAGTGAGAGACAGAGATATGAGAGAGAGAGAGAGTGAGAGCCAGAGATATGAGAGAGAAAGACAGAGATATGAGAGAGAGCCAGAGATATGAGAGAGAGAGAGACAGAGATATGAGAGAGAGACAGAGATATGCGAGATAGAGAGTGAGCGACAGAGATATAAGAGAGAGTGAGAGCCAGAGATATGAGAGAGTGAGAGACAGAGAGAGAGAGAGACAGAGATATGAGAGAGAGAAAGAGAGATCAGATCTTGTCCAACGCTTGGTAGCGCTTCGATCTGTGATAACATTAGCTAGTGTTAGTCGTAAGAAACACTCTCTCTAATGCCGTTAATGTTACCTCTAATGCTAGCTAACAAGCGGATTAAGAGTCTCACTTTCTTCAGAGACCTCAGAGAGTCGGAGCTCCCAAGAGACCTCCATATCTATATCCAGAGTGATCTCCTTTGCGTACCTTTATACTGTCCAACTGTTGAGGCAAGATTCGCAGGAAGTCGTCGGGAAGGTTGCCGAGCAACGGAGGGTTCCAGTTCCGGTAACTTCTGACCTGCCGGTGACCTGGAGGAGGCTGCGCTTCAAATCTAGGAGAGGGCACATACAAATGTTTTACGAGATTAGGACACGCATGACATCATCTGATGCACTAGCTAAATCAAACCAATTTGATGTTTGAAACCAGGCTCTATTTATTCACCACCTTTTCCCAATTTCATGCCCACCCCCTGAAAAGCATGGGAGGAGGGAGGAGTGGGGAGGAGAGGGGAGAGAGGAGAGGAGAGGAGAGGGGAGAAGGAGATAGGAGGAGAGGGGAGAGAAGAGGAGAGGATAGGAGAAGAGGGGTGGAGAGGAGACAGGAGGAGGAGTGGGGACGAGAGAGGAGGAGAGGGGAGGAGAGAGAGAGGAGAGGAGAGAAGAGAACAATACAAAACAGATAGCAAAACGATTTTAACTGAGACTCTGAAAGCCTTTATAGATTCAGTCCAACATTTCCTGGTGAAGGAATCTATGTTTTTCAATGTGTATATAATGTAAATATCTGGTGGATGACAGCATCTACTCATAGCCATCTCAGAGGAGGAGGACAACAGAGAGAGAGTGTGTGTTAGCAGCAGGTTAATAGCAGAGCCATGGGCTCCGAGGTCGTCGGCAGCTTGTTAACATAAACACTGATGGGCGGTCAGGTGGCGTAGCGGAGATTGTGCTCGTCACCAATGCAAGAGGCTGCGGTCTCGACTCCCGGAGAGTCAGCATTGCCTTGGCTTGGGCTGATCGCTATACTAACTCGTTTGGCTGAGTTAGGGGGAGGGAAGCCGTGGGTGGGTCCTGGGCGTTGTGGACAACGACCCCTACAGTTCGGTCGGGGCGCCTGCACAGCGAGGGTAGGATCTGGAGAGAGGTAGTACGACCTTCCACACGTTACACTCTCCCGGTGAGAATCTGCGCTGCCAGGCTGGCTGAACATGTGTCGGAGGAAAACATGTGACAGTCTCCGGAACAACCAGGAAGGGGGTTGGGAATTGGCATAACGACTAACAGTGGGATGGGAGAAAAAAATCGGAAAAAGGAGGGGGAAAAAGATTAAAAATAAAAAAAAAAAAAAAAAAAAAAAAAAAACACTGATAAGCACTGGTGGAGGCAGGTTTGGTCAGAGCTATGGGGAGAGTTCGACATCGATAGAAGAAGACGTTTAGTGTGTTAAAGGTGACCAGCCGTTGCCATGGTAGCGTGTCACGTAGTAACGAGAAGAGGGGACGGGGCCCCGTTGCTAGGGGGAGACGTTAAGTTTGATTAAGACCCGACGTGGAATCGAGCAGACGCGCTGATCAGATACTTTGAGATCCCTCCTCACCCTCGCTGGGTGGGGGAGGGGAAGTGCCAGATCATCGCTAGCTTCTGCTAACAGGGAATGGTTGTTGGCTACAACGAGGCCTCAAAACCATTGGACTAATGAGAGAAGAGACAGTGGAGAATAATGAATTTAGTTTTCCTTCAAAGACGGTTCAAGGACATTACAGAATGGGTTACATCTCGTACGAAGCTATGTTTATGAAAATAAACCTCAGGAAAGAGATCACGTTGCAGTGTCGTTTCTTCTGACTACAGATGTACTAACAGGGGTTGATACAGTGTGAGACAGCTAATGAGATATCCAAGTAAAATTACACAATGCAGAGGGCAGAGGCCAGTCACGGAGCAGCAGGTGACGAATGAGAGAAATGATTAAAGGCTAGAAACACTGTTATCTTACACTGGGGAAGACTGAAGCTACAGAGGTCCTCAGGGAAACCCACCATGAGGCTACAGAGGT
Organism: Notolepis coatsorum; assembly: GCF_963971535.1. Classification (NCBI taxonomy): domain Eukaryota; kingdom Metazoa; phylum Chordata; class Actinopteri; order Aulopiformes; family Paralepididae; genus Notolepis; species Notolepis coatsorum. Next base: position 240,556,587 of record NC_140165.1, on the reverse strand, counting down.
CCTCAGGGTAACCCACCATGAGGCTACAGAGGTCCTCAGGGTAACCCACCATGAGGCTACAGAGGTCCTCAGGGAAACCCACCATGAGGCTACAGAGGTCCTCAGGGTAACCCACCATGAGGCTACAGAGGTCCTCAGGGTAACCCACCATGAGGCTACAGAGGTCCTCAGGGAAACCCACCATGAGGCTACAGAGGTCCTCAGGGTAACCCACCATGAGGCTACAGAGGTCCTCAGGGTAACCCACCATGAGGCTACAGAGGTCCTCAGGGTAACCCACCATGAGGCTACAGAGGTCCTCAAGGTAACCCACCATGAGCAAAGACGTGCTTTTGTCTATAGTTTCCTGTGGCCTCATGTTAATATCATGTATGATTTACTGTTCTCCCAAATCAGGTTGAATCAAATCCAAAACCAAAGTTGAGAAATATATAGTATAGAAACAGTTCTGATGCCAAGTTAACAGTGCTCAGTATAGGTAGGCTTGGAAGGCTGTGCGACATTTAAGCATACGTTTTCTATACATTTGAAAGCTGTAAAAGGATTACTGTGATATTTATAAGCACAGAAGCAAAAAGGGTAAACAAAGTATTAACTTCAAATCCAAAAGAATCTATAGGTTAATAGCCAAAATAAGAAAAAATATCTAATCTCAGGGGCTTTAGAATGATCAAATAGGATGGTAATTTGCAACATGCACAGTAATGATAATAACACTGACCCGAAATCAATCCGTCAATCAATTTCCAAAGATAACTAACAGTCCATTTTAAATCATGAGTAATTAGTGTTGTAAATCCAATTACACAAGGTTGTTGTGATCTCTGCCAAATGGTGTACATTTTTTTTTTTTTACTCCGAAACGACTGCAGAGAGACACACCAGCAGTTCTTACAGTGACCACCAGGTGGAGCATGTAATGACAATAACAACATAAGGGGTTCCAGCAGATCTAAGACGGTCCCTGTGATTCATATTCAGAGCATGTAAATCCACAGGGCACCATAGGAGCCCTTCCTCTGGGCTCAGGAGAGAGTTTATGTTGTGTAGAAGCGTTTGAACAAAGCTGTGCTGCAGTAGTATCTCCTGGGTGTAGGGACAGTATGTAGTATTATCTCCTGGGTGTAGAGACAGTATGCAGTAGGAGTATCTCCTGGGTGTAGAGACAGTATGCAGTAGGAGTATCTCCTGGGTGTAGAGACAGTATGCAGTAGTAGTATCTCCTGGGTGTAGAGACAGTATGTAGTAGTATCTCCTGGGTGTAGAGACAGTATGCAGTAGTAGTATCTCCTGGGTGTAGAGACAGTATGCAGTAGTATCTCCTGGGTGTAGAGACAGTATGTAGTAGTATCTCCTGGGTGTAGAGACACTGGAACCTGTATGTAGTAGTAGTATCTCCTGGGTGTAGGGACAGAACTGGGTTATGCCTAACCTATATCTGTACACGCCACACCGTCCGCTCCTGTACTCCAATCAGGCGGACAGAGAGGGATTAGCCGTAGCCTATGGTTTATGGGAATCATTCGGAGGTCAATCATGAAAATGAAACGTTTGGAACACCGACATGTATTAAAACTCGGGCCGAAGCCGGTCGGAAAGGAAAACGTACGTTGCATAATGACATGTACCGTTTAAATCTGGGGACTTGGACAGGTCCTGTATCCATTCATACATGAATCCTAAAGCCATTTTTTTTTTTTTTTTTTTTTTCATCCGTCGTTATGCCAATTCCCAATCCCCTTCCTGGTCGTTGCGCACTCTACCCCCTACCATCGGTCCGGGAGGGCGGAGACAATCTCATGCTACCTCCGACACATGTGTACCCAGCCCACCGCTTCTTTTCACCTGGACTCTCACTGGGAGAGTGTAACGTGTGGAAGGTCACACTACCTCTCTTAGATCCTTCCCTTTCTGTGCAGGCGCCCCGACCGAACTGTAGGAGTCGCTGTTTACAACGACCAGGACCCACCCACGCCGGGTTTCCCACCCTCTAACACTGCCAATTGTGTTAGTATGGACGGTCGGCCAACCCGGAAGCACCACAGCTGGATTCGATCCCACTGACTCTGTGGTGGTAGACAGACGCTTAGTCCGCTGCACTACCCGGCCGCCCCTCTGAAGCCAGTTCTAACCAGAATTTAAATGATATAATGTAACTGCAGGTTTCAATAAGTAAAATTTAAAACAATTTAAGCTAAATGTAATACCAATTTCATGACCATACTAGCAAAAAAAAATGTAAACATAGCAACACTGAACTGGCACTTGCGCACCAATACAAATTATTGCATGTTCCATACAAGCCCTCACCAGAAGTATACTCCCAACAGCCAGGCTGCCCCCTTAAAAATGTAATACCTGGGCAAATTATAGGCCTTAAATTGAGAATGATGAATTTAATACTTTTTAAGACTTTAAAAAGATACCCTGAATGTAACTTCGGGAGAAAGGCTAACACCTATAAAGCCCCCTGCTCCACCCAGACCTCCTCACACACACACTACAGGTACAGCCTTCCTCTCCCACTACGTGTCACTCCTGACCTCATCACTTTGTTTAGATTCACCCACAGCCGCTGCCTGTGCTCAACCATCCATGCAACAGTCACTCCCCGCTCCGTGTGTTTCTCCTTCTCAAAGCCTCTAGCTTTCAGTGTTTCATGGCACCCGACTCCTCTGCTTCTACCCTCCCCCCACCCAAGGTCAGAGGTCCTTCATCCCAGTCAACTCAGCTGAGGGATAACGGTTTTTCTTTTCCGCTTCCCTCTGGGAGCAGGGGGGGGGGGGGTCTACATCTCATCTGGCGCAGCGCTGGACTTCGCCCCCCAACAGAGCCTTCTCCCCTTCCTCGCACTACTGCAGACTAGAGGCTAGCTGCCTCTCCCCTTCCTCTCACTACTGCAGACTAGAGGCTAGCTGCCTCTCCCCTTCCTCTCACTACTGCAGACTAGAGGCTAGCTGCCTCTCCCCTTCCTCTCACTACTGCAGACTAGAGGCTAACTGCCTCTCCCCTTCCTCTCACTACTGCAGACTAGAGGCTAACAGCCTCACAGCTCTGTTCGCCTTCTCCCCTTCCTCTCACTACTGCATGCCTCTCTAGCGCCGACTAGAGGTTAGCTGCCTCGCGGAAAGCGTCGCATTCTCCCCTAATCCACCTTTCCCTGCGCACTCTCACACCTGCGGGCCACCTTGCCGAGCGGCGCCCTCTACAGGAGCTGAACTGTGCAAGAGTGCATCCACGCCAAACCGCCAAGTCAATTTTGTTTATATTACTAAATTAAATATATTAGTGTTGTAACAGGACTTTAGGACTGTTTTCTGTGTCACTGCTTACTGTGTTACTGCCAGTGTTGTAACAGGACTTGTACAACAACCTACTTCTGAAAGTCAGACGTGACATCAGTGATCGTTGACGGATAACATAATTATACATTAACAGGTACCCAGGTGGGGTATTTCCCGGGCCTTTCTGTGTGGAGTTTGCATGTTCTCCCCCCGTGCTCACAAGGGTTTCCCCTCCCGATAAGATAAACCCAATGGAAAAACATGCAGAACAGATGGCTAACGTCAGATTGGCTTGAAAGCTACATAAAAAACAGAGAACAAATTGTACAACTTGGAGATTGCAAATCTAGATGTATGAAAATAATGTGTGGAGTCCCTCAAGGCTTGGTTCTGGGACCCAAACTGTGTCAAATGTATTGAAGTGTGTAATATTTGCTGATGATACCAACATGTTCTGTACAGGGGAGGACATCCAGTAGCTTATGACGGTCTTAACAATAGAAATGAATAAATACAAACTCTGGTTTGATATAAATAAATTATCTTTAAATCTAAATAGAACAAACTGTATGGTGTTTGGAAACCGCCAGATAAAAACAGACATTCAGTTGATAATAGATAATAATAGAATAGAAAGAGTATATGAAAATAAATTCCTGGGAGTGATTTTAGACCATAAACTCTGGTGGAAACCCCATATAGAATATGTGAGCCCTAAGATGGCAAAGAGCATCTCAATTATTAGTAAGGTGAGACATGTACTCAATCCCAACTCATTGCACACTCTGTACTGTGCAATGATCTTGCCTTACCTGCATTACTGCACAGAGGTATGGGGTAACACATACAAAACAACCATAAATACATTGACTATCCTACAAAAAAGAGCAATAAGAGTAATTGTTACGAAGGATCAGATTAAACCGAATATATATATTTATTTATTGATATATATTGAATAGTATTTGTATATCGTTTGATATCCCTTGTATATTCCTTGTACATATACACGGAATATCCCTTTAGCCTACTATAGCCCATAATAGTTCATTCTCTTATTGGACAAAGGCCCAGGCGCCAGGGGACCAGCCCCTGGCGTCAAGTTCAAAGGTACCGACGAGACATGTCCGTACTAGCCCCGGCTCCGCTCAGGGATACGGCTACCGAAATGAGAGTGGCACTATTTGTTCACCGTGCATATAAATATGGCGCAAGTAAATGTAGAAATCCCTTAGTCCCTTATCCTTCTTCCCAACTTAGTAACCGAACGTGAAGCCTCACCCACGATACGACGTGCGGTGAAGTATGGCCTGTTTGGCCTTAGAATAGCATTGAGACCTCGTGCGAATTAATAGCTGAATTGTCAGAGTTTGGCACTGTACCGTCGAGTGCGACGTATTTCTATTAAGTAATAATAGTCTATCGTGTATGGTGCATCGTGCGGTTAGAGTTCTAAAGTGACCAGCATCTCCAACGCTTCCTCGTGTTATTTAGAGTCTTATCCAGGTTGGGCCGACCACATGGCGCTTTCATCCGAGGAGATCTAGGCGAGGACCGAGGGACATGTACACTGGATTACCTACCCGACGACTGCTGAGCCCTATGCGGCTGGAATATATATTTGCTTTGGTACTGTGATTTGTGGAGCGGATAATCGCCGACGCCTGTGAGTGTTGGATTTACCCCCGAGAGGAGTCAAGTTGAGTCGGCGCTCAGAGAGACTGAGGTCGCCTAGCTTCTTCTTCACTGTGGAGCTACAGCCTACAAGAGAACCAAGGTGTATTCATCTGCGGATCAAGAGTCTATCGCACTGTCTTCTGTACTTGAAGTCTCCCTAGATATCGTTGACCAGACGGTCTACTACCGACGGCTCTCCTACCCCCCCTACCGGCTTACAACCGGGAGGACCCCCTCCAGAATATCCCGCTATATCATTAAGTGTACCATAGATGTAATTCCCTAAGAGCCAGGTTGTATACTTGCTTCCTGCGTAACCAGAGATTGGACATTCAGTGTTGATTTGCCTACGAGTACTCATTTGCCTTACAAGTGCATTCAAATGATAAATGTAAGATAAATATTCTATGTACCTTTTGCTCCATTAAATATTTGATTATTACCTTTGACTGGAACCGATTTCATTGTGGAAAGTGTTCATCATATTTAGATATCGTGTACTGTATGGCCAGTAGTTAAAGTACATAACGCGGTAGTGGTTTAATGATACCATACTTATCAATACAGTCAGGGAATTGTACCCCTCAGTTACAGTAATAAACAATGCAGGATATCGGGACCACACACACACTGTTTCTACAATCACAGATCTTGAAGTTGATTGATATGGTAAACTCTGCAAGTTATGTACAAAGCAAGAAATAATCAATTACCGGTAAATGTAAGAAGCACATTTCTGGATAAAGAGGGGGGATACAACCTCAGAGGACCATTGAACTTAAAAAAAAAACTGATGAAAACCAACCTGAAAATAATGTGTATCTCCTCTTACGGAGCCACCCTGTGGAATGGGCTAGCTAGAGGATGAACTAAAATATTGTGAAAACATAAATCAATTCAAATCTAGACTAAAAAAAAAAAAAATTGATTAGGTACAGAAGGGAAGAAGAGCTTTAATTGCATATTAATAAAAAAGAAAATACGTATGATACTGTATTGTACGTTATATCATATTACATTATATAATCATATTATAATTAATTTGTATATTATATTAAACTATATTTGCAGTATATACTATTATATTATGGTACTATATTATATTGTATATATCATGTACTATATATCTCATATCACATTATATATGTGCTGTATACACTATTATGTACTATATACTATTATATATACTATTATATACTGCAGGTATACTATACTGGAATGTGTACTATATGTGTGTACTATATGTATGTACTATGTATGTATGTAAATTTAAAATAAAAAAAAATTAAACGTAAGTCTTCAGGGGTAGGGCCCGACAAGCCTGGTGCTTCTCCCTAGCCCTTTTCGGACAATTGGACAATGCTGCAATTCTCCACTTGCACAATCTAAAAGTAGCCACTTCCGGCTGACTTCCGGTTGCCAATGGCACTTCCTGTCCCATCCAAATACATTGGTTTTAGCTACTTTTCTCCCCTTATTTAAACAACTTTGTCGTCACAGAGAGGCAATGAAACGTTTGTATTATTATAGTATAGAATGTATTTAATAAGCAAACGTTTGTCAGCAGGGTTTTTGGGCTGTATTTCATGTAAAAACGTTTACTGTTAGTTTCCTTGCTCAGCCAGCATTAGCTAACAGAAGCTAGTGGTTAAACAGGCCGGATTAGCTTTGAGCTAACTATCTTTCCCGACCCATGTATTCATTCCATTCTAAACATAACGTTAGTTTACAAAACATGACCCGTCTATATAACGTTGAGGAACAAATTATATAGACGGGTAATGTTTTGAACAACTAACGTTACGTTTAGAATGGAATGCATCGGCAAAGATCCGTTAGCTCAAAGCTATTCCGGCCAGTTTATCAACTTCCTGTCATTTAGAAATATGATTTTATAGTGAAAATCATTACCAAAACGTCCGGAAAAACCTAACGGGAGCATTATAGACTGTCATACAAATGTACAAATGCTATAAGGTGGCAAGAAATGCACTATAAACAATACTTTGCGGCGTCGTTTCTTGCGCTAGCCTCTGTTAGCCAGCATTAGCCTTAATAGCTTTGAGCTAACTATCTTTGCCGATGCATAAAGTATTGTTTATAGTGCATTTCTTGCCACCTTATAGCATTTGTACATTTGTATGACAGTCTATAATGCTCCCGTGAGGTTTTTCCGGACGTTTTGGTAATGATTTTCACTATAAAATCATATTTCTAAATGACAGGAAGTTGATAAACTGGCCGGATTAGCTTTGAACTAACTATCTTTCCCGACCCATGTATTCATTCCATTCTAAACATAACGTTAGTTTACAAAACATGACCTGTCTATATAACGTTGAGGAACAAATTATAAGTGTGTGGGTGTGTGTTTTGGTGAACATTGGACTGCAAACAGAAAATGCATCACAGTTACAGACAGTAGCTACTGTTAGCTGCACTCAGGCTGGCTGCACTCAGGCGGCGCGATCAGCCTGTTGGACAGGGAATGAAGATCTCCAGCGAACACTTCATTGCCTCGGATTATGTTGTTGGGGGTGGAAGGTTTGTCCAGAAGACCACTAATCAGCTGAAGCCTGATGCGGTTCCCTCGGTCTTCGACAGACAGACCGGCGTCAGCTGCCGGGAGCGATGGCTAGCTAGTTAGCACCAGTCGGGGACCGGCGTCAGCTCCCGGGAGCGATGGCTAGCTAGTTAGCACCAGCCGGGGACCTGGAGCGATGGCTAGCTAGTTAGCACCAGTCGGGGACCGGCGTCAGCTCCCGGGAGCGATGGCTAGCTAGTTAGCACCAGCCGGGGACCTGGAGCGATGGCTAGCTAGTTAGCACCAGCCGGGGACCGGCGTCAGCTCCCGGGAGCGATGGCTAGCTAGTTAGCACCAGTCCGTTGGTCCCCGGCTGGTACTAACTAGCTAGCCATCGCTCCCGGCAGCTAACGCCGGTCCTCGGCTGGTGCTAACTAGCTAGCCATCGCTCCCGGGAGCCTGCGCCGGTCTGTCTGTCGAAGACCGAGGGAACCGCATCAGGCTTCAGCTGATTAGTGGTCTTCTGGACAAACCTTCCACCCCCAACAACATAATCCGAGGCAATGAAGTGTTCACTGGAGATCTTCATTTCCTGTCCAACAGGCTGATCGCGCCGCCTGAGTGCAGCCAGCCTGAGTGCAGCTAACAGTAGCTACTGTCTGTAACTGTGATGCATTTTCTGTTTGCAGTCCAATGTTCACCAAAACACACACCCACACACTTATAATTTGTTCCTCAACGTTATATAGACAGGTCATGTTTTGTAAACTAACGTTATGTTTAGAATGGAATGAATACATGGGTCGGGAAAGATAGTTAGCTCAAAGCTAATCCGGCCTGTTTAACCACTAGCTTCTGTTAGCTAATGCTGGCTGAGCAAGGAAACTAACAGTAAACGTTTTTACATGAAATACAGCCCAAAAACCCTGCTGACAAACGTTTGCTTATTAAATACATTCTATACTATAATAATACAAACGTTTCATTGCCTCTCTGTGACGACAAAGTTGTTTAAATAAGGGGAGAAAAGTAGCTAAAACCAATGTATTTGGATGGGACAGGAAGTGCCATTGGCAACCGGAAGTCAGCCGGAAGTGGCTACTTTCAGATTGTGCAAGTGGAGAATAGCAGCTGGTAAAACGTTGGTGATTTATGGAATGACCGATGTTATGTGTCCAAAGCCCGAAATAAAAAATAACTGAACTGAACTGAACGCCGTCACGTCCCTGACGAAAACGGACAGGAGCACTTGGATTGGTCCCCGGGCGCGTCCCCCCATGGGGGGGGGGACGACGACGGGGAGGGAAAAGTGCAGAGAGACATTTCATCAGCGACTCAGTGCATGTGTGTGTGTGTGTTTGTGTGTGTGTGTCCCTGTGGGTCGCCCATCTCTCTTGCGTGTGTTAATCTGCATGACAATTAAATACTTCTTCTTCTTTCCACTTGATGCAGCTCCTTCCATGGTGCTTCAAAGCCAACGAAGGCCACAGAGATTAAAGAGGGAGCACTTCCTGTCTACACAGTACAGCCAACGCGTTCCCGCTGCAGCCATCCCACGAGAGGCAAATTCAGAAAACTCCCACTTGTTTTCTATCCAGAAGACAACACTGCGTCCTCCTCATTTGAGATGCAGTAGTGGTTGGAACATTAGACATTCCACATCGCTGCCACGTAAGTGGAAAATGTGATGGGAATCAGTAACCTCCTTACAGAATAAATCAGAGCCTCTAGGTGGCGGTATACACATGAGAACAGTTCATTTCCCCTGCACATGAAGAAGATGATCATCCGACTCAACAGCGTCAGGCCACGAGGAACAGGATTTTTCAGTGGGCACCCTATACACCCCAAAAATCCAGTAGAGGTCGGGCTCTACTCTATACATCTCCACGATAAAGGCCCAAACCAGACCTCCCTGCTCACCTGGGTGGGGGTGTGGGCGGGGCCTCTGGGTACTTCCTGTCATAGATGTGCATGTCATACGTGGGCGGAGAGTAGACAGGCGGCGGCTCCTCGTCTGAACTGTCTGGTTCCAACGTCCGCTCCAGAATCTACAAGGGGTCCAGAGAACACCACACCAGTTTAAACAGCGTTTACTTACATCTTTCAAATCACGCTTTATTAGGACAACTCCACCCTCTGAATATATGAATGAATTGTTTTAGCTACAGTCCGACACTGCTGGGAGTGAAGTGCCTTGCTCATCAGTGCCTTTCTCATCTCAATTGCATGTCGGACTGTGTGTCAGTCTTAGGCTACGTTCACACTGCAGACCAAAAGTGGCCCAAATCTGACTTTCTTTTGTGTAAACAGCACAAATGACATGGAATCTGATCTATTAAATTCTGATTTGGGCCACTTTCACATGTGGTCCTAAATCATACAGGTTTGATTTTTTTTTTGTTGCAATGCGACCTCAGTCTGAACAGTCATGTGACTTTTATGTCACGCTAGAATTGACATTTGTCACAATTCTTTACGTCCATCTTCTTTACTGTTCATTTGCGCATGCTGATCAGTTCAGGAGCAGTGACCAGTTCACACTGGAATCTGATATTGGCAACATTTAAAAAGTAATCAATGTGAACAGCCTAACAAAAGAAATCTGATCTGAGCAGTAAATCAGAATTGAGTACCAAGGCTTTGCAGTGTGAACGCAGGCTTAGTGTGATGTGAAGACCAGATGTGGAGAGTTTTGAGCGTCTGCAATTTGTTCATGGCAGTGGTGCAAAGTAAGTAAGTATTTTTACTCAAGTACTGCACTCAAGTATAACTTGGAGATGCTTGTACTTTACCCTCATTTTAGGGAACTTTGTACTTTAATGCCACTACATTTCAGAGGAAATATTGTACCTTTTTACTACACTACATTTCAGAGAAAATATTGTACTTCTTACTCCAATACAATTCAAAGGAAATATTGTACTTTTTACTCCACTACATTTCAGAGAAAATACTGTACTTCTTTCTGTATATAAAACATGGCAAGAATTGATGAATGAATGAATGCATGTACTTTCAAGTTTGAAGCCTGCCAACTTCAAGAGGGCATACTGTAATCAGAGCAGCATAACTGGACCACATACCACTCTAACATTACCTAAACATGACCTTTGTTTAGAGGTCAATGGTTCAAGGACTGAACACTCCCAAGCATGGGAAAAGCCAAACACCCTGTAGAATGCATACTTTATACTTTTGATACTTAAGTACATGCAATATTTGACGTGGGAGGGCGTTGGGATTGGAATATGTGTTATTGTTATGTTGTTGTTGTCTGGTCTTGTTACAGTTTATAATTAGAAAAATAATTTATTTGCTAAAGAAAGTACACGCAATATCAAACACTTTTACTTAAGAAGAATTTTGAATGGAGGACTTTTACCAGAGTACTATATAATCTGGGTATTTCTACATTTACTAAGTAAAAGGAACTGTGTACTTCTTCCACCACTGGTTGACCGGTACGATCTCAGATCCACTGGAAGTGATGAATTGGCACCAAATACTGTATCTCTACAATGGAAAAGCATTATTGAACAAAGGTCTATGATACATGAACTCATATCAATAAGAACGGCATAGGATCCACATGTTAAAAATGGTGGACTTATCCTTTAAACCTGGCAAGATTACCATACAGAGAATTAAATTTAGCAAATGCAAACGTGCAAACAGACACTGGTAAATGTTTAGCCTGTATTAGTCCACTGCCACTGTCCACTGCAAGCATTTCACTGTCAGCTCAGAGCCCTTCGTATCCAGGTTGAGGCGATCGTGTCAGATAACAGAACTGGGACACATAAACAGATACTACTTTTAGACATTGCACTGTTTTTTTCTTTTTTCTATTCTAGAAGAGCGACTTGAGGTTATTCGATTCTGCAAAACGGTCTCTGGAGTAATGGGATCCAAAAAAGAAAAACTGCTTCCTGTCACTGATGCTAAATTTAACCGTTTGGACAAAGGCTGTGCTACAGACCATGAATAGGCACTACTTTAAATGAATTATACACAAGCATGAACGCCTGAAACAACGTAACAAAACTGGCGTCATATAGTGCGGACCCTTTAATGAACTTTGTGTCCTTGACTAAAACACTTAGTAACGCGAGGAAAGAGCGGTGGTGTGTGTGCGTGCATGCATGTCATGTACACGTGTACACGTGTGTGTGTGTGTGTGTGTGCGTGTACATGTGTGTGTGTGTGTGGGGGGGGGGAGGGGTGATGAGGTTGTGCTGATGGCCCACTAAGAGATGCACTATGGTTTCACGCTCGACTTGTGATCGAATTCAATCTGTGCTTGAGTCAGCAGCATCTCTAGCGGGTCGTGACGCTCCGGGCTAATGCACTGCGTCTGAATGGAGCAAGTCTGCATGCTAGGTGCGCTCTACCCCGCCTCGCTCCCCACGTAGAGCCCTGCAAATCAGGTCAGACGCAGGATAAATCCGCACGGTGCTATCCACACAGCTCCCGCAGCACCTGAGAGGTGTCTCGGTAAACACACACACACATTTCTGTTTTCAACCTTCAAGTAGAGTTCTGAATGAAGAGTTTAGTGACCTGAAAGGAGATGCGTTGGGAGTGCGCGGTCAATAGGACTCCTTCGATTCACTAAACACCAGCCAGTGGCTTCACAACAACAGACACCGTAGGTGGTTGTAATAAATGTTCGCCCAAGTTTTGCGGGAATTCTGTTGCTAGGGAACAGTTTTTGGACCCGATTGAATTTCCCGTCAGCTATTGCGTTAGCTAACATTGCAACAGGAAATAAATGTGGGGTCCTTTTAGAATGTTATTGTCGTCGAGATGAAACCGTCTTTAGGTAGCATTGGTAAGAAAGGATAGTTTAAAATGTGTTGTAAGGTGCAAGCTAGCATCGCAAGCACCCTATGGTGTATATGGTAATATTATTAACCTCAGGTAACTCGTTAATGAAGTTGGAATATAACCAGGTCCTACGTTCTCTTGTCTTTTGACTATTTATGTTTTTGATTGGATTGGACCAATGTGAATAGACCAAATGACCAAAAAGGAGAGAAAAAAAAGCCTGCACGCAATTTGACTCTTCTTGAACAAGTGTCGGAGCCCATTAAGGGCTTTGTTTTTAGATCTGCAGTGGAGTCTGTGCTCTCTGACCCTCCCACTGACCTCTGGCGGAATGCTGTCATCCGAGTCGGAGCTGTCATCGGAGCCCTGTCCGTCGATGCTCATCTGGAGCAGCTGGTCGATGGTGGCGTCCACCGCCCCGTTGTTGGAGCGCAGCACGCACTCGATCACCTCGTAGTCCATGGTGGGGAACATGGTCTTGAAGTCCTCCATGGCCTGGTTGAATTCCAGGCGGCGCACCTGCCGGTTGGGCCTGCTGTTGTTGAGCTCTCCCTGGGTCGAGCCACCCCCACCGCCCCCTCCCCTCCTCCTCCTCCTCCTCCTCCGCCGCTGCCGCCTCTGGAGCCTCCATTACTGCTGCTACGCCTGAACAGGCTGGTCATCCTCAGGGCCCCCGACTGGCACTGGCAACCGCCAACCTACAGATAGGATGGCAACCCTCGGGCTCCACCGCGACTCGTCTGTGACTCGACACTCTGGATCTCAGGCCCCCTCGATTTCCCCTCGGGTCAGTTTCTCATGCTACCGCGAACATGGCAGTCCTGCGAGGGAGGGAGGGAGGGAGGGAGGAGAGATGGACTCTTCACCTTGATTCCTGCTGCTTGCTATTCAGCCACATCCGAACATGGCTAGTAGTGGCCGCAGGGGCGGGAGAAGGAAGGAGGTGGACAGGAGGACATGGAACTTCGGGGGCCTCCGGGTTCTAGGTTCCTGTCACCAGGTGGAGGTCAGAGCCTGCGTCGACCAGAGCACCTGCATATCTGGGTCAAAGTCAGCGCCTGAAAGACACATAAAGAGAACGCGTCAGCGAGAGCTCACCGCCAATCCTACAGATGAAGAAGCAGCATATTATACGTTTCAGTGTTTTACATTCAGCTCTTAGAATGCATAAGTGTGTGAAGCATGTCGGCCTCCGAGACTCATGTCACTGTCCTCCCGGTCTATCCCACAATGCAACTGCACAATGCGCCCTACAGAAATATGAAATAAAAACAAACTATAAAAAGATTTATTGCCACTTTATAAAAAGGCACCGTCACAGTTTCCAAGGTGTCAAAGAAGGCCTTGGTGATGTTTGCTAATCGCTACAACTCCTGCATGAATTAAATCATCATTAACCTTGAGGAAACTAAGCAGGACTGGTGGACGAAAAGGTTACACTGGATATTTTTGGATACACTGGCCCATTCAAAAAAGCTACCGTCACTGAACAGAGAGGGGTGTAATGTACTGCAGCGTGCAACGTTGTGGGTTCAAATCCAACTTCCACCCCTTCTCTACCTCATTGTCACATGCCAGCCCTTCTCTTCCTCATTGTCACATGCCAGCCCTTCTCTTCCTCTACCTCATTGTCACACCTTCTCTTCCTCTACCTCATTGTCACATGCCAGCCCTTCTCTTCCTCATTGTCACATACCAGCCCTTATCTTCCTCTACCTCATTGTCACATGCCACCCTTCTATTCCTCATTGTCACATGCCACCCTTCTATTCCTCATTGTCACATGCCACCCTTCTCTTCCTCTACCTCATTGTCACATGCCACCCTTCTCTTCCTCTACCTCATTGTCACATGCCAACCCCTCTCTTCCTCATTGTCACCCCTTATCTTCCTCTACCTCATTGTTGTCATATCTTCTCTTCCTCATCGTCACATGCCACGCCTTATCTTCCTCTACCTCATTGTCACATCTTCTCTTCCTCATCGTCACATGCCACCCCTTATCTTCCTCTACCTCATCGTCACATGCCACACCTTCTCTTCCTCTACCTCATCGTCACATGCCACACCTTCTCTTCCTCTACCTGATTTATTCTGGTCACTCAACTATGCGTAAGCAATGGTTAAAAACAGTCCTTAAAGAGAGGAGAACCCTGTATCTCTGTGGCTTGGGGACATATATGGTTGTCATGTCCGATCATAATAATGGAGTCCCCTCTCCGTCCCTCTCTGTTCAGCCACCGTGGACCCCCACATTGCTATGGGAACCATTGTGAAAAGAAAAAGCCAAACACCCCTTGAATGCTAGAAGAAGAGAGCTGGAGACATCTGCTGCCAACGAGTGTAGTGGTGGTGGGGGGGGGGGGGGGGCTGCTACTCTTGTTGCCACGACTAGCAGATGAGATCTCATGTGTGCCCGTGGGGGAGGGGACCTGGGGAGTCAATGAAACTTGGAACAAAAATGAACAAACGTATTCTACATGGTTAAATTATATGGTAAGTTTACTGCAAAACATCTCAAAACAAGCTAGTCAGACTACTACTTGACCTGACTCCTAGAACCCACCTCACCCCTGCCCACTTTGACAACCTAGGATGGCTTAGAGTAGACGACAGAGTACAGCAACTTGCAATGGGCCTGGTCTACAAGATACACTACGCGACCAAGGTACCCATGTACATGTCAAAATACTTCCCAAAGGTCAGTGAATACCACGATCACAACACCAGAGGGAGCTCCACAAATCATGTAAAACCCAGATTCGGCTCAAACAAGGGACTAAACACGTTTCGCAATTATGCCACATCAATGTGGAACGCCCTGCCTAAAGCTGTAAAGGAATGTGAATCACTACCCACCTTCAAAAACACTCTCAAAAAACACCTACGTGAGACTGCAATTCGAAACTGGCCCCTACAAATGTCCTAACCTAGTTGTACAGTAAATGACCAAGTAAGGCTTTGTCAACATTCCAATGTACAGTGTAAAATGTGTGTGTGTCCCCTACCCAACCCCCCCCCCCCCCCCCCCACCTCCAATGTACAGCCCTCACCCAACCCACCCAACCCCACCCCACCAACCTCCTCCAATGTACAGTTTCTACGCCAAATGTATATACACTCCTTTTCTGGACACTTTTGTATCACAAACAGTACTGTATTTGCAAATCTGATATGTCATAAATGTATAGATGTAGCAGTACTGTCTATCTGTATGTCATGTATGTCATATATGTTATGATGAATTGAAAATGGGGGACCCTGGTGTAAACAAGACGAAAGTCTTTCTCTGGTCTGCATCCCCTTAACAATTGTATGTATTGAGATGTACTGTACTGTACCCATTCTGCAATCTGTTAATAAACTTTTCAATCAATCAATTCAATCAATCAAGCTACTCTTGTTGCCACGACTAGCAGATGAGATCTCATGTGTGCCCGTGGGGGACCTGGGGAGTCAATGAAACTTGGGACACAAATTAACAAACTTATTCTACATGGTTAAATTATATGGTAAAATCCACTGGGTCACATTATCTTTTGTTCAAGCCTGAACGGTTATTGTTCAAGCCTGCCATGATGAGGCATGCATACTGGACCTATAATAATAATAATAATAATAAACTTTATTTGTATAGCACCTTTCAGCTCAAAGTGCTTCACAGCAGTGATGTACACAAAATAAACATAGGCATAAAATGAGCATAAAGTTGGGATAATTATAGACACAAAAATAGCAGGGAATTCTTTTTTTTGTATTTTCTTTTTTTATTATTTTTTAAACAAACATAAACAAACATGACAACACAAGATTAGATATACAAGCATTAATTAACAGTGCACATCCAATGAAATCACCATTTAGATAAATGTCTTATACAAGATATACCCCTAATACCTGCTATTTATTACCCTACACACATATGCTCTTGCTCGCACCCCCCCCCCCCCCCCCCCCTGGACCCCCCAATGGATAATCCATCCATTATCATTCGCTCCTAACCAGACACTACCATTATATGCTAGCTTTTATTCTCTCCACCACTTCTAACCACATTGTCATTTTGGATTCATTGAGACCCAAAATTCTTGCTGTAGATATTTCTAGATAAATCACATCGAGATATGTAAGAATCCAGACCTTCCGGCACATTTTTTCCGGTTGAAACCATTGTGATGCTATCAGCTTTTTAGCCACTGTGATACCAGATAAAACCAATCTCTTTAGCTGTATAGGTACTGCACACTCAAAAACATGATTCAGCAGTAATACAGAGGGGTGTACAGGTATATTCAGAGTTAAGAGATTTGATAATTGCTGGGTCACTTCTTTCCAGAATATCTTAACTGGTGGGCAGTCCCAGTACATGTGCATAAATGTCCCCTCGTCCCCATTTGTACATAAGGAGCATTTGGAGTCTTGTTTAAGACCCATTCTGTTCAGTCTTATATAGGGATGGGTATCGTTAGGATTTTATCGATACTACTACTCTTATCGATACTGCTTAACGGTTCGGTACTTTATCGATACTCTTATCGGTTCTTTTTGATTATTTTTTTATGATTTTTATATTTGTAGTTGAGAGCATTGGTCATCTCCCTACAGTAAAGATTAGAAATGATTGAATTATTGTAAATTTGTGTGGAGTGGTGGGAATAGCTGCTTCAATAATAACTTATATTATAACAACAACAACAACAAACAAGTTAGACAACTATGTATACAAAAAAAACGATATACACTGAATGATTAGTTGTTACCTAAAGCCCTTGGACTCCACTGTAGAGAAGGGGTGCAGGCCTTTGACAACAAACTTTGTCACAGCCCTGTGACACTCGTTCACCCTATCCTCTGTCATCCTTCCTCTAGCTGCTAGGGTGAAAGGACTTTGGGTGGTGGAGGTAGAGGGAGGATGTGTGGTGGGCTCATTGGCCTGGGACACATTGGTGGCTGACGCCTCAGCTTGACGATCTATAAAAAGTTTTTAGATTGTAGTATTTGTAGCTAAACAATTATTTTGTTTATTAGCCTATTTGTAATAATTCGTTACTAGCCTAGGAAACTCCGTATCTTGGCTTACCGGCTGCAGTGGACGTGGATGCAGATGGACCACTGCGCGCAAGGCAGTCGAATACGGCGCATTTCTGCACGCTAATATCATGTTTTGCCAACAAATGTTTTGATAGGTTGCTCGTATTGCCACCCTTACTGGCAAATGTTTTGTTGCACTTGTGGCAACGTGCATTGTCGGCATTGACCCTTGTAAAGTATATCCATACTTTAGAACGCTTCGCTCTATCCGCCATGATCACGACTCAGTGCATGCAGAGCTGCTGTCTGTGTGCAGCGCGCTATAGCACGGGGCGTCGGGGAGCACTTTCATTAAGGAGTACCCGTATGTAGTACCCGTATGTCTATGTGTAGCACTAGCGAGCGACTCGCGAGGAGTGTGTGTAATAATTGACTCGCTGGCTGCGGCTCGCTTCTCGTGCAGAGACAGAGAGAGGATCGTTCGCAACTTTTATAATAATAATAATAATAATAATAATAATAATAATAATAATAATAATAATAATAATAATAATAATAATAATAATAATAATAATAATAATAATAATAATAATAATAATAATAATAATAATAATAATAATAATAATTTCTCTAGAGTATCGATAGCAGTACCGAGGACGTCGGAGCTTATAAATACTCCGGTATTTTCTAATATAGTACCGGTTCCCGTTCAAAACCGGGGTCCGGGGGGCATCCCTAGTCTTATAGGAGTCAAGTATGTCCTATGAATATAGTTAAGATTGATTTGTTGATGGTCCGGGTTCCTTGATGGAAGTCGAACATTTGCCCAGGCTTCTTGCCAATCAAAATCTTTTTCCAGGTCTGGTATATCCCTCCTCCAGACTGAGTCTAGGTGAAGGGTTTCATACGAGGAACGTTAGTAATTGATGATAAAAATCTGATACAAAACCTCTCGATGTCTCTCTTTCATAGAAGAATTTGTGGTATCTGTGGTGTACAATTGGTATCCTTTATGGAACACAGTGAGCCTTCAAACATAACAATAACTGTGCGTAAAAATAATATGTGGAACCGGTGAGATACATTTTTTTGTGTATATCATAACTACAAATATCCTTTTTGTTGAAAACATCTCCTAATGTATGTATGCCTTGCTTTTCCCATCTAGGGAATCTTAGGCCTTGTTTAGACGGAAACGCTAGCAGGTGAATCCGCAAAAATATTTTTTCGGATGTGCCTTTCGTTTATACGGAAACGGCGTTTTTACGGGGTGAAACCGCAAAAAAGTGAGACTACCTTCCAGGGTGGAATTCCTAGAAACGATAAACCTTTGCGCTATCATCTAAACTGTCAAACCGCATAAAACGATGACGAAAGGGTTGTCAAGGCTCTCGTCGTGCGTACTGCTTACATCACAGACATGCGCCAGTAGCCTAGAAGCGTAAACAAAGCATGTCTGATTCTATCCATGGCGATCACCTGAAGGCTACATTGGCAGTACTTATAAATACACAAGAATCTGTCCCGCGGCTATCACAACTAAGTGACTGGACCCACTGTCTGTGAGTGACTCTGCTTTGGTCCAATCACATTCCCCACCCACAGTCTGCGAATCAGAGGCAGAGTAGGGCGGGTCTTCACAGCACGTCTGGTTGTCTCAACAACCTGAGGCGATCTGATTGGCCACTGACGTTTCTGGTCATGTGACATCTGCGCCAATCGTGTGACAGCGGGGCTCCGTCGTCTCGAGCCTTTCAGTCTCGTCTGCACGCAGAATTCCATCCCAAAACACTAGTCTAAACGCAAAATTAAAAGTGAGACCGCAAGACGACTTTTGCGGTTTCTGTTCAGACTCATAGGTCGTTTTCCAATCAGGAGTGCATTGTTATTGAATTGAATTAGCAGAGAATTTACGTTAAAACCTCCCTGACATTTTTTTTATTTGTGTGTGATTTTTGTGATTAAAATCTATAGAAAAATGATTGTGATAGATTTCTGTGTTAAAAGGGCCAACCCCAATAGGGGTTGCTGCACAGGTCCCACCCACCTCCAGGGTCTGAGGCCCCACTATAACTTATCCCCAGATTACCATGGGAGCATCTAGTGGGTTAGGAGTCACACACACTCACAGACAGAATACCCAGTCCATACTGGTGCTCAGTTTACCGCCGACATTAGGCCATTGCAGATTAGTACTAATGGTGGTGTATAGAGACCCCTGGATAAGAGCATGCAACAGCGACCAGGGTCAAGCAGGCACAGCTGCCATAGGGAATACATGACCGACTAGGCCTAAAAGAACAAATTGTTTGGTTCCGGTTGCCGACCAACCCTGCCG
The DNA here is from genome assembly GCF_963971535.1 of Notolepis coatsorum. NCBI lineage: Eukaryota > Metazoa > Chordata > Actinopteri > Aulopiformes > Paralepididae > Notolepis > Notolepis coatsorum. The sequence continues at coordinate 240,536,903 of NC_140165.1, read as the reverse complement.
ATTTAGGTGCGACCCAATTAATTTTATGAGTAAAAAAAAAAAAAAAAAAAAAAAAAAAAAAAAAAAAATAATAATAATAATAATAATAATAATAATAATAATAATAATAATAATAATAATAATAATAATAATAATAATAATAATAATAATAATAATAATAATAATAATAATAATAAAGTTTCATAAAAATCTTAGTCAAACCTTTAGTATTATGGATATTAAACATGCTGGCAGAGTACATGCATCCATGTTGTTGTGAACATTTTAATTAAATAAAGAAATTCCCTATACATAGTCGCCGTGGGAAAAAATAAAATAAAAAATAAAATAAAATAAATTCCCTACCTACCCATGGGCTTAACTGACAACCAACAGGAACCAAACAATTTTTTCTTTTATGCCCTACCATAAAGCAGAGAGCCACAAAGACACGAATAAACCAGGAAGCAAAGCAAAGCTAGAGGCCAATGAGGTCAATGCACGTCAAGCTGAAAGCCTTGGCTATATACCTGCCCTCTGACACTCTCTATGAGAGCTGAAAGGCCTGGAAAGAGGCTGAATCCACACACTGTGACCATGTCATACAGAGGGTTTACAGATAAATAGGTGTGTGTGTGTGTGTGTGTGTGTTGGAGGTTGGAGGGATGAGGATGGTATTTAACCCTTTGACTTCATGGAACTAAACAATTAGTGGATTGGTTTTTCATAACAAGAAACCTTAACAGTGATGTTTGTCTATATGAATAGATTTTCCTTGATAGCCAATAAAAAGATATTGGAGGGAGAGAAAAATTGCCTTATGATTCCCCCCCCCCCCCCTTATTCAATAAAACCATTCTTCTTTTGTCTCAGCCTCACTACTAGCTAGCTAGCCATTTCTGTATGAAGAGAGTGAGGCCCAGTGTTTTGCTTTAACAAGATTCAGAACCGTTTCATAAATCGGGTGTATACAATTAATGGTGCCATTCCAATCTAAGTCTGGAGGTTCTGACTTCCTAGTTCCTATTAGTCGAAATTCCAAGTAGGGCATGATTTCTCAACGACGACTTTGCTGAGACGCAGTATCTGATGTCATGTCAACATATTCACACTATAAATAGTCAAAAAAATATCTTCTAATGAGCCCCAATGTTATGCACGGACATTTCATTTTTGGTAGGTAATATTTGCACCAATGCTAGCGAACAGCAGAAGAGGTGTGTTCAGATGCTTTGCTTTGTGGGGTAGATTAGGATGATTGAATGTCTATCCATTCTATGTCTGTCTATTCTATTCTGTCTATTCTATTTTACTCTTTTATTACAGGTTTAAAACTGTGTGGGTATCAAAACAGGAAGAAAAACTGTCAGGTTTTAAACTGTGTGGGGGACCCAGGCCTGGAACTGCGCCCTGAGAGGGAGGTTTGCCCTGAGAGGGAGGTTTGAAGGCTCAAAGTCGGCATCAAACAAGGTTTTAAATTATTATTGAATGACATCAAAGACAAAAGGCAGCCATACTAAATATGGTTGGATGGATACGAAAACATCACAGAGATTCGTTAAGCGCAATAGATCCAACATTAAAGTCTAATGCGCTGTGAGATTTGACCCCATAGAGAGTGCCCCTCCCATCAGCATCTGGCAGCTTTGTTGATGCCTGCTTTTCACCACAAATTGTGGTTATGTCGAGGTGTCCTCTTTATTTCATCACTAATAGAAAGACAGGCCCCACAATCTACACATTAACACACTATGTGTATTTTAAACAGCATAGTTTTCGGTTTACACTTTTACTGAATGTAACAAAAACACGATGCCTGTCCATATAGCTCTAGGTTAACCTCTTCTTGCGAGGAACTCACAACAGAGTCCACAGAGCAGCAGAACCGCTCTCTCCCTTCACATCTACATGTATGCATTTCCCTCCTCCCTGGGATCCATTACATGAAGCCTGGAGGGAGGGGAGAGAAAAACGGAATTCCAAATATGTAGGGGTCTAGAGAGAGCGAGAGAACGAATGAACGAACGAACGCAGTAGCATCCTTCTGATGTCCTCGCAGCACCTCCCTCCCTCTTTCTTCCTTACCACACACACACCCACCCCCCCCCCCCCCCCCCCCCCCCCCCCCCGGCTCTCCTCCCCTAGTGCTTGGAAGAGAAAGCGCTGTGCCGGGGGAACAATGCACTCTGTGGCAGCCCCGAGCCACATGGCAGTGCCAGGCCCCATCGACGGACCGAGTGGCATAGATAACGACCCTCCTGCTACTTCTCATTCACCGAGAGGCTCCAGCTCTGAAGCCCATGTCAACAAGACGCCTCGTATTGAGCCTGGCCTTCGTGTCACACGGAGGGTGTGTGTGTGTTAGGGCTGCACAATTCTTGCTAAAATGTGAATCACGCTTTTTCTCTCAGAATTGAGATCACGATTCTCTCACACGATTCTTATTTTTTTCGATTAATTGTGCAGCCCTAGTGTGTGTGTGCGTGCACTGCAAGAGTGGGGGGGACAGAGACAGAGTAAGAGAAAGACAAACAGACACAGATTAAGAGAGACAGACAGAGAAACACAGAGTAAGGGAAAGACAAACAGACACAGATTAAGAGAAAGACAGACAGAGAGTAAGAGAAAGAGAAACAGAGACAGAGTAAGAAAAAGACAGACAGAGAGTGAGTAAGAGAAAGACCGACAGAGGGTAAGAGAAAGACAGAGAGAGAGAGAGTAAGAGAGAGACAGACAGAGAGTGAGTAAGAGAAAGACAGACAGAGGGTAAGAGAAAGACAGAGAGAGAGAGAGTAAGAGAGAGACAGACAGATTAAGAAAAAGACAGACAGAGAGTGAGTAAGAGAAAGACAGACAGAGGGTAAGAGAAAGACAGAGAGAGAGAGTAAGAGAGAGACAGACAGAGGGTAAGAGAAAGACAGAGAGACAGAATAAGCGAAAGACAGAAAGAGAGAGACTCGACTTGTGTGACAAGACTGACAACAAGTGCATGTGAAAGTGAGTGAGCTCCATAGAGACGGGAGAGTGTCAAAGAAAGAGACGAGGGGTCTTGACAGTTTTGGGGGGACATTTGGATCTTAAGAAGATTTCCTCTGGGATGACACCCATCTTAATTGGCATTGTTCAAGGGCCGTATTGAATTCTGGGATTACACTCTGGGACCGGCTAGCTTCTGCATCTGATTAATAACTCTAAATGATTCACTCGAGCTTCAATTGGTAGCCAAGGGTTCAACCGCACACGTTCAAGCCATTAGACCTCATTTGTCATTATTTGACACCTGAAGTCAAAAGTCAACTTGTACCCGATCAAATGAAGATAACATATTTGCCATACAAGGATGTTAGCAGAATTAGCATCTAGAGGCCAATTAAAACCAGTGCGTTATGAATAAGTATGCATACACTATACCAGGGTAACGTTATGATACATACATTTTTCGTTTTGTGCATTTCATTTAGACATGATCTTTTATGTGAAGTAATAGCCTAATATGGTCTGTCCCTACGTTACCCAACAGATATCCTAGTTCAGTGGTCGGCAATAGGCGACTCGCAGGCTGATATAGGTCCGCCAGCAATAATATCTGCCCGTCAGATTATTTTGAGAATATGATTTTTGTGATGAAGATTTGCTTTATTGTATCGCAATCGGGAGACTTAGGTAAAGTTAGAAAGATATTCACAGATTCGAATGTCCGCGGTCAATAATTCTTGAATAACTAATTCTTGGTAACTGAACGTTACCCTGGTATAGATCTGTATGCATGTATTTATTCATAACGTTATACATATTCGTTAATGTTAGATCGTGCATGGCTTTTACATTGAAAAATGTACTTGTCACGTGGTTCCGTTCTCCATTCTTCACATCAAAAATGAAAAACGAACTATCAAAACGTACACGGCCCATTATTGACTCCTTTTTTTCATTTGATTCTGACACCAAAATACGAAAAACAGCTCTGTATTTCTGTTTTTCCCAGTTTTTTCGATTTCAGTTTTTTTTTTCGTTTAAAACGAAAAACGAACTATCAAAATGTACACGGACCCGAGTGCAACACCGTCTAACGTCCGTGCGAATCATTGGAGTAGGGTATATCTGCAGTGCCGCAGCCCCATACTCATTTATTAATGATACTAATACTAATCTATACAATCACCTGTTGTTGAATAAATACCATTACTTTCTAGTTATTACTAAAAAACAGTATATATAAAACAGTATCTGTAAAAAAGAAATATATATATATAATTTATATAATATTTTTATTGAATTTTTTATGTATGCACTGGTATCGGATCAGTATCGGTATCTGCCGATACCCAAGGCTTAGGTATCGGAATCAGATGGGGAAGGAAAAAATGGTATCGGAACATCTCTACTTGGAATCCCAAGTTGCACATGGCTCCTTTGTTTGTAAACAGGAATGTTTTTGTGGACACGAGTACCTTTCCGCTACAAGGGAACTCGAGCAGTTTATGAGGGAACTCATAATATTTGTATTTGGTTACCAACTAAGTATGTCACATGTTACGAAGTGCTTCCGTTTGTCACTGAAACAGAAATCTCGCTCAAACAGAAGACTCGCTCTGAAATCCTGTGAGGTGCGAGTTGTTGCAGGAAGATAACAGTAGAAGCGTGATAGTTGGACAGCAGCAACATTACCCAAAAGGTTTGTTGTGTTGGAATACAGCTAGCTTAGCATTATCTAAAAGGGTTAGGATATCCGGTTAACCAAAATATTTTCAATCGAATATTGATATGCCTTCAAATTCCCATCCGCCTGCAGTGGTCATACTTTTTGACTGGGATGACTAACGTTTCTGCTAGCCAAAGAAGAGAGGATATCCTATTCCTGTATTGATATACTGTATCGACTGTCCTTCCTGTCTTTTGTCATGTTGTATTGTCCTCTGTTCCACTGTGTGACTATGTCTATAGTTTTGGTCGGCTCTGAGCTTTTAAATGCGCTATATAAATAAATGACTTGAATTCCAAAATCCTTTTTTCTTAAGAAAACTGACATTCCATGAGTGGTGAGACCTGCTGCAGACAAAGTGGAGGTAATGTAGTTATTACAAATGGTAAGTAACGGACTGTTTTAATTAACAATAAGCATTTGTTTGGAAGAGGTAGAGAATCTGTCACAGTGGTGTCAGGAGAACTGCCTCTCCCTGAACGTCAGCAAAACAAAAGAGATGATTGTGGACTTCAGGAGGTCGGGGGTCAAGGACTACAGCCCCCTCAGCATCGACAGGGCACCGGTTGAGAGAGTGAACAGTTTCAAGTACCTCAGAGCCCACATATCCGAGGACTTGACATGGACCACACACATTGACAGTGTTGTGAAGAAGGCACTATCCCCAGGCCATCAGGCTGCTCAACGAACAATAAACACTATGCAACAACCATCAAATGCACACAGCACACACACCCACACGCACACACTCACTTTAAACAAACAACACACTGCAGCACCCACTCTCCACACTTTAGATCACCTAAACACACTTTATATTTATTGGTAAAGGATTTGCACTACAACTCGTACACCTTACTGTAAATTGTACCTAAATTGTACCTCATCCCATTTCTGCTTTGCACTATATAGTATTGTATATTAGTACATTGCATAGTATATTGTATATTGTATGGTAACTCAGTTACTTCTATTCTGCATCGAACATTGTACATATGTCTATACTGAACACTGTGACCTCTATTTTTACTTCTATTTTACATGCTATACTATTTTATTTCATACTTATCTTGTCTAGCACAGTCTCTGGAGCGTAACAGTAAGAAGCATTTTGTATAAAAGTATTCTGTACTTCTGTATGACAACTATTAAAGAAACTTGAACTTGAAGCATTAAGTATCGGGTATATTGCTGTACATCGTTATTGTTGCTGCTGTGCTTTTTAAGATGCGTAAAAATAGATTTCCCTCCACAAGTAATTGAACACTACTTGAGTATTTCATGCGCTCACTCAATCTGGGGAAACATTGCGCCCATCCCTAGTACTTGTACATGTATAAGCAGATGTTACTGAAAAGCAACCACCAATACATTACTTTTTTACTGTATGAGGCACAATCTCAGGGGGCTCATATGAACACTGTAATGTACATGTACCTTATGTGACAAATAAAACTAAACTGCTGTTGCCATTGCATTATGGAACGAGACTGACATGTTGATTGGTACATTTTGCTTCTACAGCATACTATTTCCTGATGCAGTATGACTTTTAAAACACAAGGGTTTCATTCAGGACCGAGTTTACATGTAGGCTACATTAATTATGGTACTAGCTTTGGATAACAACAGCACTAAGGGTAGGATCTTTTAACTGAATATACTGTCTACATCATTGTGAAGTGTGTAACTTTAGGAACTGTGTTCTGCAACTAACCTACACTGTAGCACTCAACACTTTGATGAACATTGTTACTCAGCTGATAGAGTGTCCCTTCCTGCTGTCTTGTTGTACAAAACTTGTAAGTCGCTTTGGATAAAAGCGTCAGCTAAATTACTAAATGTAAATGTACTAGCTGATTTGCTGGTCAGGCATGAGCAGCCGGAGACCAGCAAACATGGGATACGATATTTACATATTTTCAGATCCCTACAACCAATATGCCTGTATAGCCTTTTTAGTTTATTTATTTATTTATTTGCACAAACAAAAGAAAAATATCAAAGCAACAAATGAAACACAAATGTGCAGGTGAGATTAAAAAGGAAAAGAATAACCTAGATGTGTATGAAGGTATCTCACCTAATAAACAATACAAACAATAATGAAACAAACAACTGAAATGTATTATAAAATAAGCACCAGTAAATAAGGGCATAATATGTAAAAATATAAATACAGTGTTTCCCCTACCATTGCCTTGGCGGGGCGGCCCGCCCACCAACGGGACGCCCCGCCCCTCCAGAAAAAAATATAATAAAAAGAAAATGTATTTAAATATATATATTTTTTTATTAAAGTTTGCTTTAATCACAGTAACGTTGACGAGCTAGCTAAATTATACATAAATCGGTTTTCATATAAATCAATCTTCACTAAGACTTTAAAATGGTGGTGCGGCACGGTCTACGGAGACGCAGAAAAAAGCTACCAAATCCATTCCGAGACAACTCCGAGACTGACTAGCGTCGTGCGTAACAAGTCTCAGTGTCTCTCTCTCTCTCTCTCTCCTTCAAGTACACTTTAAAAACTGGATAGTTCATATAAGCCATTCTCCATTTCTGTGTGCGTGTGCGACTGTGCATGCGTGCGTGTGTGTGTATGTGTGCCCGTACCAAATCTGGTCTTTGGCAAGTTTGATAGTATTTACTATGTACTGAGGATGGCCAGATAATGTTGATATTTAAACTTAAAAAATTATTATACAGAGAAGCTTCAGCAAGTACAAAACGCTGCTGACCGACAAAAGAGAATCCCTCACTGAGGAAAACACAAAGGCCTAACCATCATGTATCACAATGGGATGGGGAGAAGCATGAACCTTTAAAGGACATCTCTTGGGAAAAAAATTACATTTTACAGTTTTTTTCTGATTTCTTTTAAACAAATTATTATTTTGTATTATTTAACTATTTAATAATTATTTAGTTATTGCACTGCACTGGCAGTTGAACTGCATTGAACTGAACTGGAAAAAAGAAACCTCACAACCTAACTGAAACTGAACATTGAACTACACTGGCAGTTAAATCCAAAGGAAAAAATATAAAATCAGAGAAATCCAAAAACGGGAACATAACACTTTCAGTGCCGGGCGTGTTTTCCTTTTTACCCTGTTGAATGACACCATCCACAGCCAATGTTAACGTTAATATCGCCTAATCTATGTTTTAAATTATGGCTATGTGTCTAATCTGCCCGTCGCTTATCAAAGAATCATTTTCCAGTAAACATTGTCAAGGCAGATTGTATTTTTATCGCTTCATTTCCGTTTGATAGCATTTTGAAAATCACCCGTTTTCGGGGAAAAAACAACCCATGCCTATGATAATCGCCTTTTACTGGAATATTCCAGAAAATTGTCATTTGTCTGCCTATTTATGAATAGTTTTCAAATAAACGCTAGATGATCGATAGTATATGTGTGCGCACGCACACTCGTGCCGTGCGCTGATAATCGCTGCTCTTATTTCCTCATGGCTTTTACAGTCAAAACAGCCATATCACATATACGCTTATATATCCGTGAAAACGAGTCTGATTATCCTAACACTGATAACATAGATTCCTTACCTGAGGTCAGATGGTATCCAAATGGTTTATTCCAATTTCCGATCGCCATTCGAAAAAATCGATAAATGTATTGATCAATCGTGTGTACAGTATAACCCATATTCGCCGTGGCTCAGAGGCTCCAGAATGAACTCTGGTAGACCCCGGCTGCATCAGTGAGAAGTAAAATGTGGAGTCAGAAATCCGTTCTCCCATTCACTTTCATTGAGTCCATTCCAAAAGGGTGATTTACCATGTGGGAGACGATAGGGGGCGCTTTTTTCACATCTGAGCGCCGGCGGTCCCTGGATCTCCAACGGTAGGCTCGCGTGATGCAATATGATTTCAGATTGCTAATAAAAAAAAAAAGAGAGAGAATACTCGTGACCGTGGCATTCAACGGTCGGAGTGTAAACCCGAGAATAGCCGTGAGTGGCATACAAAGTGTTAAAACAGAGAAATCCGAAAACAGGAAAATTCATATCCGAAAACAGGAAAAGATAAAAATGGATTTCATAGGGCCCCAGTTAAGGTGAGTTAATAAATTCACTCTGAAAATCTGCTCTGCTCTGATAAACTGACTCTTTGGTCAGAGCGTCCAGTGTGCACTCTGAGCCCTCAGAATTTCCTAACAACTTGAGTGCGCTCTCTCTGACACTGGTTGTAAATAGTTATGAGTGTTGTATGTGCCTCCCTGTATTGTAAATAGTTCATGTGTTATTATACTGTATGCATAATTGTAAATAAGTTAATTTATGTGTTGTAAATAAATATTTATTTACCTCATTTATGTGCAATGATAGTTTCATTTCAGCTCAGTGTAGAGAAATGCACCGATACTAACAACCGCCTTACTGCGCGCGTCTATGATGACACTGTTGACAACACATATCCGCGACATGCGCGCCCAGCGAAAATAGACTTATAAAATAAATTTAACAACAAAATAATATCACTATTTAAATGCAGTATGTACTACAACTGAATATTGTGACTATGGTCATGGAAACAGAGCCTACACAGCTCACAAAACCCCAAATGAGTGTTTGCATGCCTCAGTATCCAGTCTAATATCAGCAGCGATCATTTGGGGGATTCTGATAAGTGGTAATATGCTAGTATTATGGGCGTTCATTTAAAAACAGGATAGGGGTATGGCGCTTACAGGTGCCAACTCATAGATGGAATACTCAAGTACCCTGAGGAACACTCCAGCATCCTGAATAATATCAGAATATTAATGTCCATGTGAACTCACCCATTGAGGAAGAAGCAGGGCAGAAGACACCATGAAGGAGAAGACGTACTGAGCTGCACCTCTCTCCCCGGTACAACCTGGACGTACTGAGCTGCACCTCTCTCCCCAGTACAACCTGGACGTACTGAGCTGCACCTCTCTCCCCAGTACAACCTGGACGTACTGAGCTGCACCTCTCTCCCCAGTACAACCTGGACGTACTGAGCTGCACCTCTCTCCCCAGTACAACCTGGACGTACTGAGGTGCACCTCTCCCCGGTACAACCTGGACGTACTGAGGTGCACCTCTCTCCCCGGTACAACCTGGACGTACTGAGGTGCACCTCTCTCCTCAGTACAACCTGGACGTACTGAGGTGCACCTCTCTCCTCAGTACAACCTGGACGTACTGAGGTGCACCTCTCTCCCCAGTACAACCTGGACGTACTGAGGTGCACCTCTCTCCCCAGTACAACCTGGACGTACTGAGGTGCACCTCTCTCCTCAGTACAACCTGGACGTACTGTGGTGCACCTCTCCCCAGTACAACCTGGACGTACTGTGGTGCACCTCTCCCCGGTACAACCTGGACGTACTGTGGTGCACCTCTCCTCAGTACAACCTGGACGTACTGTGGTGCACATCTCCCCGGTACAACCTGGACGTACTGTGGTGCACCTCTCCCCGGTACAACCTGGACGTACTGCGGTGCACCTCTCCCCGGTACAACCTGGACGTACTGTGGTGCACCTCTCCCCAGTACAACCTGGACGTACTGTGGTGCACCTCTCTCCAGTACAACCTGGACGTACTGTGGTGCACCTCTCTCCCCAGTACAACCTGGACGTACTGCGGTGCACCTCTCTCCCCAGTACAACCTGGACGTACTGAGGTGCACCTCTCTCCCCAGTACAACCTGGACGTACTGCGGTGCACCTCTCTCCCCGGTACAACCTGGACGTACTGAGGTGCACCTCTCTCCCCGGTACAACCTGGACGTACTGCGGTGCACCTCTCTCCTCGGTACAACCTGGACGTACTGCGGTGCACCTCTCTCCTCGGTACAACCTGGACGTACTGTGGTGCACCTCTCTCCCCGGTACAACCTGGACGTACTGCGGTGCACCTCTCTCCTCGGTACAACCTGGACGTACTGTGGTGCACCTCTCTCCCCGGTACAACCTGGACGTACTGTGGTGCACCTCTCTCCCCAGTACAACCTGGACGTACTGTGGTGCACCTCTCTCCCCGGTACAACCTGGACGTACTGTGGTGCACCTCTCTCCTCAGTACAACCTGGACGTACTGTGGTGCACCTCTCTCCCCGGTACAACCTGGACGTACTGTGGTGCACCTCTCCCCGGTACAACCTGGACGTACTGTGGTGCACCTCTCTCCAGTACAACCTGGACGTACTGAGGTGCACCTCTCTCCCCGGTACAACCTGGACGTACTGTGGTGCACCTCTCCCCGGTACAACCTGGACGTACTGTGGTGCACCTCTCTCCAGTACAACCTGGACGTACTGCGGTGCACCTCTCTCCCCGGTACAACCTGGACGTACTGTGGTGCACCTCTCTCCCCGGTACAACCTGGACGTACTGTGGTGCACCTCTCCCCGGTACAACCTGGACGTACTGCGGTGCACCTCTCTCCCCGGTACAACCTGGACGTACTGTGGTGCACCTCTCCCCGGTACAACCTGGACGTACTGAGGTGCACCTCTCTCCCCGGTACAACCTGGACGTACTGAGGTGCACCTCTCCCCGGTACAACCTGGACGTACTGAGGTGCACCTCTCTCCCCGGTACAACCTGGACGTACTGCGGTGCACCTCTCTCCCCGGTACAACCTGGACGTACTGCGGTGCACCTCTCCCCGGTACAACCTGGACGTACTGCGGTGCACCTCTCCCCGGTACAACCTGGACGTACTGAGGTGCACCTCTCCCCGGTACAACCTGGACGTACTGCGGTGCACCTCTCCCCGGTACAACCTGGACGTCTGAGCTCCCGTCTGTAACCAAGTCATGAGCTCCACTTGTCAGAACAGCTGCGACTACCCCAACTCTGAATATCTTCCTCAAGCTTTCAAGTCAATTTGTGGAGCCAAAACCCTCCAGGTAGGGCCCACCATAGGGGCTTTGAAGTTCAATTCATCTGGCCCATAAAAAAACACCTTTCCCTATGCCCTAGAGGGCCTACCTTGGGCACGCAGCCAGCCCACACATACTACACCTGTCTGTGTTGGAAGTGGCATAATAAACTCCTCGCTGACGGACCTACACAGTGGATGGAAGCCGCTTCCCCAGGCTTTGATATAAGATACCGCTGCTCGTATGGAGGGAGATCTCTCGGCACCACCTTATGGCGTCCGTTCACCCGGTTCATTTGATCTAGAGTATACTAATTGGAGAGAGCCTGCTCGATATCCATCATCCAATCTACAGCTTGAGGAGTGAGATTGTTATTGGACTCGTGGCGAGGACAATGCAGACGGGTCATCTTCAGTTTAAGAACAGAACAGACTATGCAGAACGTTCTCACTAACAATGAAGGGGCCAGTGAATAGCCATATGCACTCCTTTCTGGACTGGATATCGTCTGAGAAGCACACATCCTAAGTATTATTAGGACCAGACGTCTGATCTGCAGAACGTTGTAATGCCAGTCTTCTGCCTTGCTATTAATAAACTGATGCCGCCAATCAGTGAGTTGTTTTGAGTTTTATTTAAGCCCAACGCAAAGCTGTGGCGAGAGACAGCAACGTGCTTACTGCTTGTACGTGTTGGGCTTAATGACGAGGATGATTGGCGACAACAGAAACATCCAATTTAAAAATGGCCTCCAGCCAAGGGACCGCATTTTAAACAAGCGTGATCCCTTCATCAGCGCCCATGTGTGTACATCTGTTGACGTTACCATCCAGTCGGCTTCCTGCCTCTATGGTGACATGCCGTGTGTCATCAATCGGCATGGACATGGACCCCAAGTTCGGCAGTCTCTGATTGGCCGGCCGGGAAACAGCATATTAGATAAGGATGAAATGTTGCGATAGAACACCCGCACATAACAGGCCACATATGAAGCGTGGCTTCCCCCCTACAGTAGCATGGCGCCAAAACTACTTCTGGCCAGCAAGAATGTTGCTCTTGCAGGTTTGAGGTTCTATTCTGTGTGTACACATCAATGTTTTATGAATATCTGCAATTTCTTCAGACGGTTTATAACCCTGACATAGCAAGCATGGGCATTTGTAAAAAAGATTAAACGATTTCTGATAATAAATCTCTCCATCTGAAACAGTGATCACTGAAATAGAAATCAGTGTTTGATGGTGTTGCTGCAGTTGAAAGCTCCAACCCCCGACTGCAATGAAACCAGACTTCTGCAGACTTCCCTTTTGCTGCTCACTTCCGAGATAAGAATGTAGTGCATCAGAAATAATACAATCTGCACTGTTCGCTGTATTTATTGCAATCAACGTTTCGATCAAAGGATCTTCGAAGGTGCGTTCAATAAAGCATTTTTGAATGTAAGCCAATTTCTTTTTTTACATAAAACATTTTTATGTTAGAGAACGTCATGTATACCGACAGGCTAGGGATGTATTGCAGGATCCACACAGGGTAAAGTTTCAACTAAAAACTTTATAGTTTAAACTTTTCCTCATATTTTAATATTTCAGATAAAAATTGTATTGCCTATATTTAAGTCTTTCAACTATTACCCTGCCCATATCTGTTCCTCTCCTCCCCTCCCCCGCCCCCATGCTGCTATGATGCCCGGATTTCCCCAAGGGGATCAATAAAGGAATATATTATCTTATATGGTCATAGTTCACAATGTTGTGCCGAGTTCTGCCACTCCAGTTAAACTATGTTGGAAGTATTTCCGTTACAAGACGTGGCCTGCATCTTTACAACGAGGTCAGCGGTAAACAACAGTGTCAAGATAATGCTCGTACACAGACCTCATCGAGGTCAGAGGTAAACAGTAGGGATGCACCGAAATTTCGGCCACCGAAAGTTTTCGGCCGAAAATGGCCAAAAATGGCCTTTCGGCTTTCGGCCGAAAGAGTTTTTTCACCGAAACAGAAACCACCAGCTGTAACCTAACGCGTGTTGTTGTGATGATGTCATCAAAATGCGGATTCAGTCATTACATGCGCAAACGTGAGCTCTTCATTCCTGCGTTCTGCAGCCTGTGTGATAACTCCTCTTGGGACTCGGGAGGCGCGCTGTAAACTCTGCGCGCAACGAGTCCTATAAATGCGTCTTTAACATGCTTTATAGTTTATATCCTTATTTACTATGCCCGTGGTTAATCACCGAGTGATCTAATATGCATATTATTCAGAGCGAGAGGGATTGTGTGATCTCTCTCTCTCTCTCTCTCTCTCTCTCTCTCTCTCTGATTGATTGATTGAAAACTTTATTAACAGATTGCAGAATGGGTACAATACAGTACAGCTCAATACACACAATTGTTAAGGGTATGCAGACCAGAGAAATACTTTTGTCTTGTTTACATCAGGGTCCCCCATTTTCAATTCATCAGGACATATATGACATACAGATAGACAGTACTGCTACATCTATACATTTATGACATACCAGATTTGCAAATACAGTACTGTTTGTGATACAAAAAGACCCATAATAGTGATTATTTAAGTAAAGTTTTGCCATAATCATATATTTTTCCATAATCAGGTAGCTGAACAACATTGGTAAAAAAAATTCTATTCTATGAATCATTTTCGGCCTTTCGGCATTCGGCCAACTGTTTCCTATTTTCGGTATCGGTTTCGGCCAAGAATTTCCCATTCGGTGCATCCCTAGTAAACAGTGTCAAGGTAATGCTCGTTCACAGACCCACCTCTTCACCAAATTTGTAAATGACTGCCTGATTTCCCTTTTTTCTTTCTTTCTTTCTTTCTTTCTTTCCTTTTGATTATGAATATTTTGTTGTTACGTTGTTCCCCGTTCCCCTCCCTTAGCTGCCCCTCCTGTTAAGCGTCTTGAAAGGCGCTATATACATTTAAGATATTATTATTATTATTAAGGTCATGCTCGTTCACAGACCTCATCGCATCATCCGTGCTTCACGTACCAGTCCAAACACAGCCCTGGCTTACTGTGATCCAGAGCACTCAATATTTAGGGAGCACTTATGGGCTTAGTCCAGTTCTGGTGTAGAATGAAAGAGTGCGTTTGTGTCTGTGCGTTTGTGGTTTATTTGAGAGAGTGTGTGTGTGTGTGTGTGTGCAGTTTCCTGATCATTCCGTGTCACATTACATGCATCATAATAATCCAGTTGTAGGTGAGGATATTTTTATTTACAATGTGCGGTTAAAGATAGGCTGCAGGGCCTACCAGCCAAGTATAACCTGGCTTTATGGTATCTTTAAAGCCATCACCCACATTGCATCTTTCACCCTTTATCTTTATTACGGATCCCCATTAGTCATCACCGCAGAAACAACTAGTCTTCCTGGGGTCCATATATTCCTACATATAAAAATGATTCCAAATAGCATTACAGTAAACAAACTAAATATCAGATCACAGAAAATACAATAAAAGGGATTAAACAAGATTAAACTCTCAGACAGTCATATCTTTACAGTGTACACTACAGTATCTGTGTTTTTCTTTAATGTAAACTTATTTCTTTTTCTCTCAATGCCGTTTTCTAATTATTTTTAAAACGTATCTTACTGGTTATCTGTGTAAGATGTACTGGCAGTTTGTTCCAATATGACATGGCTCTATATATGACACAGTTTTCTTTGCTGCATTGGTTTTTGGTAGTAGCAGTGTGAACGTTTCCCTACAGGCATGCCTAGTACCATACTTGTGTCGATCATGTGTACATGTTAGCTGTGAATACAAACAGATAGGTTCTCTTGAGATATATATATTCCTCATGAATAAGATCAGGCTGCAATCCAGTCTGTCTTCCACCTTCAACCACGACAGCTTGGTATGCATCCCCTCCACACTGTTTCTCATTGAGCAGTTCAGGGCCAGACGGGCCGCTCTGTTCTGAGGGAGCTGTATCTTATTGATCTCTTGTCTTGAGGCATTAGACCAGACAGCTGGACAGTAATCAAGGTGAGAAAGAACTAATGACTGCATCACTTGCGTCAATATCAGATCGGTTAGAAAATAACTACACCTTCTGATAATTGAAATAACTCTGCTCATTTTGGCAACCACATTGTTGGTGTGAGTTGACCATGAGAGTGTTCCATCAAGTGTGACACCCAATAGCTTTGCCTCTCTAACTTGCTCAATAGCTGTTCCGTCTAAAGATATACTTAGCTTCACGTCTTTTCTTAAAGCATGCTTGGATCCCAGTATTAGGCTCTTGGTTTTTGAGATGTTTTACTTCAGCCTGTTTTCAGACACCCAAGTGGACACTAACTTCAATTCTCTCTGGAGGACTTCGTTAAGCTCTTCTGTCTTGTCTGATGATGCATACATTGTAGTATCATCGGCGTACATAACCATACATGTATTTTATAATACCCATGGCAAATAATTTGTAAAAATGGCATAGAAGAGGGGCGCCACTCCCAGGCAGCTTCCCTGTGGAAGTGATTTAAAGTTGGACAGGGTACCATTAAACACAACACATTACATAGATAGATTTATGATTATGATTCATAGCACCCCCTAGAATCTGTTGCACATGTTGTGAACGGCTGTACTGCAAAGCTTGTATGCTGCCAGACATTTTATCGTGGTCTTGTTTGCAACAGCGAGTCAGAGAGGTGCTCCCGAAACTCTCACGAGTGACGCCCGATTGGTTACAAACTGGCCAAGTAGCAGCCCTTGGAACACAAATCAGAGCCCTTGGAACACAAATCGGAGCCCTTGGAACACGAATCAGAGCCCTTGGAACACGAATCAGAGGCCTTGGAACACGAATCAGAGCCCTTGGAACACAAATCAGAGCCCTTGGAACACAAATCAGAGGCCTTGGAACACAAATCAGAGCCCTTGGAACACGAATCAGAGCCCTTGGAACACAAATCGGAGCCCTTGGAACACGAATCAGAGCCCTTGGAACACGAATCAGAGCCCTTGGAACACAAATCAGAGCCATTGGAACACAAATCAGAGCCCTTGGAACACGAATCAGAGGCCTTGGAACACGAATCAGAGGCCTTGGAACACGAATCAGAGCCCTTGGCTAAAATTGTAGGCTGATCATTATGTTATTTGGTAGCCTACGTTAGTAAACTTGCTGTGGCCTGCGGATTGTAGGCCTGTCAAGGAGAAGGGCCAAACAGCTGGCCAGATTTAGTTCTATCTCAGCTCTAATAGGTAGCCAGACAGTGTGATTTAGTTCCATCTCCGCTCTGATAGGTAGCCAAACAGCTGGCCAGATTTAGTTATATCTCCGCTCTAATAGGTATCCAGACAGTGTGATTTAGTTCCATCTCCGCTGTAATAGGTAGCCAGACAGACAGTGTGATTTAGTAGATCTATGTTATAATAGGTACTGGTAGCCAGACAGTGTGATTTAGTTCCATCTAGGGCTGCAACGATTAGTCGACATAATCGACGACGTCGATCATAAAAACTCGTCGACGTAGAATTTTTGCGTCAATTAGTAAAAAAAAAAATAAAATAAAAATTATATACTTTTTTTTTTGCACTACCTATCTTTGTGAAAGTGGCTTCTCAGCTCTGGTCCAGCTGAAGACAAAGCAGAGGAACAGATTGGACATTGAGCATAGGGCTGGGCAATATGACCAAAAACGTTATCGCGATAAAATTATAAAATTATTTTCATATAATTCGATATCGATAATTATCGTCGATATAATGCCTGTCAAGTTTAATTAACTTCTTATGCTGCTGCGAATGTCTCGAGTCGAGTTGATGTCGTCATCAGTCCGCGCACGTTAGCAGTTAGCCGACAAGCGGAATATCTCATGACAATGTAGGGCTGGGCGATATAACGATAACGATAAATATCGCGATATATTTTAATAATCGATATCGAATATCGAAATAATTTTTATTTATTTTTTTACCTGCAACAGGGCAGTTTTAAAACCAGAGACAGTGGACAGACTTGTCTTTCTTGCCTGCAACTTAAAGTAATGGCTTTGCTTGTCCAAATGACAATACTGACCAAATTCAGATTTATTTTTCTCTTGTCCATTTATTTTGTTTGCTTTCTAATTTAAAATACATTTTGAAACCGTCTGTACACAGTAGGCTATGTGTGCTAGCAGAACTAGACTCCAGTCACAAGTCACAGTGCACATGTGCGGTGGTTTGTCCACCAAAAAAGCGCCAAAAGATCGAAAATAAACTAGCAGAGCCAGAACTGTTCAACTCCTCTGGAGCCACAGCCAGCAGAGAAGCCGGTTTACTTTAGCTTTTAAACCAGCTGCAGCCTGAGAACTGGAGTGTGAGGGGATGTAACACTAAAGATGGCGGCAATGACAAAGAATTGCTGCAAAATAAACATACATCTGTTGTTTAAAAAAAAAAAAATATGTTTTTTATTTAATTTTTTTTATACTTATAACAATTCGATAATTATCGATATCGAGAAATAAAATAAAATTATCATATCGTTATCGCGATATGATTTTTTTCCATATCGCCCAGCCCTATGACAATGTAATAAATATGACACTAAAATACTCTCTTCCGCCACAATATATTGAAACGACGTCCACTGTATACCCCACACTACTATAAACGTGGCCTCAGAATTCACGCCACACACATACTCGCCACGTAAATATATAAAACATCGCCATGCAAGCTAGTTATCCAGGGTTGTACAGTGCGATATATATGTCGCATGTGCGACACTGACGTCAGTCTGTGCGATGAAAGGATTGACTTCAATAGCACTGGTGCGATGGCCCGCGATGGCCCGCTATCCACTTGGTACTTGTAGTCTTGTGCGATTAAATACAATGTCCCTTCTGCGTAAGACTCCATATATCAAACACCAAATCCCATAATCCCTAGCGAACAATATCCCCGCGAGTTGCGAGCTCAATGTGACTCATATCCGCTCGGCTCAGCTCACAACACAGCAGGACTCGTCTCAGCAGCAGTAGCGTTTGGAACGCGGACATTGAAACAGAATCCCTGCTGTTTTATTCGGCAACGGGTCAAATGCATATAACATGCTTTGCAATCCTCGCGTCATAAAGTCCGAAATGAACGTTACATTAGCATGAGCTAACAACAAGCTGTTCATAGCCATATAGAGAGAACAGCAGACGGGCAGAGTGAGGAGGAGGGGGCAGACATTCTCCCTTCTCTGTGTGTGTGTGTGTGTGTGTGTGTGTGTGTGTGTGTGTGTGTGTGTGTGTGTGTGTGTGTGTGTGTGTGTGTGTGTGTGTGCGCGTTTGGAAAGATCAGATGAAGTCAGACGAGCATATTATATTGATAGTAAATGTACTGAGGGTGGACAGATAATGTTGATATTTAAACATAAAAAATACAATACAAAATAAATGTATTCATGATCATGCAACATAAAACGGTTGCGTGTTGTGAGTTCCAAAACATTTAACTTAAAGTTTAAAGCTCAATATATCAAAACGTGGCACTTTACAGTGAACAGGAGGTCTATGTGTATTAAAAACAATAGGTTGTTTTTCCTTTAAAAGTCTGGAAGAGGTCAAAAATAAAAATGTCAAATGATATTTCCGTTGCCTTTTTTGAGTTGATCTAAATGTTACTGATTGTGTTAAATGGGCTTATGTTATGATATCGTCTCATATCGATTGCAGGCACCTGCATCGTATCATATCATGGCATATATCAGCAAATATCGTATTGTTGTCCAAAGAATCTATATCGTATCGTGATGAAACTTGTGATTCCCACCCCTAGTAGAGTCCATACACCCAACACCAAATCCCATAATTCCTTACACGTAACGTGTCTGGCTGTGTGACGTCAACTTGTCAGCATGAAAATGACAGCCAAACATCAACTAAATAACACAAATACAATAGACACATTTGTGACTGTTACAAATATAACACGTTTTATACTTGTGCTACAAGATTTTGGCCTGTGCTACAAAACCATCAACCTCTGTAGCACCAGTGCTATGTGCAAAAAAAGTTAACGTACAGCCCTGTAGTTATCCTAGCCAGCCTGTTGCTTCTAAGCGGTGTATTCCATGACAATGTGCTAAATATGACACTAAAATACTCTCTTCCGCCACAATATATTGAAACGACGTCCACTGTATACCCCACACTACTATAAACGTGGCCTCAGAATTCACGCCACACACATACTCGGCACGTAAATATATAAAACATCGCCGTGCAAGCTAATTAGCCTAGCAAGCCTTGTTGTTGAGTGAGTCCTACCTCTGGGTCTCCTTCCGGGTCTCCTTCGCTCTTGGCCATCTCCTTCACTGATTGGTTGTTAGTGCGTGCTCATATCCAAGCTTGGAAAATCGATATATCGAAACTTTGCGACCAC
This sequence comes from Notolepis coatsorum, assembly GCF_963971535.1. Taxonomy (NCBI): domain Eukaryota; kingdom Metazoa; phylum Chordata; class Actinopteri; order Aulopiformes; family Paralepididae; genus Notolepis; species Notolepis coatsorum. Next base: position 240,516,940 of record NC_140165.1, on the reverse strand, counting down.
GTTTCATGTTTATTTCGAGGAAATAATTTATCGCGATAGTTATCGTTTTATTGCCCAGCCCTAATTGAGCATGACCTCAGAGTTGCTTTGTCTACCATCACCCCAGACTTTGAGACTCTTGTCAGGAGCAAACAACATCCCCAGTTATCCCATTAGTTCCCTGGGATGTTAAGCTAAGAAGTCTGCTATATATTTTTTTTTGTTATTTAAACACTTCCACTTTAATTTGTATTATTTAATTTATTTATCTTGTTATGAGTGATTGTTGTATTGTTAAAATACATTTTGATTTAAAGTTGCTTAAGATCCAAATTCAAATGTTTCATGAGTCATTATTTTAATTTGCTATGGGATCATCATGTTATGTTAAGTTAACTGTTAAGGCAGAGGGACTGGACAACAGGGTGACATTCACAGGTGTGCAGACTTGAGCATGTGAGGTAAAACATGCATTGGAGAAGGAGCCATGCCCACAGGAAGCAGAGATTGAGGGTGTGACAAAAATAATCGTTAGATTAGTCGACTAATCGAATGACAAAAATAATCATTAGATTAGTCAACTAATCGAAAAAATAATCGACAGATTAGTCGATTACCAAAATAATCGTTAGTTGCAGCCCTACATCTATGTTATAATAGGTAGCCAGACAGTGTGATTTAGTTCCATCTCCGCTGTAAATAAGTAGCCAGACAGTGTGATGGAGAAGATGAAGATGCTTTTTGTATCTGTAGGTGTTCTGAACGTTGAACCCAATGGGCAATGTGATTTAATCTGCGGATTCAACAAAGTATGTAAAATGTGTGTGTGTTTGGTGAGTAAGAGTCGCTAAGCTTTTTCACTAGGGGCACACTTGCCCCTAAATGAGAAATTTAGGGGCAAAGAATATTTTTTAGGGGCACATTTTTTAATAACTATTTTACCATTATAGTAGGGCTGGGCGATATGGCCTCTAAATGATATTGCGATATTTTTTGGCCATATCACGATACACGATATATATCGCGATATTTTGACATTTCCTCTAAAGCACTTAATTGATTTAACCCTTTGATGCATACAGTCACGCCAATATATGATGATTATAATAAGTCCCTGCAACATATGTTTGCATTATTAAACCATGAAGATGCTTTAAAAAATAATTTAATGAAAATGTACTAAGAGTAGTCTACTGACACACTAATAAAAAAAATTATTTACATCTAAGACCATTTATATAAAAACTCTTGGGTGCCTTTTTTTTGCACAGTACTGTGTTTTCTATCCACTTTAGCCAAACACACACACACATATATATATATATACTACTGTGAGAAAATAATAATCACACACAAAGGGATAATGGCTTATAGCAGACTTAATGATTTTAGAATATTTCAGATAATGAAATTAAATGTTTATATCATCAACTATCCAGTTAGTATTTATACTGTCTGTAGCGTTTGGCTACTTTAAATCATTATGTAGAGAGAGAGGGGGCGAGAACGAACGAGAGAGCCACCCCCCCCCCCTCGGGTTTTGTTCTAGGTTCGCGTTTTGATCGTCTAAGCTGCCGTAGGTGATGACGTCACACTTGAATGTAAACAGGAAGAGTTTTCACACGGAGATGGAAAGTGGATGATATACAGAAACGAATAACCAATAAATATGAAGTTATGTTTAAACTTCTGTTGTCAAGCGTTGTCAATATAACCCACCCCCTTTCCTCACGATGGAACTAGTGTTGTGGAGTCCGCTTTGACCGTTTTCCAGGGTTAGCAGCAGCTAACGCTAGTTAGCTTAGCATAGTCCTAATGGATACCTTGGTTACCAGCCAACGTTAGCCCATTGCTCGTGTCAATTAAATTACATGTTTTTAAAGGTCCGCGCTGGTCTGTCTAATGAAATTACAACCGCAACATTATATCGCACTGTACAGCCCTGGTTGTAGGCTAATGTTTTACTATTTTTTGTATCCAATTTGTATGGATTAATTTAGGAGTGAAATGCGAATGAAGGGTTGAAATCACTACTCGCAAGCTTGCCCCCAGATATTATTTTCCACTCGCACCGGCCAAATTAGGGGGCAATTTGCGATCATCTCGTCGCAGTGTACAGCCCTGTATGTGTGTGGGGCGCCAGGGTGGCACACCACGTAACGCACTGTGGTGCAATGCGGCCGTCCCGGGTTCGACTCCCGGACCCGGCGACCTTTGCCACATGTCTTCCCCCATATCTCCTCTCGTTCTTCCTCTCTGCCGGACATTTGTCCAATAAAGCCAATAAAAATCTACCAAAAACATTTAAAGGGGACATGCATTGCTATTCCTTGCACTATTTGGGCAACTTTACACAATTCCTGTGAGTCTATTGAACACATCTGTAAGTTTTTTTTCAAAGAAATTCATTGTTTTATATTTCTAATCAAGTACTCAAAAGCATAATTTTTCAGCCTCAGGATTTGAGGCTGTTATTGGATGGGCTCCGGCCATAAGCGATTTGAGTGAAAGTCACCCACACAGCGTGATACATGCGCGAGCGAGCGAGCGAGCGAGCGAGCGAGAGAGAGAGAGAGAGAGAGAGAGAGAGAGAGAGAGAGAGAGAGAGAAGTGATGCGTTCCCGACACACACGCAGTCAAGTTTGTGTGTAAATGCTCCGACGACACACACGCAGTCAAGTTTGTGTGTAAATGCTCCGACGAGGGAGAGAGAGAGGAGAGATGCGTCCCCGACACACACGCAGTCAAGTTTGTGTGTAAATGCTCCGACGAGGGAGAGAGACGGCGCACACACATTTACACACACTCCTGCACGCGGTCCCACCGGTCCCTCTCTCTCTCTGCCTCTCTATCTCTCTCTCCCGCTTGTTCTCTGCCTCTCTGTCAAAACCCGTTTGAGGAAGTGTCGGGTTACACTATGCGCTACAACCATAGAGGGGGCATTAGTTATGCAGATCAGTGCCCTATTCACATCAGCAATAGTTGAGTGAGGGAAGATCTCATGAACTCGAGACTAGACTGATGAGTCAATATGATGATAATTAACGGGGGGCGGCTGGGTGGCGTAGCGGAGATTGCGATCGTCACCAATGCAAGAGGCTGCGGTCTCGACTCCCAGAGTCAGCATTGGCTGCGGCTTGGGCCAGTCGTCATACTATCTCAATTGGCAGAGGTAGCGTGGAAAGTCGATGGATGGGGATTGGACGTTGTGGACAGCGACTCTACAGGTCGGTTGGGTGGCGCCTGTACAGCAGAGACAGGAAGTATCGGGGGCAGCGTGAGCCTCCAACGCGTTACTCCTCGCCACTGAGAGGCCGTGATGTCTGGTGAAAAGTTGCGACAGGCTGCCTCCTCGTGTACCGAAGGGGACACGTGATGCAAGGCATCTATCCTCACTACAGCCGACCAGTGGGAGGCATAGTCTAGCAACGTTCAAGATAGGGGAGGGGAGAATTGAAGGGAAAAGAATTGGCGATACGAAATTGGGATGGGAGAAAAATAGAAAATAAGGAGAAAAAGTGGATCAAAAAAATATATATATGATAATTAACGACACAGACCACATTGATATAATCCCACATTGCTAGGAAACCATGCTAAACACTGGAAAAGGCCATTTATAATGCATGGGACCTTTGTAAAAAAAGAAATTGTGTATGTGTGTGTGCATGTCTTACTTAAGTTTTCTGTTTCAGTGGCAAACATATATTTCATATGTTTTTGAATGTATATATTTCATATGTTTTTGAGTATATGTTACACGTTGAACCAATGTTATTTTAATCCTATGTGATTTGATCTGCGGATTCAACAAAGTATGTAAAATGTGTGTGCATGTGTGCGTGTGTATGTGCATGTGTGTCTGTGTGTGCATGTGTGTGCATGTGCGTCTAACTGTGCCCAGGCCACAGACTCCTTCCCAACAACATCATATTAATCTGCACCTAAGAACCAGGCTATATATAGCACAGAATACAGGCCTCTCTGCCGTGTGTGTGTGTGTGTGTGTGTGTGTGTGTGTGTGTGTGTGTGTGTGTGTGTGTGTGTGTGTGTGTGTGTGTGTGTGTGTGTGTGTGTGTGTGTGTGTGTGTGTGTGTGTGTGTGTGTGTGTGTGTGTGTGTGTGTGTGTGTGTGTGTGTGTGTGTGTGTGTGTGTGTGTGTGTGTGTGTGTGTGTGTGTGTGTGTGTGTGTGTGTGTGTGTGTGTGTGTGTGTGTGTGTGTGTGTGTGTGTGTGTGTGTGTGTGTGTGTGTGTGTGTGTGTGTGTGTGTGTGTGTGTGTGTGTGTGTGTGTGTGTGTGTGTGTGTGTGTGTGTGTGTGTGTGTGTGTGTGTGTGTGTGTGTGTGTGTGTGTGTGTGTGTGTGTGTGTGTGTGTGTGTGTGTGTGTGTGTGTGTGTGTGTGTGTGTGTGTGTGTGTGTGTGTGTGTGTGTGTGTGTGTGTGTGTGTGTGTGTGTGTGTGTGTGTGTGTGTGTGTGTGTGTGTGTGTGTGTGTGTGTGTGTGTGTGTGTGTGTGTGTGTGTGTGTGTGTGTGTGTGTGTGTGTGTGTGTGTGTGTGTGTGTGTGTGTGTGTGTGTGTGTGTGTGTGTGTGTGTGTGTGTGTGTGTGTGTGTGTGTGTGTGTGTGTGTGTGTGTGTGTGTGTGTGTGTGTGTGTTGCCGCCTGCTTACCGACACAGGCAACAAAGGGAGCCCGTGCCGATCTTTGTCAATAGAGTTAAGCTCTCCTTTCAGCAGTTACGTCTGCACAAGAATAGGCAACAAATGCATTGACCTCAATGCAGCGCAGAGGAGAACACAGGTATCTCAGGGGGATTGTTGTCTAGTAAACGGAGGTCATGAACGACACGCGCCTGTGTGTGCAATGCACCGTGCTGTGGTTCACATGTGTGGCATTCTAAGGTGGCTAATATGTACAGCTTAAAATGGTAAATGGTGCATTTATAGTGCTTTTATTCAAAGGGCTTTACAATTTTATGTTCCTCACATTCAAACCATTTATCCACACACCGACGGTGGAGGTGACCATGCAAGGTGCCGACAGGTCTGCTCATCGGGAGCAGTTAGGGGTTAAGTGTCTTGCTCAAGGACACTTCGACCCCCCCCCCCCCGGGAGAAGCGGGAATCGAACCAGGAACCTTCCGATTACCAGACGACCGCTCTACTAGAGCCATATGAAATCCGTTTTATTATTTTCCAAATTCCATTTTATTTTTTCCCAAATTCCATTTTTTCCGTTTTAATATTTCAGAATTCTGTATTTTGCCTTTTATGCTCATTTTACCATCAGAAATAGTGTCTAATAAGTGGGAATGAATAAATGTCCACAATTGAATAAGATATAACAGTCCATTTAATGTTTTTAAGTGCTGCAACTCAGAAATACAGTTCAATTTTACACAATATTTTTCAATTAATATTGTGACAAAATAAAAATACATATTTCAAGTGTAAACAATAGATACAGCTAGCTACTACTGACATTATCACAATGACAATGTCAGTAACCTAACTATATCTATTATATTGTGATGAAATATAGTAATGCATAATTTAGGCACCTTTAGTTTAGTTTATTTCGTTTATAAAGGACAGTGTATAATGGCAATCGTTTGCATTAAACAAATGGATGGGTGCACTAGATTTAGCAAGAAGCTATCATTTCCATCTATAGTCCTATGTACTGTAACGTTTCATAGCTATTTAAGTTTATTTAGATTATAAAGGGCAGTGTATAATGACAATAGTTTGCATTAAACAAATGGATGGGTGCACCAGATTTAGCTAGAACTTCTAGAAGCTATCATTTCCATATAGTCCTATAACGTTACATAGCTATTTAAGTGTATTTAGTTTATAAAGGGCAGTGTATAATGACAATCGTTTGCATTAAACAACAAATGGATGGGTGCACTAGATTTAGCTAGAAGCTAAACGTCCTAACGTTATAGCTATTTAATCACAATAGTGTCGCAAGTGTTTTTGCGGGTCCAGTCCACGGAACGTTGACAGAATTAGCAAAACACCTTATCACCGGAGGCATAAAAGTCATTAGGATACTGTTCTGCTCTGAATTGAGGGCTTATTGTGGAATTGTTTAGCTTCTTGACGATGTTAACACTGAAGCAGCCAGACGCTTGAGCACCGCGGCTGTGTTGTGTGTAACACGCTGTAGAGTCCCCGCCTCCCCGGTCGCGTGTGCACCAAACGTTCCACCCAAAAACGAAATTTCAGTCCAGATTAGGCCAAATTCTGCAATATTCCACGTTTTGCAGTTGATTCCATTTTTATTGGTTAATTCCGCGATTCCGTCCGCGATTCCGTGAACGCGGATTTCATATGGCTCTACGCTCTACCTCCTGAGCCACTGTCGCTTAAATCACCTGTACATTGTATATAATATTATTATATTATTGCACTCTGACTCTGGTTGGACGCCAGACTTCTTTGTACATTGTACTGTACTTGTGCTGCATAATGACAATACATTTTTTATCTAATATGATCTAAAGTCAATAAAAAAATAAAACAGGAGATGCCAGTCACACTGTAGGCTAAAATAATCCTAGAACACAGGCCTGGACCCTACAAGACAGATAGGTACGACTACTGGTTTCAATTCCTCTGCCCTGCTTGTAAATCTCCTCTTCTCGTTAGGGTTGGCTCGATGCTTTCTGGTGGAGAGTCCCCATCTCCCAGGCGCAATTCGGATTCCGCTCGTCTGTCCCCATGGCAACCGGGCTCCAGCATTCCATTCGGGGCCATCACAGGTGTGACACGGTAATCTCCTGGGTTGACCTCTGCTACATCACATTATTCAGAGATCCAGAGAGTCTCTCCTCTTGCTCGCCAGGCGAACCTTCAGGAGACGCCCGTTCAGCCGGCACTAATCCTCCAAATGGGATTAGGGAAGCAGGGGAAGAGGACGGGTGAAACACCAAACTGGAGGACGGGTGAAACATCAAACTGGAGAGGACGGGTGAAACACCAAACTGGAGAGGACGGGTGAAACACCAAACTGGAGAGGACGGGTGAAACACCAAACTGGAGAGGATGGGTGAAACACCAAACTGGAAGACGGGTGAAACACCAAACTGGAGAGGACGGGTGAAACACCAAACTGGAGAGGACGGGTGAAACACCAAACTGGAGGACGGGTGAAACATCAAACTGGAGAGGACGGGTGAAACACCAAACTGGAGAGGACGGGTGAAACACCAAACTGGAGAGGACGGGTGAAAAACAAAACTGGAGGACGGGTGAAACACCAAACTGGAGGACGGGTGAAACACCAAACTGGAGAGGACGGGTGAAACATCAAACTGGAGAGGACGGGTGAAACACCAAACTGGAGAGGACGGGTGAAACACCAAACTGGAGAGGACGGGTGAAAAACAAAACTGGAGGACGGGTGAAACACCAAACTGGAGGACGGGTGAAACACCAAACTGAAGAGGACGGGTGAAACACCAAACTGGAGAGTTTCAGAGTCTGTTTCCTCGTCCATTTACTACGGACTGTTGGTTTCACACCCCTTGGTTTTAATGGACTTGTTTAGAGCTGCTCGATTATGGCAAAAATCATAATCGCGATCATTCTGATTGATATTGAAATCACGATTATTAAACATGATTACTCATTGATTTGAGAAAATGATATGAGGAATTCATATTGCATATGATCAAGTGAATACTAGCAAGCTAAAAGTCACCAAAAGAAAGAGGTGCAGAGCTCTCTGGCAGCGTTCACACTGCAGGCCTTAGTGCTCAATTCTGATTTATTGCCAAGATCAGATTTTCTTTGTTTGGTTGTTCACATTATTTTTTAAATGTGGCCAAGATCAGATTCCAGTGGGAACTGGGCACACTCTTGAACCGACTCCCATGCGCAAATGAACAATAAAGAAGATGGACATAAAAAAAAAAAAGTTTAATGTGAAAGTGGCCCAAATCAGAATTGAAAAGATCAGATTCCATGTGATTTGTGCTGCTCAGAGAAAAAAAAACAGACCTGAGTCACATATGAGCAAAGGAATCAGATTCGGGACACTTTCGTCTGCACGCAGGCTTTGTCAACTGCAACTCATCCTATAGACCAGTGGTTCCCAAACTGTGGTGCGCGCCCTCTAGGTGGTGCGTGACATGAAAGTAAAAAAAATAAAAAAAAATAAAAAATAAAAATTACAATAAAATTTCATAAGAATCTTAGTCAAACCTTTAGTATTATGGATATTAAACATGCTGGCAGAGTACATACATCCATATTGTCGTGAACATTTTAATTAAATAAAGAAATTCCCTATCCATAGTCGCCGTGGGAAGAGATAAAATAAAAAATAAAATCTGTGCACGGAGACCAGCAACAATTTTTTCGAACAGAAACCCATTGGGGGGTGCGTCAGCTAGGTCGGGAGGTGACAGGGGGTGAACGGCCAAAAAAGTTTGGGAACTGCTGCTATAGACTAATACTTATACGCTCTTCTCTCAGTCCGTCGAGGGCTGGTCGAGGGGGCGCGTTCATTTCTGCCACACGACCCAAGCCGCTTGGCAGTGCGGTCCTGTCTGCACTTCTGCTACACAGCCATGTGGAGTGAGAGAGGCCCCTTCAGCCCTTTGAGGGGCAGGAAGACCAGGTCCTTCAGTCTGCCCCCCCCCCCCCCCTCTTGGTCCGATTGTTTACAATATAATAAACATCAGGACTTCCGGTTTAGCGTTAGAATGGAGTAGGTCGCATGTGACACAGCTGCTCACCCGTATTTTTTTTTTTTCGTTTTAAAAACATATTTATAAACCATTAATGCGTTTAAAACTTGACGCATATATCAACTGAGACTATCAACTAACTATATTGACCAAAATAATCGAGATGTCACCAAAGAAAGCCACAACGAGTCCAAAAACAGTCGTAGAGGTCCCGCCGCAGGAATCAGGATTCGTACAGCGGACAGCAGGAAATATAGACTTGACAGTGGCCGCTTCAAGTCCAACCCCATCAAACACCTCCGCAGATACCGAACATATCATCCGGAAAATGGAGGAAATGGGGAAGACAATAACTAGCATAATAACTCAAAAAGTAGATGATATTAAAGAATCTATTGAAGGCAAAATTGATGCGCTGAGAGCGGACGCCGACGCACAGATTAAACGCACCGAGGCTCTGGAAAAAGTAATGGAAGCCCACGAAAACAATTTCACTCGCATCTACAATGAAGTAGAGGTTAACAATGTTAACCTAACTGCTGAGATGAAGGGGAATTACAAAGAAATCAAGACGGAGCTCAGCGAAATAACGTTGGAGCTTAAGCGAATCAATAAAGAACAGAAAGCCAAAATATTCGAGATGGAATATCAAAAACGCAAGCTGAATATTCGTATTGTCGGTCTGGACGAATCAGTGAGATGTGCAAACCCTGAAGAGTTTGCCACAGAATTACAGAAAATCTTGGGAACAGAGATCCTTCCTAATGTACCAGAGGTGGAACAGTGCTTCAGATTGGGGACCCGCTCCATTGGCAATAACGCTAAGCCCAGAGTGATATTGGTTATACTGCGCCAAGTCAGAATAAAAGAAATGATTATTCGTGAAACTCGCAGGATGAAAGGCAATCTGAAATACATGGAGGTACCAATACACTGCTTTGAAGATTATTGTCGTGATGTAGTGGAACTGCGTGCCAAGTTCAAGACGGTGATGTCTCAACTATACCTGGAGAAATACAGACCCCTACTAATATACCCTGCAATACTTCGCATTGTCGATAAACAAGGAGCAAGGGTTCTCCTCAACTCGCCTGAAGATGCAGCCAAATTCTTGTCTGCACAACACGCAGAATAGTGTATAAATGGCCTTTTAATCTCAGTTATGCAAGGTCACCATATAGTACAATCTTTAATAACCGAGGATTTGGGACAGAGAGACCTACGTGCTCAGAGTTTTTGAATGCTTTCCCCGACGTGTTTATATTATTGTGGACATATTGGATTCAAGATTGGAACACTCCAGAACATACTGGAACATTCAAACAATGTAAAAATGACATATTGGAATAATCTAGAACATCGAAGCATTCTTTGATATTTGGAACATTCTGGAATATCAGCAATACGTGGTCATTCACTCTACCAGAAGCCCCTCGGGGGAATAATCAACAGCTATCTAGATGCAGAACCACAGAGCCATCATAGCCGGCCGGCAGAAATATCACTCTACACAACGATCATCGCCCACCCCGGTCAGGGGAAATGCTGCATATACGTATTTAAAAACTGTTTTTTATTAATGGGAAATAATTCCACTACTTCTCCAATTTATACTTTAGATGTTTAAGCATAGCAATGCTCTTTTAAGATCCAAGTTAATGTTCTCTTCCTTTTACTTGTTTTTTTCTTTTTCATCCGCTCTCTCTGATTTATTGAGGCTCTCTCTTCAGTTCAATACCTTCATATTATTCATGGGTTACTATAAATTACACAAGTTCATATAAAATGTAAGTGATTAGGGCATGACAATTGAAGCTTATTTTTGGTCTTTATTTTTAGTTTTATCTCATTTAAATTTTTATTTATTTATTTTTTACGGGAAAGTGGCCAAGCCACAGTCGACATTCTACTTATGGTAGAATTTAGAGTGTTAGATCCTATGGTATACATAGGAATGTTAAGGATAATTGGATCATTCTGGGATATCCGGTGGTGCAAGGGAGGGAGTCATACGCAAAGGTTGTGTTCATGGAACACAATCCTGTACGACTCTCGGTGGGAGGGAAGGGTAGGGGATTTTTATTTGTATATATGTATGTTTTTAAGCTCGGCTCTCAACGGGACCTCACTAGTGGGATGTATATCTATTATTGCCTCGCACTCTAGAAGCATTACCAAAAATTACAATGCAACATGTATAGACTATGGCTAGTTTGAATATAATGATATGGAACACCGGGGGAATAAATAACCAACTCAAACGCAAAAGCGTGCTCACACTGATGAAAAAAGAACATGTGGACATTGCTCTGCTAAGCGAAACGCACATTCTAGGGAAAGACAGATAAATTAGCGGACAACATATACCATAATATCAGTCACTCCTCTATTGGTACGAGAACTCGGGGTGTAGCAATAGTCGTTAAACGTAAGTTGAATATTGTACTAAAGGGAGTATGGTCTGATGTAGAAGGTCGGATAACTATAGCTAAGATTGAACATAAGAACAGGAAAATAGCGTTGATAGCGGTATATACGCCCCAAATTTGTACGAAGAAGATTTCTTCACTACATTAACCAATGCAATGTTAGACATTCCCGATTACTCATTTATAATAGGAGCGGATTTTAATGCCATCTGGAACCCAAGGATGGACAAATCTTACCTCGCCTTTTCCAGCGAACAAAAGAATTCATCGAAGGCATTAAAGGATTGGTCAAAGATTACAGGTGTAAATGACTTATGGCGGTTACTTAATCCCACGACCCGAAAGTACTCTTGTCGATCTGCGAGACATAATACACTATCCAGAATAGATTATGTCTTTGCATCACAGAGACTATTTGATAATTATGAAGTGGAAATGATACCCAACGCACTCAGATCACTGTTATTTACTCCTTAAAGGTACATTTGGTATACTATCCTCCCGAGCCCCAAGATGGCGATTTAACTCGTTGCTGCTTAATAACAAGGAATTCATTACACAACTCAAAGAAGCTCTTATAGTATTCCAACGGGAGAATGCAAACTCGGTGCAAGACCCCAGAATAATATGGATGTCGGTAAAGGGAATGATCAAAGACTTCACGGATAGCTTTTCCTCCAAAATGCGCAAGAATCAAAGCACAAAACTGGCTGAGCTGGAAACGCTTTACTCAACGTTATTTAATTCTCTGAAATACAACAACTCAACTCGACTAGAAAATCAAGTTAACGTACTAAAAATAGAGATCAATGCCATATACAGACAACAATCGGAAATACAAATACGCAGCACAAGACAACAGCAGTACTCCCATGGTTCCAAACCCAGCCACCTATTAGCCATGCGATTAAGAATTAATGCAACATTTGCAGATATAACTACCATTAGAGCACAACAAGTACTTGTAACAGATCCTGTAAAAATAAACGATACATTCAAAGTATTCTACTCCGACTTATATAAATCAGAAATGACCTTCGATCAAAACAAAATGGACACATTTCTTAATCAAATTATTCTCCCTAAACTTTCAGAGGATGACGCTAAACAGTTAGAAACACCGATCACACTAGAGGAACTCAAGAAGGCCATAACCGCAATGAAAAGTGGTAAGGCTCCTGGAAGAGACGGTTTCCCATCAGAAATGTACCTTTCTTGTTGGGACATAATTGGCCCCTTATTACTAAATATGATCTTATACTCAGTCAAGGAGGGGAACTTCCACAAAAATGACAATATTGCACTCATAACAGTCCTCCTTAAAAAAGACAAAGACCCCAACGAGTGCGGTAGTTATAGACCTGTAAGCCTCCTCGGAACAGATATCAAACTGTACTCTAAGGTATTAGCCATCAGATTACAAAAGCATATGACGTCTTTAGTTCACCCGGACCAAACTGGCTTCATAGGAGGCCGCCTGATCACTGAGAACATAAGACGTATACTGCACGTACTTGATGCCGACAAGGAGGACACCATACCTAAGGCGATGCTGTCCCTGGATGCTATGAAGGCCTTTGACAGGCTGGAATGGTCGTATCTGTGGGCAGTGCTAGAAAGGATGGGGTTAGGAAAAGGATTCATCGATATGATTAAAGTATTATACAAAGACCCATCGGCCATGATTACAACAGGCACAATCATCTCCCAAATATTTCCGGTATCACGCTCTGCCAGACAGGGTTGCCCTCTTAGTCCCGGACTGTTCAATCTATCATTAGAGCCTTTAGCACAATATATAAGACAATCCCAATCCATAGAACCAATCGTAATCAAGGGCACACAACAAAAAATTTGTTTATATGCGGACGATGTAATATTGTTCATGCAAAACCCCAACACCACATTGCCTCATCTGCTCAAGTTGATTGAGGACTTTGGTGATTTATCGGGATTTAAGATAAATTGGCCGAAGTCGGCTTTCCTTCCACTTAACACCCCTGCAAAAAAAGATACAACCCTCCCAGGACAGATACCGATGGTAAAACATTTCAGATGCTTGGGAGTGGAAATATTCCCTACCATAAGACAAACGGTGAAGCACAACTACACAAAAATCCAAAACAAAATCAAAGACGACCTTGATAGATGGGCAAAACTTAAAAACACAGTACAAGTATAAAAAGATCCACCACACAGAGAAATAAAGCAGATGGTGGCATGGCATTTCCAGATTTTTTCCTATATTTTAAGGCGTACACATTAAGTCCATTGACAACATGGTTTGACTCCCAAGCATTAGCATCCTGGAGAAAAATAGAAGAAAACATAGTAGCCCCACATAGACTGAAGGACATAGCATACACTAAACTACCAATCAAGCACTGTGAACGAAAATTTGGCCCCATAATTACTCATGCGATCCGGATATGGCGTGAATCACAAAAAAGAAAATCCTAACCCACAAAAATGGCACAATCATACTCCCTTATTCAATAACAATGCACTCTTAATTGGAAAACGACCTATAAGATTCCCTATATGGGAAGAGCAAGGCATACACTCATTAGGGGATGTTTTTAACAAACAGGGTTTTTGTAGTGATAAAGAAATACGCAAAAAATTTAATCTCACCAAGTCCACATGGCTTTTTCACAAACAGTTAGAGCTATGTTTGAAGTCTCACGGACCGTGTTCCATTAGACAGACCAATTGAACACCACAGATACCACAAATTCTTCTACGCAAGAGAGACATCGAGAGGTTTTGTTTCAGAATTTTATCATCAATTACTAACGTCCTCGTATGAAACCCTCCAACTTGACTCTGTCTGGAGGAGGGATATACCAGACCTGGAAAATGACTTTGATTGGCAAGGAGCCTGGGCAAATGTCCGACTTACATCAAGGAACCCGGATCATCAACAAATCAATCTTAACTATATTCACAGGACATACTTGACTCCTATAAGACTGTGCCGAATGGGGCTTAAACAAGATTCCAAATGCACCCAATGTGCAAATGGGGACGAAGGGACATTTATGCACATGTATTGGGACTGCTCACCAGTTAAGGCATTCTGGAAAGATGTGACCCAACAAATATCAAAACTCGTATCTTGGAATATACCTGTACACCCCTCGGTATTATTATTGAATGATGTTTTTGAGTTTGCAGTGAATCCACAGCTAAAGAGATTGGTTTTATCGGGTATCACAGTAGCCAAAAAGCTGATCGCATCACGCTGGTTTCAACCGGAAAAAATGTGCCGTAAAGTTTGGTTTCTTACATATCTCGATGTAATTTACCATGAAATATCTACAGCAAGAATTCTGGGTCTCAATGAATCCAAAATGTCAATGTGGTTAGACTTAGAAGTGGTGGAGAGAATAAAAGCTAGCTTATAATGGTAGTGTCTGGTTAGGTGCGAGGGATAGTGGAGGTAGTTCTCAAGGTGGGGTCCGGGAGGGGGGGGTTCGAGCTGAGCATATGTGTGTAGGTTTTTTTAGATAACAGGTATTAGGGGTATATCTTATATAAGACAACTAACTAAAATGTGATCTCATTGGATGTGCCCTGACAATTAATGCTTGTATATCTTATCGTGTGTTGTCATGTTTGTTTATATGTTTGTTTAAAAAATAATAAAAAAATAAAATACAAAAAAAATATAATAAACATCAGCAATACTAACAACAACAACAACAACAACAACAACAACAACAACAACAACAAGGGAGAGGAAGCAAAGGAGCCATCAGAGCCTGGGAGCCGGAGCGCCAACCTGGGGCCGTGTTTCTACGTCGCAGGACCAAGTTGTCAGCGTATAGTATACTAGCGCCCGACACACACACTGTACACAACGCAGGCACGTCACACAGCTGCACGGAAACAGATGGGTTTACACAGGTCCGTTCTCACGCGCGCACGCAGAGACACTCCTCAGATCCTGCTGCTGCTGCACATGATGTGAATTAAAAAGAGGGATCATATCCTGCTCGCATGCTGGCAGGCCGTAGGCCGGGCAGGACGGCCAGATGTCGAGAGGCTCTTAAAAAACACCATTTTGAAAGAGCAGGGCTCTGGATCTGGAGCATGTGGGCCACACTGGCGTTCTCAGAGCTGCTCACACGAAACGAGACTGGAGTCTGTAGTGGCTGAAAACTGTAAGAATAGAGTCACATCATCGGGCGCGCTCGCTCATCGCTCCAGCGACTGTGATAAAAGGTTAATCGTCGTATCTTTTAACATGAAAAGGCTGATGTAGAGACGCTCACGTAGGTTCTTTGTCTGCGGTGTTTACGGGGATTTGAGCGTTTATAGTCTGTGTGACCTTTTCGCTCATCTCTCCTCCACACGAGAGCAAGGTAAACGCTAGAGGTGCAATCTTGTTCTCACATTCCAATGCACGATTTTCTTTTTTAAGTCGGACCTGCCTATTCTGATTTTCTTTCTTATAACTCTAATTGACAGCATACGCAAAAAAAATTTATGGAAAATTCAATTGTTCATAAAACAGTGACCATTAATAAATAACTTCTGCAAAACGGCACAAGGTTACAGGAAGTTCTCTCACTCAAACAAGTCTCAAAATAAAAAAAGTGCACCAGGTCATTATATCAAAACATTAGGATGTTTCATTCATTTTTTATATATACACATAAACATAACAGCCAATATAACCATGGTGCCTCAAACCTGGCCGGTTTAAGAGATTAGTCCCCCCCCCCCCCCCCCCCCCCCCCCCCTCCTCCAATGACTTTTGATCGACGGCCTAGTGTGTCACTAGACCCATTCTGCCATGCTGCCTTTTCTGCACCGTTTACTGGACTAATCAAGGAGAAAATGGATCTTAGCAGCTCCTGGAGGAGTTGGTGAGCCACACAGCGGTCATTGCAGCTATGTCCAACAGTTAGCTTTGTTAGATAGTTAGCTAACAAGCCAATGTTGTTAGCGACTCAAGAGCATGGAGAGACACAGCAGCTGACGAGACACACCAGGGAGGAGGGGAGAGACTGACTAAACCTTCAACCAATAATTCTGCTCATAGCTGCTTTTTGATTTTGTCCTCAGATTGAAAGCTTCCTGTCTTGTTCACTCATGGTGAAGACCTACAAAAACAACAACACCACCACCATGTTGTGTAATGTCAGATCTGACCGGCACAGAATCACTGGGCTTCACCGAGACCACTCGGCCGGTGCCCGGTCACTGCCCAACAAGCTCCATGGCCCCGATCCACCTGCTTACCGGTCCATCGGTGCCGCTTCTAGTAAATGCACCGGGTTACCTCTCGGACCTGCTGGAACCTTATGTTCCTCCAAGGTCCCTGACCAGCTCCTCTTGGCTGTTCCAAAGTCCAGGCTGAAGCTTAGGGGGGACCGTGCTTTCGCTGTGGCAGCCCCAAAGCTCTGGAATGAGCTGCCACTGCATGTTAGGCAGGCCCCCACTCTACAGGTGTTCAAATCACGCCTCAAGACACATCTATTTGCTCTGGCTTTCGGTCTTTTAAACAGTTTTTGAGAGACCTGCCTTTTTATGTGACATATTGTACTTGTTTTTATTGTGTGCTTTTATAAAATGTTTATGTTTTTATGTTTTATCTTATGTTGTGGACTTGTACAGCACTTTGGTCAACTTTGTTGTTTTTAAATGTGCTTTATAAATAAAGTGGATTGGATTGAAAATGCGTGGCTCAAGGCAAGTGGGCCAATCACAGCGCTTGCGTGTGATGAGTGAGGAGCCTTATTGTACGATGCAAAATTAAAAGCATCACGCATGAACCAACCAACCAGCCAACCATGTCTGTTGCCTCTCGGCGTAATTCTACCGAGCTTAGCGGGAGAAGAGCCCGTATGAAGCCCATCCAAATGTGCATTTCAGATACTTCGAGTGAAGAACTGGACGCATGCTGCATTATTTGTACCATTTCCACACTGCTCTCTTGACCTCTTACTCCAGGGAGGGTCCAGACTAGGGATGGGTACGGTTAGCAGAATATTCTACTATTCATTATAAGACGTAGGTATAGGGCGGTTAGGTGGCCGAGCGGAGATTGCGTTCGTCACCAACCCCGGAGCTGTGAGCTGGATTCGCCTGTTCGAATCCAGCTCACAGCTCCGGGGTTGTCACCAGCTTGGCTGGCCGTCTGCACTAATACAATTGGCTGTATTAGAGTTAGAGGGTGGGAGAAGCTGGCGGGGTGGGTCCGGGTCGTTGTAAACAGCGACTCCTACAGTTCGGTCGGGGCGCCTGCTAAGCGCGGATAGGACTTGAGGGGGATAGTGTGATCCTCCCACACGCTACGCCCTCTCGATGAGAATCCGCGCTGCCAGGTGAAAAGAAGCGGTGATTGGCTGGACGTGTGTCGGAGGAAGCACGTGGTAGCCTCCACTCTCCCAGATGATCTGACTGTGGGGGGTAAGTGCGCAGCGACCAGGAAGGGACTGGGAATTGGCATACGACTAACATTGGGATGGGAGAAAAATCGGAGGAAAATGGAGGGGGAAAAAGATAAAAAAAAAAAAAAAATAAGACGTAGGTATTCTGACTACAGCTGATGTTTGTGTCGACTGCACTGATTCAACATACAGATTTTATTTTTTCTTTCTTTCTTAATAAATTGAACAAATTGGATTTGGTTTCTTTCTTTCTATCCACAGAGGTTCTCAACCTTTTTTGGGTCAATGCCCCCCCTATCGGACGTCCATTATCCATAACGCAAGTTGCAATTATGATTAATTGTTCAGTGAATGTGAGGATGACAGAAGCCCTTCAAGCTATATTATGAGTTTGCTTGCACAGTTTTCATTTTGAGGTAGTTCAAAGCTTTGTTTCCACAAAAACGCCAAGACACATTTTCTTTGACATAGTACTAATGTATTAAAAAATTATTCACATGTAGGTAATGCGACTCATATACAAGTTATTTATAATTGTATTTCAATTTGGCAGTCTGCTTTTTTTGTTTGTTTGTGTAAAAAAAGACAGTTTTTATAAAATATGATTACAACCGATTAACCACAAATGTTTAACCGAATATTCGAATATTGGTATGCCTTCCAATTCCCACCCGTACTCCCGACCAGGGGGTCGGCCCCATGGGAGGAGGAGGCCAGCGCTCTGCCGCTCTAGATACAAACAGGCCTCTCTGTCCCTCTCACCTTGTTTTGACAGCTGGTAAAGGCAACAAGGAGCTCAGAAACACAGCGCTTCAGCCGGGGCTCGAGTGGAGCATCATCTGTCACCGTCTGCACCAACAACAGTAGCAGCACAAAGGGGGCAGACGGGCAGAACCCCGGACTGGACTGAAGAGCGGGCTAATCCAGAAACACAACATTTATTTAGCCGCCTTGCTTTGAAGTACAGGCTGAAAGAAAGCCCCCCCCACCCCACCCGCCCTTCAATAATCAGATTTCCACTGATCTTTGGCTGAGGCGTGTTATTTAACCCTGCATGGGGTGCTGACCCACCCGCGGCTATTAATTAAGCTACGGTCTAATTCCGACGTTCCATAACTTGTCATTGAATGTGGTCAATGCAAAAGAAAAAACGTCCCCTTCTCAAAATAATAAAATCTGATAAAAAACCAATCACCGTGGGAAACAATTGATTTTATGGAGTCCATCTATGTTGCCATTGGCGAGACCCTCAATCACAGAACAGGAAATAGGAATCGGGTCACGTAACAGGAAGATGGGCCCAACCCTTCCTCAGCGAGAGCAGAACCGAGAGGGACCGGCGCTGTCGTCCATTCAGAGGTGACCTATGGTGACCCATTTGTATACTGCGTCTCTTCACAAGAGGTCTAATCTAAAATAGTATACACCGCCATTTCATAAAACTATGGCTCCGGATCCAAAATGAGCCAAGGCCCATCTCCGGTGGGTCCTTGCATGACAATGTTTCCCCCCCCCCCCCCCCCAATGTCCCGAGACAGGGAGACTTTTCATGTTGGGTCACGTGCTCAGCTGAACCCATACACCGGTTGGAACGTCACAGAATACGCAGAGATGTTTCGTGTGCCGTGCAAGGCCACTGGTTCCTTTGACGATTTAACGCGATCAAACTAAAAAATATCTGAAGTCGCAAAAACATATCGGAATATCTAAAACCGAGGAAAGTCCGATTGTGAGTTCCAGACAATGAGACTGTTCCGTGAGCTGTACATTTTTCAAGTTAATGACATGAAATACGGGCAAACAGGATGTAAAAAACATTACAGAGTTGTGGAATGTGAACACTGTTTGGTTACACTTGCTAGGTAATACTAACAGACCATATGTCATCTGTACGTCTGTTAGTATTTAAAGCATTCATTAACCCCTCTGGTATCTTGTGTAGTGTTCAAGGTGATCCCCCCCCCTGCAAGCATTTAGCTAGACGAAAAAGCAGTTTCACTGTGTCGAGAGGCAGCTAATGCTAGCTGTGTCGACAGTTATCTTCAGGAACTGTCTCTGGCGATGTGCAGTTCAGTGAATATACCGACCTTTGCACCCGATGAGCAGGTCGGCACCTTGCATGGTCACCTCCACCGTCTGTGAATGTGTGAGTGAATGGGTGAATTTGAGGAACAGAAAATTGCAAAGCCCTTTGAATAAAAGCACTATATAAATGCACCATTTAAGCTGTACATTGTACATATTAGCCACCTTAGAATGCCACACATCCACCCCCCAGCTGCAGTGTTTTTCAGCAGCTGGGGGGGGGGGGGGGGGGGGCTCTCGCCTTGTTAATATCTCTTGCGGTTGAAGGCCGGATAAAGTCAATAATGCCTACAGAGGTGATGACGGGGAGATGCAGAGGAAGGCGTTGCCTACATGAGAGGTTCTCAACCTTTTCTGGGTCAGCGCCCCCCTATCCGACATCCATTCCATGTTCCATAACACCCCCCTCAACCAATAGAAATTTTTTTTCCGGCTATTTTCTCTGGTTATTATGATAATTTTCTGTTTATCATGGGACTGTCTGTCTGTTAATGTCTCACCAAACGACCAAATCCAATTCCTTGTATGTGTAAAATACTCTGCAATAAACACCTTTCTGAGAAAACTCTGGGAGCAGCGTGCGTCCTCGTTGACGGACGGACGGGCCGACACATATACCAGCTAGCCACTCGGTCGCAGCTAATAAACAATGTTCCGTTTACTGAGGCGGCATAATTGACACGTTGTTGGCGGTGCGTCTCCGGCAGCAGCGGCACCTTGGCAGGGGGGGTGACAGGCGCACGAGAGGGACGTGGAGCCAGGAGGGTGATAGAGGGGTAATAAATCACACCGTCTGTCACGTCTGGGCGTCTCTCTCCGCTCCAGAGACCAGGCTTGGCATGGAGGCTCCTCGCCGCCATATGGAGGGACGGCAGAAATATGGAAACAAGAGTGAGACGCGAGAACACACAGAGACGTCAGAGCTCTCTAGTCGTGCTGGAAGTGACACGAGGACACAGAGACGTCAGAGCTCTCTAGTCGTGCTGGAAGTGACATGAGGACACAGAGACGTCAGAGCTCTCTAGTCGTGCTGGAAGTGACACGAGGACAGACGTCAGAGCTCTCTAGTCGTGCTGGAAGTGACACGAGGACAGACGTCAGAGCTCTCTAGTCGTGCTGGAAGTGACACGAGGACAGACGTCAGAGCTCTCTAGTCGTGCTGGAAGTGACACGAGGACACAGAGACGTCAGAGCTCTCTAGTTGTGCTGGAAGTGACACGAGGACAGACGTCAGAGCTCTCTAGTTGTGTTGGAAGTGACACGAGGACAGACGTCAGAGCTCTCTAGTCGTGCTGGAAGTGACACGAGGACAGACGTCAGAGCTCTCTAGTCGTGCTGGAAGTGACACGAGGACACAGACGTTAGAGCTCTCTAGTCGTGCTGGAAGTGACACGAGGACACAGACGTTAGAGCTCTCTAGTCGTGCTGGAAGTGACACGAGGACACGGAGACGTCAGAGCTCTAGTCGTGCTGGAAGTGACATGAGGACACAGAGACGTCAGAGCTCTAGTCGTGCTGGAAGTGACATCACCGTCTTAAGCTTTCTTGTACTTGTCCGTCGCCAAGGACGTTCGTCACGTGTCCACTTAGCGGCCTGTATAGTATTGATCCTCCTCGCTACTTCTAAGGACTCTATCGCAGAGTTGTTTACACGCCTGCAACTGTCAACCCAGCCTTTCAACTGTAATGTGTCTGTTCTGCTTCATGTATTACATTTTATTTTGTTGTTTGTTTGATGTGTGTTTTAATAATTTCCCTTATGTATCTTCCGTCTACATTTTCTTGTCCCATTTCCCCGTTAGCCTTTGAGAGGCCATTTTGTTCTCTCTCTCGCCAGGCCATCATTGTAAATAAGAATTTGTTAAATAAAAGGTAAGATATTTAAATATAGGGCAACTAACAACCATTTCGATAATCGATTAATCTGTCGATTCATTGGATGAAAAGAAAAACTTGATTCCTCGTCTTGTACAAAGCTCTTTCAAACTACTTGCAAACTGGCGGTTATAAAACAAAAAAGCAAATGTAAATGGATGCTATACACCAAGAACGCAATTTATTTCTTTTTTAAACAAAACCCTGCACCTATTTTTATAATCGATAGTTGTTGCAGCCCTGCCTGTATATATATATATATATATATAATCTCTTTTTATTTTGTCCAATGACCACAAACGAATGGTCTCAAGTCTATAAATGGCTTCAATTTGTATCAGTACTCAATCTACACTTAAGATACCCAACGTTTAGGACTCAGAGCTGGTACCAGCAGTAGAAGTAGTAGTAACCGGTGGTGGTGCGTCCGTCCCTCCCTAGTGCGTTAACTCTTGAGAACCCAGCTCTGAGCTGGCATACAACCTCAGTGTGTGTCAGAGGGGTAAACTCTGATCAAACACTACGGCGCCACAAGCGCTGCAGAATGTCAATGGCTTCCCCGTGGGACCTTTTCCCACCCTGGTTACAGACACTTGGCGGTGGACGCACAGAGCAAATCACATTGATCTCACGTCACACAGCAAAGGGTCTGTATGTGTGTTATAGCAGATGGATGGGTGAGGGCTTGCTGTTAGGATATATATAGCCTACCAGCAGGCCACCGACCATCCATCTGCTAATCAATTAGCATAATCATAACAGCTAATTACTAATACACAAACCATGTAAGATATGTTTCTCTATGATGATAGCGCAGTGAAGAGCATCAAAATACACTGAACCATTATAGTGTGAGCCAATGCTACAAGCCAAGGTCATTAGAGGTCAAACAGCTCAGAGAAAGCCGTTTAATGAACATGCCTTGAGGAGAGAACGGGCCATCCTTTTGGACTGGGATGATCTGCTGCACTCAGAACATGGTACCCAGTTCGGGCTGCTGCATAGCATCAACACCTATATAACCAGCATCACACTGCTGCCACATGACTGACCTCATACCTCCAATTTTTACATTTTAGCCCCATGCGCGTGAAATTCGCTGTGCACATTCATGATCCCAAGAGGAAGACACCTATTGATTCCGGTGACCACGTGACCTTTCATCTAGTAGTGCCAATATCAGGCCACACTTTCAATTTATTTTCAAATGGAGTGGGTCTCCCGAGATGTACAGTCACAACATTTGCTATGAACATTCTAGACCACTACAGGAAGAATTGCTTTTGGTGAATGGTGACCCTGTGACCTTTTGCTCTAGCTCCATCATCAGGCCAAGATCTCCACGTGAACGGTTCTCCTGACCCGTCAGCCGTACAGTCACAACATTTTGATGCGAACAATGATGACCCCGGGGGAAATATCGCTTTATGAAAAGAGATGCAAGAACGCTAGTGAGAACAGGAGGCTCTAAAGATGCATCCATCTCCCTCCACACGTTCTCCCTGCTGGCGCTGACAGCCACACGCTGGCCCTATATGAGAAACCTGCCTCAGGGATTTGACAGTGTATCAGGCTATATTCTTTGACCTACCGCTCTGGCCAACTAAAAATACAGCCTACATGCATTACCAAACAGGAAGTCCCTCCTACATCCTCATTCTATATGCTATATTGGTTGGACTATTTCCTGTGAGTGAGGAAATTGGACGTGATCTTTCTATGATCATGTCAGCGGTTTGGACTTGGCGTATAACAACACGTAGTGAGCAGCTGTGGCCGGTCACTCCGGCTCTCATCTCGCAGGCAAGAGTCAAACAGGCAACGGGCAGAGCGGCTCGAGGGAGTCGTTACTCTTCCTGTGAACCAATTACAGCGGATGTTTGTGAGCCATAAGTACGGGACGAGGCGAGCCATAACAAACGAGAACCCAAGAAAGACTGAGACGACACGACTTCCAACGGGCCATAATCCTTTAGTACAATGACCTGGTTCTGAGTAGAGCAGGAGAACGAGAAGGGGAACAGGGAGAGAGAGAGGGAGAGAGACAGCGCAAATCAGTGTCTTGAGTGTTACTGGAAACCATTAAAGCATCTCTCTCTCCTCAATCGCCCCTCCCCTTCCCCTCATCTCTCTGTCTCTCTCCTCCTCCTCCTCCTTCCTGCCTTCCTGGAAGCACAATGTGTGTGCATGCTGCCTCTGTCAGAACTCAGAACACACTATAAAACTAATAATGAGACAATAATGTTTGTAGCAGGTCCGTGCCGGGCCATCTGCCACACGTGGGGAGGGCGGGGGGGTAAGCTAGTGGGATTCAGCAGCATCCCGTCAGTGACAGACAGCTACAGTACACACCAGGGCTGTCCCCGACTAAGGATTTGGATGGTCGACTATGATTGGCCAAAATTTGCCGTTAGTCGACTATTGGTCGATACAAATTTAAAATAATAAAAATAAAAATAAATATTAAAAATATACTTTTTTTTTTTCTTTTTTTTTTTCCATTCCATTTGGGCTGTGGGATGCTTAAAGTCTGAAGGAGTCGACTGAAGGCTTCTTGTCCTCTGCAAAAGCATGCAATTGGTCCACTGATGGATACATCTTGATATTTGTCTAGTCTAGTGTGTTCATTAGATGGGTGAAATCCTCTTTCAGTGCCTCTGTGCCTGTTTTCGTAGGCAGTTAGCCTCTGGTATGCGTGCCATTAGCATTAGCCACGCTTCTATGCCTCTTTTCTTTTGGAAAGAATGATTAATTTTTTTTTAATTATAAATTTATATATATATATATATATATATATATATATATATATATATATATATATTTATATTCGACTAAGAGGTTGGCCAGTCGACTATGGCTCCTTTCGACCGATTAGTCGACTAATCGACTAATTGGGGTCAGCCCTAGTACACACACAACAACAACACACCAGGAAGTACACACACTACAACACACACACTACAACACACCAGGCAGTACACCCACAACAACACACCAGGGCCCTGTTCCCCGTACCTGGCTAACTGAGTTAGCCGGATAATTTCCAGCATACCTTGACTTAAGTCAGACCTTTCTGTTCCCCGAAGTCGGATTTTCTAAATCACCATGGTAACAGATCAGAAAGTTTGAACCTGGTCGGGAGCAGGGTTAAGTTCAGTTAGCTGGATGAACCATGGCCACGCCCCCGCAAAGAAATGCCAGCTCGCTTCCTGAAATATTTCTCACAGTCTAGATCCCATTATACCATTCTGAATTATGTTTTTGTGCTTCGTTTTCCTAGAGGGGGCTTTTGAAATGTATAATAATAGAACTAAATGCTGATAATAAATCATATTCAGCCTATAGATTTACTTTGTCCTAAATAAAATAATGCACGTCATTAGGGATGGGTACCGAATTCGGTACTTTTGAGGCAAAAATTTTACCTTTTTTCTTTTCATGTCAACGTTCACACGCACAATATATGCTTACCTAGGATTTGACTTGATTCAACAACAAAGCAGTCGGAGCAATGACAAGCCGAAAACTGTCGAAATTGTAGTTATTTGAAGTTTGGATTTTTTTTTTACGACAGGTAGGTAAATTAAATTTCTTGTACCGAAAAAAGGTACCGTTGGGTACCGGTATCGATTCACAGGTACCGGTACCGGTATCGGTTCAAATGTGAAAGGTACCCATCCCTACACGTCATATACGGCGCTCGGAGTCGCGATACACGCTGCATGTGGTTATTTTAATAACGGCGCATTGCAAATGTGAATCCCGCAGGGATATTTTTAATGAATGAAACCTATCGGCCGTTTGGCTCCGATTAGTTTCATATCAGGGTATCTGCAGGTTTAGCCCAGTCATATTTAATGCTTTTTAAGACTTTTTAATGCCACTCAGAATTAAATTTAATACCAATTTCACAATAACAAAATGACAAATCATGCAACGACACCAATTAGTTTAAGTTTAGGGACACATTGTTCCAAAGATGTTTATTAAAACATAACTTAAAAATCTTGAACTTAAAGGAGTAACTGGATTGGATGAATTTCAACAAAGGGGTGACCAAACATAAATAGCAAATATAACTAAATATACCAGGGGCCAAGCAGCAAGTGCAACAGCCACTGTCAGAACACATAACTATTACCACCCTCCCCAGGGTATCAAAAAAGTCAACCAACAAACAAGATTCTTGTGCCGGATCTCCTCTCTGGTAAACAAGAATACCCTGAAGACTCTAACAGGAGCACTCATTCAAGGGTACTACGACTATGCTTGCACCTCATGGTACCAAAGCACCTCAAAGGCCCTAAAAACAAGATTACAAACATCACAAAACAAACTGGTCAGACTACTGCTTAACCTCACTCCTAAAACCCACTTTACCCCTGCCCACATTCAAAACCGCTCTTAAAGAGCACCTACGGGAGGCTGCAATTAGAAACTGGGCACCGTAAATGTCCAAACCCCCCCTCCTAATGTACAGTCTCCTCCCCATCATATGTATATATTTTCTGTTAGGATCTCTGGGTAACAGTACTGTATATTTGCATATTGTATATGTCACAATTGTAACACTACAGTACTATATAGTATACCTGTATGTCATGCATGTCCCTATGCCATAAATGTCATGATGTCATGTATGTTGAGTAAATGTCATGTCACTATAATTGAAAATGGGGGACCCTGATGTAAACAAGACACACGTCTTTCTCTGGTCTGCATCCCCTTAACAATTGTGTGTATTGAGCCGTACTGTATTGTACCCATTCTGCAATCTGTTAAATAAAGTTTTCATTCATTCATCCAGTTGTTTTGTTTTTGTGGTTTTGGTTGAATGAATACTTTGTTTAACAGATTCCAGAATGGGTACAATACAGTACGGCTCAATACACACAATTGTTAAGGGGATGCAGACCAGAGAAAGACGTTTGTCTTGTTTACATCAGGGTCCCCCATTTTCAATTCATAGTGACATTTATGACATACATACATGACATTTATGGCATAGGGACATACAGGTATATAGTACTGTACCGTTACATTTGTGACATATAAGATATGCAAATATACAGTACTGTTACCCATAGATCCTAACATACATGGGAGGATACTGTACGTCATTAGGAGGGGGTGGGTGGGAGGAAGAAATACAGTGGGTGAAGATCTCATCGAACATAAACACAAACGTGTCCTTGTTTACATCCGTGAATAGATTATTTTCAAGTTAAGACCTCAGCTTCAAGCTTTGGCATGGAGCCGAATGTTATCCAGACTTCTGTTGGTGCAGATGTTATAGTCCTACCTGAGATGGCGCAGCTGGTGTGGAGGCAGGGGCCGAAAATAAATGCGAAATAGTAGTTTACAGGCGGTTTTTTGCAGAACGCTCAGCATGTGCGACGCGACTGCTCTTTTTTTTTTTGCAGCGGGGCTTGGTCTTTGACTGGGACCAACCATCGCGCAAACAGTGGATTGTCGAGCCAGTTCTCGTTAAATTGGCACTTAGTTTCCCATATTAACGAGTGCAAATGCTAAACTAAACGTAACGTTAGCGTTATCGCTTCGCCTTGCTAACGTTAGCTAGACTCCGTTGCTGAAATGGTTCCCCGGCCAACACATTACACAAGGAGTTGTGTTGGTTCCGCCCCATTCCGGTCTGCGTGATTCTACAATGAAAAGTCAAACTTTATCTCCCGTTAACAGTTTTCCCCCAGATTTCATAATAAAACATAAGATGACATGGCATTTTATCTTTCCTTTCTATGGCATTTTTAAGACCTCTGAAAATGGATTTAAGACATTTTAAGACAAACTAAGGCCTTAATAATTGATAAACTAATTTAAGACCTTTTAAGACTTTTTAAGGATCCGCGGACACCCTGCATATATTCTCCGCTGTAGATTTGCTTAACGGAGCGCCCGGATTGTGTTTCATTCAAGCATAACATTGAAGTGTCTATGCGTGGATTGTGGTTTTTGTGGATTATGAATTACGAGGAATCTGAGGATTGTTGAATTGTATCATCACTCACACGTTATTGTGATATTGTAACTGGGATTAAAATGTCTGATGAGATGCGCTGTTTGACGGATTTGAGCAATTGAATGAGCCGTTGACGTCACATTAATGCATTTGAGAATAAAGAGATAAAACTTCATTCAAAAGAAAAATATTCTAAACACGGGTCTCTTGTCCATTGATGGATACTAGGGATTAGGGGTGGGACGATACATCGATCCAGATCGATACATCGATGTAATTATCAACAATCGAATCGGATCGATGCGATGTAATAAGATGGATTCATATCGATACTCTTATTTTGAAAATCCTGTGGCGAGTCTCATATCCGCCCAAGAACAACAGCAGTAGCTCCGTGTGTGTAGATGTTACAGCATAGCATTCTCCCTTTCTGTGTGTGTGTGTGTGCGCGCGTCTTTGGAAAGACCAGATGAGGTCAGAGGAGTTTGATGTTTAAATGTTATTTAAACATAAACAATATAATACATAATAAATGTAGGCCTATACATGATCATGCAACATCAACAAATTGTTGTAGGAACGGTTTGGGAGAGGGAGGTTGTGAGTTTTGAGTTCCAAAAAATGTAGCTTAAAGTTTAAAGCTCAATATATAAAAACGTGGCACTTTACAGTGAACAGGAGGTCTATTTGTATTAAAAACAATAGATTGATTTTCCTTTAAATGTCTGGAAGAGCTCAAAAATACAAATGTCAAATGATATTTTCATTACCTTTTTTTTGTTGATCTAAATGTTACTGATTGTGTTAAATGGGCATATGATATCATCTCATATCGATCGCAGGCACCTGAATCTAATCGTATCGTATTGTATCGTGAGAGACTTTGTGATATCGGCAAATATCGTATCGTTGTCCAAAGAATCGATATCGTATCGTATCATGATGAAACTGGTGATTCCCACCCCTACTAGGGATGCACCGAAATTTCGGCTACCGAAAGTTTTCGGCCGAAAATGGCAAAAAATTGCCTTTCGGCTTTTGGCCGAAAGAGTTTTTTCACCGAAAATATAATACCGAAACAGAAACAACCTGTAACCTAACGCGTGTTGTTGTGATGATGTCGCGCTGTCGGGAGTCGCGCTGTTTCTATGTAAACTGTGCGCGCAACGCGTCCAATAAATGCGTCTTTAACATCCTTATTTACTATATGCCCATCGCGGTTAATCACTGAGTGATCTAATATGCATATTATTCAGAGCGAGAGGGGGGGGGGGGGGGTAGTGTTTCTCACATTGACGCTGTCTGTCGTTGATAATATAATCTTTCTCGAGCATACACGTCGCGCGTCTACTGTGCCGAGTAGGGATGGGTACCTTTCACATTTGAACCGGTACCGGTACCTGTGAATCGATACCGGTACCCAACGGTACCGTTTTTCGGTACTTTAGTCTCAAGAAATGTAATTTACCTACCTCAGTCGTAAAAAAAATCCAAACTTCAAATAACTACAATTTCGACAGTTTTCGGCTTGTCATTGCTCCGACTGCTTTGTTGTTGAATCAAGTCAAATCCTAGGTAAGCATATATTGTGCGTGTGAACGTTTTTTCTTCTGTATCTCACTTGATTCGATACTCGGTAGTACCGACGTGTTTTGGTTCGGTACCTCAAAAGTACCGAATTCGGTACCCATCCCTAGTGCCGAGTCAAGAGAGCACATTCAACTGGGGACTAGAAATGTGCGCTCAGTAGAGAACAGATGTCCGCCGCGGCAGCCAGAGAAAAGATGGAATTAATGTGCTGTATGACTATGCATTCAGAAGTGCTATGGACCCATAATAGTGATTATTTAAGTTAAGTTTTGCCATAATCATATATTTTTCCATAATCATAATGTTCCACAACATTGGTAAAAAAGAATTCTATTCTATGAATCATTTTCGGCCTTTCGGCATTCGGTTTTCGGCCAACTGTTTTCTATTTTCGGTTTCGGCCAAGAATTTCCCATTCGGTGCATCCCTAATGGATACACAATGAATATATCCCATCTGGCACAGTGGTGCAACGGCTAGTGCTCACTCCTGTCAACCGGACGACCCGAGTTCGAAACCCCGCGTTTCCAATATAATTTTTTGGAATATAATATTAATGAATATACGCAAAAGTAGCCTAGTTTTAAGTTAAAATATTATAAATCTACATGCATTGAGGATGTCATTCTTTATATAGCTCTCAACGTGCACCAAATTGAAATATTTACATTGCAAAAAGAAAAAGAAAACTAGAAGGGGATTCGAACGCGGGTCATCCGCGTGAAAGGCAAAATGACCTACCATCACACCACGGTGCCAGACAAATGAAACATCAACCATACATCCATCAATGGATAAGAGAGCCGTATCCTTATTCTGAAACTGTTGAACTAATTATTTTCGCTAGCAAGATCTCATTTGATTATCCATTCCATAAACCTACTGCCAGCAGGCAAGTTTAAAGAAATATAATCTGATTGATTGGGGTAATGAGGGACTTAAAATTAGCCTATAGATTATGCATTTAACTTGTCGGCGAGGCTATTGAGCCGTACTGCAATCGGTTAATAAAGTTTTAAATCAATTAATCAATCAATGCCGTTAGAAAATCAGGATTTCTGCTATCGATACTTGCTGTCTTTTCAGCTGAGGCGGGCGCGCGCAATTATCCTGGGTCTCAAGGCTGGTTCAAATGAACGAGACTGAATCCACCTTCGAGGAACAGGAAAATCCCGGATTCAAACATCGGGTTAATTGAATCTGGATAATGGGACTCTTGATCGACACCAGGCAGTACACACAACAACACACCAGGCAGGCATGCACCAACTCTGAGTGCTAAACTTTAGGTAGGCCTATCTAAATTGCATTGAGTACTGATTCAAAGTAAAGCCACATGTGTTACTTAACAGTATAGACTTCGTGGAATTATTGGACAAAATACATATTCAAAATTAAATTATTAATAATTCTACAGATCTAACATGCCAAAGATGTGCCAAAACAGGCAGAAAATCGAATTGCTTTGATTTCAAATAGTTCTTGGCATCAGATTTTTTGCATTGGGGAAATTAGCCGTGTATCAGATCATCCGATTAGTTATTAGATTATCTGAGTATCAGTAATGGGCATTTGCACAATTCATGGATCTAGTTCCAAACAGCAAAGGGTTCAAGCGAGTTGCTCTTTCGCCCTCAACAGAGTGCCAAACTGGCTTCAACCTGAGGCTCCCATCTGAATATTCATTCAACAGCAGAACCATTTTGCAAATACTAGCCTAATCCTTATCAAACTCTTGTGAACTGGGCTCTGAGCCGGGCGTACAGGTTCAGTGAGCGTCAGGGGGATAAACCCTTGTCAAACACTGTCACCACAGCACTGCAGAATGTCAATGACCGGCTTCCCCCTGTGGGATGTTTTCCCAGTCCCACCCTGGTTACAGACCCTTACCGGGGGCTTTGTGGTGGATGCACAGAGCAAATTACATTGTATGGTGAAAAAGCCCTATAGATTGAGAGTAGAGGGAGACTGTGAAAGAGGAGAGCCTGGCACCAACCCCCCCCCCCCCCCCCCCTATTCAATCCTGTATAAACACCCACGAGGAAAACACTGGGACAAGGAACAACTCTCCCATGAGGCAGCAGATGAGCACCGACTACTGTGCTGGGTGACATGGGACTAGTGTGAGTTAGAACTGTGTAAATGATTGTGTGTTGCATCCACATAAGTGTGTGTGTGTGTGTGTGTGTGTGTGTGTGTGTGTGTGTGTGTGTGTATGCGTGTGTGTGTGTGTGTGTGTGCATGGAGGAGGGTTGGCGGTCCAGATGGGCCTCACTCTGGGCCGTCTGCCTTTTGTCCCAGAATCCCCCAGGAGGGGCCAAACAGCGGGTCGGGAGCCATATGCAAACTGGGGAAACCCATAACGGGGAAGGGAGTGGGAGTGGCACCAGCTGGCAGGGACAGTGTCACTGAAAGGAGATGAGGAGACCGGGGTGTCTCCAACACGCCCCCTCCATCATTAGCAGCTTTGTCCCGCATCTATGGATGATTGACGAGGCTTTCATCCAATAGACGGCCAGGTCACCGGACAAGGATGCAGTGTTAATGAGATCAAGGAAAGATGCCTCATCCGGAGCAACACACGCACAGAGCCCTGACACGCTTTACAGAGAAAATAAACATAGAGATCTACATCTCTGACCTACGGCAAAACATTTAGAGTGAATTTTTTTTTAAACAATGTGACATGCACGCCCACAATCAAAGTGACAGATGGTGCTCACTCACTCAGGTTCCTCCTAGTGAATAAGTAGGAACCCAGCGAGCGTGCGCTCCTGTGTTGGATGACGTGCAGTGAGCTCTGCAAAACTTTCATGTGATTTGACACAATCTAGTGAGACTAGGTTGGCAGGAAATAGGTACTGAGGTGCCACTAGGAGATCGGCTGGGTACACGATGCACTCTCTTGGCTTCAGATTTAAAAGGAACACTCCAACATTTTGAGAAATTATCTTACCATCTTCTCCAGAGAGAGACAAGAAGATAGATGCCAGTTTCCTCTCTGCGTGTTCAGTAGAAAGCTATCTGGCTGCACGTTAGTCTAGCTTAGCACAATGATTGGTGTCCAACTAACACCTCTCCCGAAGGCTAGCCGGCACTGTCCGGTTATACAGTAATAAGCTAATTTCCCAAAATGTTGGCGTGTTCCTTTAACCATGTCATGTTTTCAAGATGGATGTTGGACCAGATTTATCCAGCTTGATGGTGGCTTTCCATACCTTTAATGAGCAGTTCCTGAATTGTTTTCCAAAACGCCATTCCGAATTATGTTCCCTGTCTGTCACTAAACAGTAGCGCAGTTTGCAGTTGGCAAAACTTGGATTACAGTCAAAGATTTTCCATTTCATTCATCACCTTGTACCGTTGTCTCGCGAGCCTTTAGCTCCTGCCTGGTCTCCAGTCAGTATCTGTGCGTTTAGCTTGTGCCTGGTCTCCAGTCCGCGTGTAGTCTTTTACCAACGGAGTTGCAGTTCCGCGTTCGGATTCCGCCATCTGATTGGCCACTGACGTTTCTCTCTGCGCCAATCGTGTTACGCCTATTTCTGCCTCTAACAGCCTGCTAGCTAGCTAACGCCTAGTTCTATAGCTGGTTAAGCATGGCGACTCTTTCGAAGTTGGTTAAGGTTAGAGTTTGGAATCAGGGCTGGTGGTCTATCGCCCTGCTCTAAACCAAACTTTAACCTTAACCAACTTCGAAAGAGTCGCCAAACTTAACCAGTGATAGAACTAGGCGTCACGCGATTGGCGCTGAGAGAAACCAATCAGATCCCGGCTCGCGAGTCTTTATCTCCTGCCTGGTCTCCAGTCAGTATCTGTACCGCCGTCTCGCGAGCCTTTAGCTCCTGCCTGGTCTCCAGTCTTTCTGTACCTCAGTCTCACGAGCCTTTAGCTCCTGCCTGGTCTCCAGTCCAGTATCTGTACCTCCGGCTCGTGAGCCTTTAGCTCCTGCCTGGTCTCCAGTCCAGTATCTGTGCCTTTAGCTCCTGCCTCGTCTCCCAGTCTAGTATCTGTACCTCCGGCTCGCGAGCCTTTAGCTCCTGCCTGGTCTCCAGTCCAGTATCTGTACCTCCGGCTCGCGAGCCTTTAGCTCCTGCCTGGTCTCCAGTCCAGTATCTGTACCTCCGGCTTGCGAGCCTTTAGCTCCTGCCTCGTCTCCCAGTCCAGATCTGTACCTCCGGCTCGCGAGCCTTTAGCTCCTGCCTGGTCTCCCAGTCCAGATCTGTACCTCCGGCTTGCGAGCCTTTAGCTCCTGCCTCGTCTCCCAGTCCAGATCTGTACCTCCGGCTTGCGAGCCTTTAGCTCCTGCCTGGTCTCCAGTCCAGATCTGTACCTCCGGCTTGCGAGCCTTTAGCTCCTGCCTCGTCTCCCAGTCCAGATCTGTACCTCCGGCTCGCGAGCCTTTAGCACCTGCCTGGTCTCCAGTCAGTATCTGTACCTCCGGCTCGCGAGCCTTTAGCTCCAGTCAGAGCCAAGACAAGGTGCAAAGCTCTGGACAGTGTGCGTTGAATATTGTCAAACAGAAGGCCTCGGTCAGTGATTCACAACCACAACATTCCACCAAAACACGGGACAAATCTTCCGAGGGTCCCGGATCACCAAGCTCCCAGAACAGGCGATATGATTATTATTTTTTTATTATTATTATTTTTTTACAATAACGATAAGGCGAAGCAAGACTTTCCAGTCGTTGCGGTGAGGTTCACCAAGAATAGTTAACGTTACAGCCAAAATCTCCACACGGTTGTGATATTTGCTAAACATTTCCTTTCAAGCTGAGGAAAAAACAATGGAAAGGTGTTAACGTTACTTACTTATAACGGAACAAAGGGTGCTACTTCCGAGGTGTCCGCGGCTCGACGAGTGCACCGGAGAGACGGCGTTTTATATCCCGATTGCAATTTATTGCAATTTGAGCCACAGTCGAGAGACGAGCAGCACGGTTCCCTTTCTACTAGACCAGGGGCCAATGCAATGGAAATGTTGTCACTCGGTCCTCCTCGGTCGGAGAGGCCTGCCTCCATCGACGAAGTTCCCAAAAACGCAGAACAACACGGCTTCCTAGTGGGCAAAGTGGTGAAATACACCGCGCTGCCTCTGACTGTAAACACCGACCCGTCTCACCTCTAGGGAGAAAGACGCATGGCCGTGGCCCCAGGAGCCTTTTCACATCAGATTGCTTCAGAATGGGGAAGGTCCCACGGTGAATAGGTCATGGGTGCGCCTGTGTGCACGTTATGGGCCCCACGTGCCTGTGTGCATAATTTAATGACCTACAGGTCGACTGTCCAGTTGTCGGTGCGGCGCCCTTCACTGAGGACATTATTGGACATCAGTGAAGGGCACCGACAACTGGACCCCCACCCCGAGTTCCATATATAAGACCTCATTAAATGATGTCCATATTATGTCCTCACTCAGTGAAGGGCACCGACAACTGGACTGGACCCACACTCTGTGTTCCATATAAGACCTCATTAAATTATGTCCTCAGTGAAGGGCAGACAACTGGACCCCCATCCCCCACCCAGAGTTCCAGATAAGACCTCATTAAATGATGTCCATATTATGTCCTCAGTGAAGGGCACAGACAACTGACCCCCCCCCCCCACACACAGAGTTCCAGATAAGACCTCATTAAATGATGTCCATATTGTCCTCAGTGAAGGGCACAGACAACTGACCCCCCCCCCCCCGAGTTCCAGATAAGACCTCATTAAATGATGTCCATATTATGTCCTCAGTGAAGGAAACAGACAACTGGACCCCCACTCAGAGTTCCAGATAAGACCTCATTAAATGATGTCCATATTATGTCCTCAGTGAAGGGCACAGACAACTGGACCCACTCAGAGTTCCAGATAAGACCTCATTAAATGATGTCCGTATTGTCCTCAGTGAAGGGCACAGACTACTGGACCCACACTCCATGGGACCTTCCTTATAAGAACTCGTTAAACTTTGACATAACAGTGAGGACGAGCGATCAGACCTCACCCGCTGTCTGTGTAATAATTAGGTAGTGACATGGACTCTTGAGATGATTAATATGCTCCATTAACATAACCTTTACGCTGGACTTCGTGACAAGGTGGTTTTTGCCGTTTGGCATACAACAGAGTTCTCAGACATTGCAAAATGAAATTCAAGGATTTTCAAGTACTTTCCTAAGCACTATTTTTCATTTTAAAAGGGAATTTAAAAGGATACAATTCACTTTTATATTCAGTTTTTTTATAGAAAAAAAAATCTGATCCAATGTGTATGGCTTAAAACCAATTTCTGACAATTAGTTACATTTCAAATAAAAAAAAAACGTATTTCTTGATTCAGAAATTTTTTATCATGGATAAAACCTTGATTTGAATTTCAAGGACTTTTTAAGCACCTCGTTAAAAATGGGCTGTTTAAGGAATTCCAGACATTGACTTTGTCAAAAATCAAGCACTTTAAGGACTTCAAGGACCTTGTGCGAACCCTGATACAACCTCCCCCATGTCCACCCAAAGACATTTAGGTGTTGCAGAGGGCACTGGGAAACCATTATGTTTATGTAAAAGAAAAGAAAAAAACACGCAGGCCATCAGTTTCCAAGTTTAATAGTTAAAAATAAAAGGAGAATGAAAAAACACCCAAATATTTTTTGTTGTCACATACAGAGCATGATTTGGCACAATACACCCCACAACCCTCCTCAGTATGCAAACAGTCACAGAGGCACTTCTTGTTCTACCAATAGCATGCCAACTGTGAGCCAGCAAGCCAGTGAAGACATTGAAACACTGAATGAATTCCACCCTTTTTCTCTCTCTCTCTCCCTCTCTCTCGAGCCTGTAGATCAGAAATCAGCAAGACGGCCGCCAGAAACTCTGTGCCGGCTCTAGCGAACGCATCGCATCGTAAAGGTTTCCAAAAAGAAAAACGAAGTCACCTAATGTGAGGTTACCTCGAAAACGAATCTACTGAAGCCCAATGCGAGCGGCGATCGCATCCTTTCCTGATCTACGGGTGCCTAGGGTGCAGGGGGTCAATTTGGAGACTTTTCAGGAAGTGTTGAGTGAGGCATATTTACTCTCCCCCGAAAACTGGGACTCAGCATGGACAGTCCACAATCATGTTTTATCCTTTTCTTTTATTTAGACAAAACCAAATAAAAGGCACATAAAACATTGCGCATATGTTTACATAATATTATTCTTGACAGACGTACATTTAAAAAAAAATGTAGGAATGTTTTACCTTTCTGCTAATCAGAAAGCCTAGTCTTTGTATATACAAAAGAATTACCATTGTTAATGTTCTAATACAAAGATTTTTATAAAAGGTTATCTTGTTTTTTTTTCCTTGCATGTGTCTATCATAACTAACACGTCCTCTGAACTAAATGGTTTGTACAAAGATATACATTCATTTGCCTTCACAATATCCGCCAATTCATCATGAAAAACACAAGGAAGATTGTTAAAAGTTCTCTTCCCAAAAAAGAAAATTCATAATTTGGGGGAAATGCTGTTTTTTCCCACATATTAGGTCGCAATCAAATTAAAGCACATGGTTAAATGAAACTGATGTTTATAAGACCTTAAAAAAAAAAAAAAAAAAATAGCAATTTATGTTTCATGGTGATCATAATACCAAGTTTGAATGTTGACTAAAATCAATTCAAGACCATCGGATTCAAAAAAAATTAAATATTAATAAGCAATTTGGTTGACATGGCCTGTCTGGCCCCATGGCCGTTTTGAATCGATGAAGGCTTCCTTCACAAAACAACTCCATCACACATCACGTCTAGAAGAGGAAGCATTGAAGTGTGGAAAAGTCTTACAAAGTAGTTCAGGCACACTTGTTCACGGCCACTGTAGAAGGACAAATGACACCACACACGCATTCTTCCAACCTAATTTTTTTAGTGTTTTCTTTCAATAAAAAAAAAGAAAAAGAGTCACTAGCCTCCTAATGACAGTTTTTGAACTCAATCCTATACCGGGCGAGCTCAAGTCGTCCACATGCAACATCGACAAACTGACTGGGAAGGGGATCCATTGCAGAGATCATAATGCCATTCCACATTCCAGCAGTTCCCCTGGGAGGACAGTGTTGGCATGCATGCAATACTATCAAAGGCCTCAAACACCTCGCTGCCAAAACGCAGGCGTCGGCAGGTGAACCACAAGGACAGACATCTTCAAACACCCGTCATTGCCTTTTCCACACGCACCGAAACTGAAATGCCCTGCCATGTATATATCGCCCCTAGTTGTGCACATCCTACAGTTTTGCTACAAGTGCTTCAACGCGTTCCTGCACAGAGAAAGGCCTTTTTTTTTCTTTTTCTTTTTTCGAACTGAAAGCGGCCTTCAGAGGCAGAAGCCCATCTTTATATCTAGAACCTATGGCTGTCCTGTGTGCACCTTGGGAGAATGCCCCCTAACGCTCACGTTTCCTTGGGAGGATGCCCCCTAGCGCTCACGTTTCCCTCCTCGTTCGGTCCCTTTTCCCCAAGGCACAGGTAGCGAGTGAACTCCCACACCACCGTGGCTTTGAAGAAACAAAACCCCGGGGCGAGGAGAACGGTTTATAGTTCTCCGGTAATGAGGAACCTCCCGGGATGGAAACACCTAGAGCTATTACTAGTAAGATGGACAGAGCCAACTCTCGTTTTTTTTTATATAAAGTATCTCTTCTCAGGAATGGACGGCCAATAATGGGTAATTGGCCCGCCTCCAACCCCGCCCTCTTCTCTTGATCCTCCAATCACAAATGTCTCTTCCCTCGGACAAACGAAGCGACAGTCGTGATTGGAGGATCAAGAGAAGAGGGTGGGGTTGGAGGCGGGTCCATTGCGTTGCCGACCTGTGGTGGACAGCCACGTTTCAGGTGTCCCTCCCCCACAGGCGAAAGGCAAAAGAATAGCGTTTCATATTTACAAAGAAAAAAAGGGGTCAAATTGTGTAAAATCGGTGAACTTTCACAGGACTACTCTCAGTACGGTTCCTGAGTCGAGATATGAAGCGATGGGATGCTAGACTTGTAATGAGAGACCATGGGGGGGGGGGGGGATAAATTATTCTAACAAAAAGTCTATAACGAACAAGGTCAAATATCACAATAAAATAAAATAAAAAGTGAACTTTGGGACCGCTTTTATAGCATAGTGTCTTCTAAGCCACTAGGTGGCTCTGGTGACCTCTACTATAAAAAATAAAAATAAAAAAAAGGCTTCAATTAATCAATACTTTAACAATTATTTGATCTTTGATAATACTGCCTATTTCAGGGCATTAGCCAGGGGGAACATCTTTTCAGTGCCAGACATTTCCACCTTTGTTTTTTCTGTTTTCCTGTACCTTTATATCTGTTCATGTCCTATACATAAATTCATCTAAAATACATCCAACAATTCCTAAACAAAAAAAATAACTCACAGAAAGAAAGAAATCAAACATACAGTAATACAGTATCCAGCAGTGAGGAGTGACCATTTTTTTTCTTCCAGCAATGTAAAACGGAGACAAGACACAGGGAGGGTTTTAACCATGACTCCGATCAAAAGCTTTTGTTTTCATTTTTTGTTTACAATATATACCGAGCCGCCTCCTTGTCTTCCCCCGTCGATGCAATATTGTATTTCTGAAAGTATCCCTCACCCTCCCCGCAAAATGGAAGCCTTTGTCCCTTTTGATGTACGTGTAGTCTTGCAAGATGCATAAAACTATTAAATACTGATAAGCCAGCTAAAATAACAATACAAAAAATAAAATAAAGAATATAAAACCAAATCTGCTCTGTAAGAGAGCGTTTTTTTTTTGTTTTAGTTTTTTTTACAAATACCAGCAACACACTTCTGCTTTAGACTTTGTTTCTAATGCCAAAGAAGGTACAGTTAAAGTTCTGATGCGTTGCACCCCCATCGTGTTCTGAGGTCAGACGTCCAGTTGATCAATAGGTGAACAGGTCAGCTCCTAACGAGACTCCTTGCGAGACTGTCCCTCGTCTTGACGGCTAAGAAGAAAGAAAAAATAAACGAAAGTGTCTGAGAAACACCTACGAGGGGCTCTTCACTCCACATCACACGCTGTGTTCGCCGGTGGCGGCGGCGCCACCTCTGCGTACAGGCTCAGCCGCCGGCCCGCCCCGTGCTATTTGTATTTCACTACAACAGAAACTATTGAAGTCAGTGGGGGGGGGGGGGAGAGGGAGGGCGTAGAGGGAGCTCTAAGGTAGGAGGAAGATTCAAAAGAATAAACAGCTGTGGGAGGAGTGAGTTGATGGTACAAAATAGACCAGGGGTATGAGAGGGGGGGGTAATTGAATGGACTAGGGGGGGGGGGGGGGGGGCTCTACCAAGGTGGGGAGGAAGGCAGGACTTGGGATAGAAAAGGCATGCTATCCATCGGCCTCATGGCGATGTTGAGCGGACCGGTGATATTCATGGACATGGGCGAGGTGAGGGCCAACGGGTGGGCGATATTCATGTGCGCCGTGGGGATGTTGACCGAGGCCAGGTTGACGGGCCCGGTAATGGTGACCGGGTGCTGCAGGTTGAGGGGCGAGGTGATGTTGACGGTGCTGGTGGTGATGTTCATCTGGGCGGCGATGGTCACCGGGTTGCTGGCGATCCCGACGCGGTGCATCGCAGAGGTGATGGACGCCGAGTTGGTGACGGGCGACGCCGAGTTGTGCACATGGTTGGCGTCTGCATTTCGGGCGAGAAAGAGGGGGAGGGGAGGGAGAAGAGGCAGAGTTTAATGTCAAAACATTCAGAGAAGTCAGGGACACAGTATTAATGTTGAGTGGTGCGTCTATGTCTTACACTGTCCTACGGTGCGTCTATGTCTTACACTGTCCTACGGTGCGTCTATGTCTTACACTGTCCTACGGTGCGTCTATGTCTTACACTGTCCTACGGTGCGTCTATGCGTCTTACACTGTCCCATAGGGGACTGTCCTACAGTGCGTCTATGTCTTACACTGTCCCGCGGGGGACTACTGTCCTACGGTGCGTCTGTCTTACACTGTCCCGCGGGGGACTAATGTCCTACGGTGCGTCTGTCTTACACTGTCCCACGGGGGACTACTGTCCTACGGTGCGTCTGTCTTACTGCCCAGCAAGGGACTACTGTCCTATGGTGCGTCTATGTCTTACACTGTCCCGTGGGGGACTACTGTCCTACAGTGCGTCTATGTCTTACTGTCCCGTGGGGGACTACTGTCCTACAGTGCGTCTATGTCTTACACTGTCCCATGGGGGACTACTGTCCTACAGTGCGTCTATGTCTTACACTGTCCCATGGGGGACTGTCCTACGGTGCGTCTGTCTTACACTGTCCTGCGGTGCGTCTATGTCTTACACGTCTTGCGGGGGACTACTGTCCTACGGTACGTCTATGTGCTGCGATAAACTGAGTTGTCATGTAGCTGCACGACTGTCGCCGAGACAAAACCCCTCCGCACTTGGCAACCAAAGTGTTTCTGACTTTTGAGCAGTGTTAACTTCATCAGCTATTTTTTTATTTAGTCTTAGTCATGTGTCAAATGCTCTTTTTCGTTTATCATATTTAGGCACCTTCATTTATTTTTAGTTGAGTCAGTTTTAGTCAACTACAGGTCTGAGCATTTTAGTCTTCGTTTAGTCTCGATTTTGTCTCGCCACTCAGTTACAGCCTCATAAATTGCTGTGAGCAAAAAAAGCTAACGTTAGTGCTAGCTGGTTAGACTTATGTAAGCTATTTAATTTGTTCTATTGTGGTGGATCAACATAATGTAGCGATCCGTCATGCAGTAATGTAGGGAAGAAAGGAGTTTCCTTTTCTGTATGGTACTTTATTTGCAGCTCAATATGGGGTTTTACAGGTTGATAATTCCCTTCTCATACACAACACAGCAACCTGCTAATACGCTAGCTTCACAACAACATAACATGCGGTCCGTCCTCCCATATCTCCCGGGGGGAAACAACACCCCCAGCATAACAGTGGTGCCCCTAAGACCATATAACTAGAGCGACACACACCCACATAACGATGTGTTGGGGATAAGGGTTCCGCACGGACAATTATTTCCTGTCGGCAAACGAGTTCCTGTTAGGTAGCAAGTAGCAAGTAAAATTTAAGTTGATGTTGAATAAACTTTTAGCAATATTTTATTTTGCAAACTACATTTTGTGGCGTCGTTTTTAGTCAACGACATTGCATGAATAATTTCGTCACGTTAGTGTCACATGATCTCCATTAAAGTGACGTCTCGTCTCGTTTTCGTCGGGGGGAAAAGCTTAGCTGACGACCATATTTAGTCATCATTTTCGTTGACTAAATTAACACTGCTCTTGAGTCGACTGGCCTGGATCATCATTAATCAATGCAACACCCCTCCCCATCACAGATAGCCAACACCACCCCCACACCCTGCTCCACTGGCTTCACGTTGCTTAGCTGAGTCAAACTGGCATTAACACACGGCATTTATGTTTTCCACTGTGGTAGGACTGGTAACAAAAGGACAAACCTACCTTGACAGCGAGAGATGTCAATTAGGACTTGGAACGAGTTATTTAAGATCTCTCCTACAGTCAACTCACCTGAGGGGTAAATTCAAAAAGCAGGATCAATATGCTAACAAGCTAACTTTCCTGAATTACTTCACATTTCAAAAACACGTACTTCTATCATTACAACAGGCATGTATGATTTAACCGTTACTTGGGCCTACTGTATGTGTTTTGGATTGTGGCTTTATGGAACATAATGGAACAGCTGTACATGCTCATTACCTGGTTAGCTAATTGATCCTGCTTTATGAAACCCTTTACAACCCTTACAACTATGCATTATTACAAAAAAAAATTAAAAATAAAAAACAGTAAATACAAAAGCTGAACTGAGGCACCGGTCTTTTCATTTAGTTGAAGGAGGCTAATGCAACTGAATACAATGACATGATGTGGTGAATAATGGGGCCACTTGTGCTTTATGTGAATCGGAGGGTTTGAGGGACGGGGACGGACAGGGGGGGGGGGGGGGGGGGGGGGGGGGGGGGGTTCTGCTACCATCTACTGGATTACCTTTTCGTGGCCCTGAGTTGTTCCACTGCCAGTCACCTATGCCTAGTCAGAAATACAGACACAGGGGGGTTACAAGAGTTACAGGGCAGCGCTGCCATCTGGCCATCAGGTTCAAAAACTGGGGGGTGAGGGGTGAGGGGGGTGAGAGTCTTGCATCACATATCGGCATTCTTGGATAAACATGTTCTTTTTGTTTAGCAGGGTTCACGACACCCCGATGGTATATTAATCGACGGAAACGAAATTGAGCTTTTTGTTTTCACAACTGGACTCTTTTAAAAAAGGCCCAGAAATGCTGAGGCGGAGACGGCTCACTGGCTTGACTAATGACAGACTGGGGGGAACACAAAGGAGCACCGGCGTCTCGCTGCTTTTAGGCCAGAAACAGACATATTTCTGCACTTGGCCTCGATGGGGAAAACGCAGATTAAGGTCTACAGCAAAAATATATTCCCCTTTGACCGCCGCTTAAAAAAAAAAAAAAGGGACACTACACTCGTTTTAACCCTTTCACTACCATATGGTTAACCCTTTTACTACCACGCTACAGAAGGTTAACCCTTTACTATCACACTACCGTCTGTAGTGTGGTAGTGAAAGTGTTAAGAAGCCTCTCTTATGGACGATTTCAATGGCAGGGAACAGCTTGGACCAGAGTTTATTTCCTGTGGCAGACCAGTGTTTGTCAAGATCACTAACGGAAATTAAATATAGTCCCTTTAGAATGTTTATGTTGTCGAGTTGAAACGGTCTATATATGTCACAATAGATATTATTTAGATATTAGAAGCATATAGATTATCATCCGTTAGTAATGGTTGTGGAAGTCAACGGGGGGAGTCACACTGCGTCTCTGAAAAACCATATTCATTCTTTCTATAGATTATTTCAAACGTGTTTTCAGTCGCTAGGTAACGACAGAGTCAAAAGCATAATACACCTCCAGCTTATCCCAGAGTCTGTGTTTCATCCACATTCTCGCCTTATCGTACCAGATGTCTCCCAGCCACGCATACATTCAGATGAAACATATGCAAAGGTCTACAGGGTTTACCGTGTTGTGTAACCGTTTGGCAGCTGTCCGGAATGTGTAACGTGATCTTTCAGAGACACGGTTTGAGTCCCCATTGACTTCCAACTATAAGAGCTGTACATTCCAGCGCCTCGTATCTCAACAAACCAAAACACTGATGGAAGTACTTTCTGGATGAAAATAAAAAAATATATATTAAAAAAGAAAAAAAATGGTTTGTGCGGAATCAAGAGACTTCTCACAACGGGTGTAATATCCCTTTAAAACGTGGCGCATCGGCACAGGGCATTAATTTGTATTACTTAAACAAGACCTATCGGCACAATCAATGAGTGGATATTATTGGTTATTCTACAGTGGGGTCACGTGATGCCTCCGGGGTGGGTGGGGGAGGCTCGTATAGCTGTGCTAGTTTGCCGTGTGCGTCAAATGGATTCAACGTGCAAAGCCCTTTAAATTTAGAGCAGAATGTCTCATAACAGATCTCCCGCTATAGGCTACGTATCCGTTTCTGTCAGCAGAAATACTCATCACCCACACAAGTGGGAAAGAAAAAACAGAAAGGCTAAGAGCAGAGAGCCACAGTGAGGCCCTCCGCCGCTGCAGCGCTGCGCGTCGATACGACGCACTGAACCCATAGAGTGGGAACAAGCGCTCGCGGAGAAACGTGCATTCGGTTATCCAATTACACAGGTCTCTCAAATCCACCGCACGCTCGCCTCCATCATCTACTTCAAATAATCGTTAAGCAAGAACAACAAGATGAATCATCACAGAAATCATGAGAGAAACGTAAAGCGTTGAGACTTGGCAACAGTGCGACGTGGTGTTTTTTTTACCTTGCACTTCTCTCTTTACAGGCACCAGGGTTGGATTCAGTTCATGAGTGCCTGGGGATTAAGATGGAGACAGACTGTCATGAAGGAGATCTGCTGAATAAAGGGCTTCCCGCCAGGAGCGGGGCCTAATAATAAAGACCAATCACGTCGTTGTCACTCTGAACTAAAGCGATCCCTTCTGAGGGAGCCCACGTCTCTGTGGCCGACGCTGACGGCGAGTCATTTCCTGTGACTAAGTCGGTGAGTGAGAGGGTAAAAAAAAAAAAAAAAAAAAAATTAAATAGTTTGTGTAAACTACTCAGACCATGAAAGCAGTAGGAGCAGGGGAGGAAACTAACTTTTTGGCTTACCAGCCAACTGGCGAGTATCTGATTTTTTTTACCAGCCAAACAGATTTTTTACCAGACAAAAAAAA
Organism: Notolepis coatsorum; assembly: GCF_963971535.1. Lineage (NCBI taxonomy): Eukaryota > Metazoa > Chordata > Actinopteri > Aulopiformes > Paralepididae > Notolepis > Notolepis coatsorum. The sequence goes on along the minus strand of NC_140165.1, from coordinate 240,472,558 downwards.
TCGCTAATTGTGATAATTACTTCTTTGTATGTCAAGCCGCGTCAATGTTGTGTATGCATCTGGGTAGGCACACTGTGCCTTTTAAGACAGCACGGTGGTCTTACGACAGTGCTGTGAAGTACCGTCAAGTGTTGTGGTAACGTCAGTTGGGTTGGTGTGCTGTTGACGTTGTGCACATAGATATCTATGGTTGTGCACACAGTGCACTGGTTGAGCTAGCCCCTTTCGTGACTGCGATGTGCAAGCCAGGGGCTTTTGAGCATGAAATAAAATGTCTAACCTTACGTCGTAGTCCGGTGCTTTTTCGGAAACATTATAGTCATAACAGATACACCTAGCTGGCTGCTTTGAGCACACGGGGCTAACGTTAGCTAGCAAGCAGCTATATAACGCTAACTAGAAGCTAACCACTGTATACAGTTCTAGTAGACAACATTACACCTCTGATTTAAATGTGTCCTTAGTAACTTATACTCGATGGCAGGGCTCCAGACTAACTTTTTTCACCACCGTCCCAGAACCGTCCCGAAATACAATTTTAACCGTCCCAAAGTGAATGTAACCGTCCCAAAAATACCAGTGCATACATTTATTTTTCTTATTTTTTTTAATTAAATTATATAAATTATACTTTTTTTTTATTTATATTTTTATACAGCTACTGTTTTATATATACTGTTTTAAGTAATAACTAGAAAGTAATGGTATTTATTCAACAACAGGTGATTGATTATGATACTAATACAAATCTATACGGGGCTGCAGCACTGCAGATATACCCTACTCCAACGATCCACACGGACATTACACGGTGTTGCACTCGTTACCAAGTGGCTCTGCAGATATACCCTACTCGGCTACAAGGCTCCGTTGGAGAGGATGTTGTGATTTTTGCACAATAAATATTCAACATTCTCTTTTGAGACTCCGCCTCAGACTCTTATCATTTGGCACTAAAAGCTAAACATTGTCACCGATATGGCTGTCCGCAACATGTCATTAATTGTGTACGCGAGGTGGTTCAGTGACGACGCTATCTAACGTTATCTGTTTGCGAGTGCTCCTGATGGCTAGCCTAGTAGTACCGCGGGACTTTTATTATTATATGTCCGCGGGTTGGCCAGTACTGCGCAAACGTTTATTAAACATTATTATGTCCGCGGGTGGTCTTGTGCAGTGCTCTCGTGGCACTGTCTGTCAACTAAAGCGAACACTCAGAAGACGCGCACCATTTGCCAGTGCAGTGATTGCAGAATGTTTTATTTTTTTGTATACTCGCCAGACTGGCGAGTGGTCTTCATGAATCACTCGCCAAACGTAAAAAATACTCGCATTTGGCGAGTAAAGTGGCCTAATTTCCTCCCCTGAGTAGGAGGATGACACACTGGGAGATTATACGCCCCTGACTGAACCCTACAGCTAGATGCCTGGTGATCTGTTGTGTGTGTATAGTAAGATGTAACCAGGGCTGGGTAATATATCAATATAGTAAGATGTAACCAGGGCTGGGTAATATATACATATAGTAAGATGTAACCAGGGCTGGGTAATATATACATATAGTAAGATGTAACCAGGGCTGGGTAATATATACATATAGTAAGATGTAACCAGGGCTGGGTAATATATCAATATAGTAAGATGTAACCAGGGCTGGGTAATATATACATATAGTAAGATGTAACCAGGGCTGGGTAATATATACATATAGTAAGATGTAACCAGGGCTGGGTAATATATACATATAGTAAGATGTAACCAGGGCTGGGTAATATATACATATAGTAAGATGCAACCAGGGCTGGGTAATATATACATATAGTAAGATGTAACCAGGGCTGGGTAATATATACATATAGTAAGATGTAACCAGGGCTGGGTAATATATCAATATAGTAAGATGTAACCAGGGCTGGGTAATATATACATATAGTAAGATGTAACCAGGGCTGGGTAATATATCAATATAGTAAGATGTAACCAGGGCTGGGTAATATATACATATAGTAAGATGTAACCAGGGCTGGGTAATATATACATATAGTAAGATGTAACCAGGGCTGGGTAATATATACATATAGTAAGATGTAACCAGGGCTGGGTAATATATACATATAGTAAGATGCAACCAGGGCTGGGTAATATATACATATAGTAAGATGTAACCAGGGCTGGGTAATATATACATATAGTAAGATGTAACCAGGGCTGGGTAATATATACATATAGTAAGATGCAACCAGGGCTGGGTAATATATACATATAGTAAGATGTAACCAGGGCTGGGTAATATATACATATAGTAAGATGTAACCAGGGCTGGGTAATATATACATATAGTAAGATGTAACCAGGGCTGGGTAATATATACATATAGTAAGATGTAACCAGGGCTGGGTATAAGCAGGGCTGGGTTTTGATTGATTGAAAAGTTTATTAACAGATTGCAGAATGGGTACAGTACAGTACAGCTCAATACATACAATTGTTAAGGGGATGCAGACCAGAGAAAGACTTTCGTCTTGTTTAGATCAGGGTCCCCCATTTTCAATTCATCATAACATATATGACATACATGACATACAGATAGACAGTACTGCTACATCTATACATTTATGACATATCAGATTTGCAAATACAGTACTGTTTGTGATACAAAAGTGTCCAGAAAAAGAGTGTATATACATTTGGCGTAGAAACTGTACATTGGAGGTGGGGGGGGGGGGGGGGGGGGGGGTGGGTAGGGGACACACACATTTTACACTGTACATTGGAATACTGACAAAGCCTTACTTGGTCATTTACTGTACAACTAGGTTAGGACATTTGTAGGGGCCAGTTTCGAATTGCAGTCTCACGTAGGTGTTTTTTGAGAGTGTTTTTGAAAGTGGGTAGTGATTCACATTTCTTTACAGCTTTGGGTAGGGCGTTCCACATTGATGTGGCATAATTGCAAAACGTGTTTAGTCCCTTGTTTGAGCCGAATCTGGGTTTTACATGATTTGTGGAGCTCCCTCTGGTGTTGTGATCGTGGTATTCACTGACCTTTGGGAAGTATTTTGACATGTACATGGGTACCTTGGTCGCGTAGTGTATCTTGTAGACCAGGCCCATTGCATGTTGCTGTACTCTGTCGTCTACTCTAAGCCATCCTAGGTTGTCAAAGTGGGCAGGGGTGAGGTGGGTTCTAGGTGTCAGGTCAAGCAGTAGTCTGACTAGCTTGTTTTGAGATGTTTGTAATTTGTTTTTTAGTGCCTTTGAGGTGCTTTGGTACCATGAGGTGATATAGTAATATTGTAAGATGTAACCAGGGCTGGGTAATATATAAATATAGTAAGCTGTAAAAAGGACTGGGTAATATAGCAATATAGTAAGAACCAGGTATTTTTCTTTGATACATGTGAATCATGTTAAGTTTCAGTTTGATCACCCCTCCAATTACAATGCAATCCAATAAGATGACCATTAACTGGACTATAACACATGAATTCCCACACCTAAGTATATATATATATATATATATATATAGATATCATTATTGCAGAAAAAACCCTTCCTGATCATCACAGCATTTATTTTCCACCATATTGCCCAGCCCGAGATATAACCGCTGTGTGGTTATGCCAGGGCGGGAGGCAGAGGGGAGTTTGAAAAGGAGGAGAAAGGGAGAGGAGTATAAACACGTGGAGGAGGGGAGGTGCGGGAGGAGCCTACCTTTATTATTACATGGGTTGCTGAAGCTGGCCTGCCCGTGCGTCTTGAGGTGGCTGGTGATGTAGGCGGCGCTCAGCATCTTGCCACAGATGTTGCAGGTGACCTTGCCCTCGTGTCTGATCATGTGGGAACGCAGACGGTCTTTGGTGGCGAAGGCCGAGGTACAGGCCTGGGGAGGGAGTGGAGGAGACGTTTATTCAACCAGGCAGGTCACTTAAAAACGAATTCTCATTTACAATGACGGCTTGGCGAGAGGACAAAAAGAGCCTCTCGAAGGGTAACGGGGAAAGGAGACAAATTAAATAAAATATGAAAGAGACAGATATACACCACAGAGGTAAGGGGAATAATTAAAACACACATCAAACAACCAAATAGAATTACAAGATATGTAATACATGAAGCAGAACAGTCAAATTACAGTTAAAAGGCTGGGTGACCATTGCAGGTGTAAACAACTCTGTGATAAAACAACTGTCATAGTGAGGGGATCAATTTGTCCATTTTAAAAGTCGCATCTCGTTCCAACAGCTGGGAGCAGCAAATTGGAAGGAGGGTTGACCGAAGGAAGTGTTAGCGAGATATGGTGAGCAGTGTATCAAATAAGGAGGGGTCAGGCCAAGGAGGGTTTTGAGAATGAGTGTAAGCCAATGCATTTATTGTCAGAGTCGGAGAGTGTAATGATTTATAAGTCGCAGTGACCATTCCTTCATCTATTTACTCACTGGGGGTGACCTGAATGCTTCCAAGCTTCAAATCAGTGGCCATGATAATGGATGTCAATTGTTCCAAGTTGTTTTTAGTTTTTACCACTGTGAAACTTGGCCTACATCAGCATAAGAAATAGTGATCCAACATTCTACACCAGAGCTCTCATTTACCCGCTACATTGAAACTTTACGTGTGAAAAAGAAATTCAAGTTTCCGATTATTCACTGAAAATCCAGCCCTGTTGTTCACTTTACCTTCCTCCACAGCTGGAATGTTTAATGTTACATACACATTAATGTATCTACTACTAGATACATGTAGAAAAGTCCTACATACAACATAGTAGCAGCTTCAAATTGACCTTTTCCCTTGTTAACGCCACAAAGAGTTAACAAATCAAAGAAAATTATGTTCCTTCTGAAAGATAAGAGCCCGATCCCTGTACGTTTCAACTAAAACTCTATTTAAATATCCTCACATTGAGCATTGAGCTAGAAGCTTGATGTCATTGGAGCTTGGGGTATGTGAGCTATTTGACTGTTAAATTATTTCATCACAAAGGGAAAAACAAGATCAGATAACATTTAATGTAAAACATTCATGTTAGTGAATATTTGATGGTTGCAATCTAAAAACAATCACAAAGATGACGGCGTACGTCCATGGCGCTCAAGGAACGCGGTAAAGGCCGACTCTGCGTCAGTGTGCCATCGGCGCTTTAGAGTTTTGTAGCCTGTGTGGTCTGAACACCCCATTAACGTGTGTGATCCTCCGGTCCCTGTAATGAGAGTTCCTGCGGTCATTGTACCATGTGTGAACTTTGTAAATTATTTATGCGTCTGCCCCATTGTCAGGACCGATTACTGTACATTCATTGTATTTAGTAAATAAATTATTCCCCCTCACACATAATATATCACAGTAAATCACCCTCACACGCAATATATCACAGTAAATCACCCTCGCACACAATATATCACAGTAAATCACCCTCACAAACACATAATATATCACAGTAAATCACCCTCACACACAATATATCACAGTACATCACCCTCACACACCCTCACTCCCCCCTCCAGCACGCATACGAGTTAGCTGCCATCACTAACGTGAGGCGCTGGGCCATACACGTAGGAGGGGGGGTGGGGGGGGCCACATCACAGTACATCACCCTCACAGGTAATATATCACAGTACATCACCCTCACACACAATATATGACCGTAGAGCGCATTGCCGCCTCCCAACTCCACTCCCATATCCAGTCCAACAACCTCTATGAAACCCTTCAGTCTGGCTTCCGTCCATCTCACAGCACCAAAACCGCCCTAGTCAAAGTTAATGATGTCTCCTCATCTCCGCTGATTCTGGTGCCCTCAACATCCTGATCCTACTCGACCTTAGTGCAGCCTTTGATGCAGTGCGTCACTCCATCCTCCTCCAAAGGCTGTACCAACTGGGTGTTGAGGGCACAGCACTCGATTGGTTAACTTCCTACCTCACCGACAGACATCAGTTAATCTCCCTCTCCAGTCACACCTCTCCCCCCTCCTCAGTCACACAAGGGGTCCCTCAAGGCCAGGGAACAAAATTAACTTTTTGACTTACCAGCCATTTGGCTGGTAGATTTTAAAAACTACCAGCCAGGCAGATTTTTTACCAGCCAAAAATTAAAAATTGCTTTTTAGTATATCGCCATGTGTTATTATTACTATATAATACTCTCATATGCTATTTTCAATTAATATCATAAACAACATAAGGAATATTAGCATAATTTTGAGTGGACTGAAGGAATGAGTCAGCGTTAATAGTTTTAAATGCAAATAATTTATTTAAACATAGAAGTGGGGTCGGGGACACACACACTGTTTCAACTCACCACCCCCGCATCATATTGTAGTCTAGTCTGTCTTCAAACGTCCACTCCTCTCGAAACCTTTTTATATTTGAATATCAACATTATCTGTGCATCCTCAGTAATCCTCAGTTTACTACAATATACTCCTCTCCTGAGTCCTGACTAGTGACTTCATCGTCTTTCCAAACGCACGCACACACACAGAGAAAGGGAGAGTGCCCCCCCCCCCCCAATTTCCCTTTCCCCAGTCCACACTGTCTGCTGTTCTCTATGGCTCTGCCGCTGATCAGGATTAGCTTGTTAGCTTACGCTAACATAACGTTCATTTCGAGCGATGTGGGCATAAAGGAATGGCGACGATGCAATGCATGTTAGATGCATTTGACCCGTTGTGAGAAGAAGAAAAAACCACAGACTTATTTCGGCTCGCAAAATAGGCGCACTGCTGTGTAGCTCTGCTCTCAGGGAACAAACTTAACTTTTTGACTTACCAGCCATTTGGCTGGTAGATTTTAAAAACTACCAGCCAGGCAGATTTTTTACCAGCCATTGGCGGTTGGCTGGTACTTATTTTGTTCCCTGCTCAAGGCTCAGTCCTCAGACCTCTGCATCATCCTGGACCGCACCCTCTCATTTGACCCCCATGTCCGCTCCATCATCAAAACCTCATACTTTCACCTCCGCAACATCGCCAAAATCAGACACTGCCTCTCCCCCCCTGCTGCTGAATCCCTCATCCCGCCTTCATTTCCTCCCGCCTAGACTACTGCAATCTTTCGCCGTCGACTAAAGACGCACTTCTTCAACCATTATCTGAAATGGGGAAAAAAAATAAAAAATCAAACCCTAACTAACCTTACGGTCATGCACTTGTCCTAATAAACTAACCTACACAACCTAACGCAACACTTTGATGAACATTGTTACTCAGCTGATAGAGTTGTACCCTTCCTGATGACCTGTCATACATTGGATAAAAGCGTCAGCTAAATGGCTAAATGTAAATGTAAACTCCCTCCTCACTGGCATCACCTCCCGCTCCGTCCATAGACTCCAGATGGTCCAGAACTCTGCTGCTCGCCTGCTCACCAACACCTGGTCCTGTGACCACATCACTCCTGTCCTCCACTCTCTCCACTTGCTAAGGCCACTGTGAACTTCAAATTACTACTCCTCACCTTTAAAGCCCTCCATAGCCTGCCCCCCGCCCACCACCTACCTGACTGACCCTCCTTCTCCTGTACCGCCCCACCGGTCCTCTTCCACTGCTTCCCTCACCGTCCCATCATCCAAACTAAAAGGTTTTGGTGATCGGGCCTTCTCACGTGCTGCACCCTGACTCTGGAACACCCTCCCTCAGACCATCAGAGACTCTCCCTCACTCTCCACCTTCAAATCCCGACTCAAAACCTACCTGTTCTTCCTAGCATTCAACCTTCCCTACTCATAACCACCCTCCTCCATCCTACCAACCCCCTTTCCCCCCCCCCCCCCCCCGGTTTCCCTTACTTACTTCCCGACTGCCTCCCCTACTGACTACTGTATTTGTTGTCGGTTACTCGTGGTTTTATGTTCTTGTGTATTCATATTGTGCCCCGTTTCCCTGTTGTTTTTGTTTTTGTCTATTGTCAGCGACTTTGAGTCATTGAAAAGCGCTATACAAAATAAATGAATTATTATTATTATTATATCACAGTACATCAACCTCACACACAATATATCTCAGTATATTACCCTCACACACACAATATATCACAGTACGAGTCCTAGACCAGCAGGGGTACTTGTGGTTTGAAGGAGACGGGGGTCTTTAACACAGCGAGAACGAGCACCTGACCGGTAGGGCTGGATCCATGCAAAGGTAGGATTTTTTTTATGGTATAATCATTTATGATATACACATATGCAATTATATACATACCATTAAAAAAATATATATTTCTTGCAGCAGTATTAAAGAGACCATTCTGAACTGTGATGAAGATAAAGACAAAGAAAATATATTGTATCACATTGTAATTTGTACTGGAAAACAAAATTAAATTTAAATACTTTATTTGTCCCTCAAGGGGCAATTCAAAGCAAACAGGTTTGCAAACAAGAGACCACAACAGACAATATCAATCATACCCCATAAAACCGGAGACAATAGATAAAGAAAAATAATAAGAAAGAGAGAGAAAATATATATACATACACCAGGGTTCGAAATTAACATTGTATTATTCATTATTATTTGTATTTTGTTACAGGGCTTTTTTGATTTTCTGGGGCATTTTCTTTTGCATTTCGGGGGAACTAAGATGTTTCTCCTCTCACACTGGCTGTTTGTGCTGCCAGCGTCTCAAGGCAAACTTTACAATAATATTATGATCTGATCACCTTCATCCTCAATTGGTCCAAACCACTCCATCGCTCTTCCTCCACGTCCAGATGGTGGGAGGGACTTGTCAGCGTTTGATCACACAAGGATTAATAAACCAAACCTTATCAGTTAAATTCATAGTATTATTTAAAATATTATATGATTATAATAGAATAAAATAATATTATTACAATAGTATTTGATTATTTGATATGAATACCTCCAGATAATTTCATAACAAACTAAGAAAGTGAGGGGGGAATCGATAAAAATAAATTGTGAAACTAAGAGCATTTCTTTTACCTCTTAACCGATTTTCAAGGACATATGATGCATTTTCAAGGGCATTTTTGCCCCAAGCTCCCGTTACCCTGATATACATAAATAAATCAGTTTACTAAGAACATGTTTGCACATTACTAGGCTCCCCTAGTAGTATTACTAGTTCTGTGCAATTCTGTTGCAAAAAGGTCACATCTAATTCACCATATTCACACTGCGACCATTTCGCTCTTAAGTCATGCTCAGGTTGAGATTCCTAAGCACCCTGGAAAGGAATCCCAACCCGAGCATGCCATAAGTATCCCCCTTAATTGGATGATATCAATCCCCGTCTCCTGAGCCTTCCGGCCATTGTGTAATGCGATGTGTGGCCGGTGCCAGTGTGTAAGGCAGCCATCGAGCCCGCATAGCCCGAGGTTGGGTGCCACACATTAGTGGTGAAGGAGGCAATTTCCACCCTGCGTTGTAAAGCGCTTTGAGTGTCTAGAAAAGCGATATACAGATGCAACGATTCATTCATTTATTCATTCATACGTTTGCTGTCCACAAGCCGTATGGCTTCTGGAGTAAAACCAATCGTTCTTCCGTTTGTGTTACATGCGGGGGCTTCTGAAACACATCCCCCGAAGGCATCAGTACAAAGGACTCATGAAGAACATGTGTAGGATCATCGACAGTACCATACGTCTTCTCTTTAGCCGCGCGAGGGATCTCCGGGTTGCGCCAATCGTTTTACAGCTAAGATTAACAACACCCTGTGCAGTCGGTTCTTCTCGTTTAAGCCGCATTTCCACCAGAATCACCCGCAACTTTTAGTCCCATGAACTACGTTTCATTGTACTTTTTTTTTTTTTTTGCCCATTGTTGTCTGCGTTTCCACCACGGTGCAAAGACCCGCGAAGATTAGGCAAATGAGTCTAGGCATTCCAGTCTCTCACTAGAACACGGATGGACACTTTTCTGTGATCAGATCTCCGTGATCACGGTTAAATGAACAGACCGATGTTCCCTGCATGTTGGTCCTCACTCCTCCCACTGAACAGGAACCTGCAACAGACCACTCAGTGCGTCCAGAGGGGCCGCATTTCCAAACGAGGCTTGTATTTAAAACTGTTGATCTTCTTTGCGCTCGAATTGCCTAGTAATAGGCAATAGTGATTTTTAAATACTTAACCAAACATTTCCCCCGTTTATTTTATACAATCTTATACAAAAGATTTTGCTAAAAATATCAATCTTTTTTGTGCATAGATCACTAGATTTATGTTTGCATTTCCTGGTTGGAAGCAGATGACAATGGCAAAATATACATTAAATGTCTCATTTAATACTTAAGCTAGAAACTTAGGACTGTTCTGACAGCACAAAATTAGTCAGTAAAAGATTATAAAATGGGTAAAAATAATGTCCCAGAACCCCCCCCAAAAGGTCCCTATAGTAACTGGGGAATGTTCCGGCAGTGGAAAAGGGGCTTAAGGCAGTGGTTCTATTTTTATTGTGTTTTTATCCTCTGTGATTTTTGATGCATGTAATGACAGCAGTGTTATGATTATATGATTTTTAACCATCTACATAGTTTTTTCTTCTACTAGTCTCTTTTCATTAAAACATTACACTTGAAGTTCCTCTTAACACATTCAGCGCCAGACCCGAGATATCCCGGGTTAACTCGCCAGTGGTTGAGCGCCAGACCCGAGATTTCTCAGGTTTTGGTCGTTTTTTCTTTTATTCGATATTTTCATTCATTACAGGTTCACGGACCTCTGTGTTATCATAGGAAATCATTCCGAGATCCCCAAAGTGCAATACCGGCCACATCCTGCTAGGTGGCAGTATCGCCCACCCTTTGAAGCCAAGTAAATCGCTTCATCCGACCACTTCGAAAGGCATCTAGCACACTCTATCCATAAATTGTGCCAAATTATGTCCGGGACCAGATGGACATCAATACTCAAAATCACGATCAGACAATTGAAATATTCTTTTTTTTTTTTTATCCACTTTTTCTCCCATTTTTCTATATTTTCTCCCATCCCAATTTTCGTATCATCCAATTCAACCCTCCCCTGTCACAAACGCTGTTTCTTGCCTCCCACAAGCCGGCTGCAATGTGGACTAAGTCATACATAGCACAAGTCCCCTCCGGTACTTGAGGTAACAGCAGTCGCATCTTTTCACCTGCGCAGCTCGATCTCTCAGTGTCGAGGAGTAACGCGTGGGAGGCTCACGCTGCCCACGACACTTCCTGATTCTACTGCGCAGGCGCACCAACCGACTTGTAGGAGTCGCTTGTTCACAGCGTTCGATCCCCACCCTTCAGTTTTCCCTCCCCGTAATACGGCCAATGTGTATTACTGCGGACGACCAGCTAAACTGAAAACAATGTGGAGAGCTGGATTCGAACACGCGAATCCTAGCGTCTCCACACTGGTGGCGAGTGCCTTGCCCACTACACCACCTAGCCGCCCACAATTGAAATATTCTTTTTGGAATAACCACGATCAAAGGTAAGGACTATCTGACGTCAATTCCACCTTGATCCTACAATGATTTTATATCGATCCAGCTGATCAGCGTGTGTGGTGTTCAAAACTAATGTTACTGGCGATCAAAGCATCAAAAAATTACCCCCCCCCCCTTTCATGCATTCATGATGAAACATAATACCCATTATATACATTTGATTTGGAAATAGTAGCATGTCCAGGCGAGAAACGCCAACGCTTATAGCAGAATTCACGTAGCGCCATATAACTCAGCTTTTCAGGAATTTTCTTGTTCCTGTTCCTTTCGGCCATGGAATTTAGTGGATCATATTAAGTGAACTATATGTACTGAAGACACTAACAATTCCATGTACGAATAAATAATATGAAATGAAAATGTGGTGGTTTGTTTGATGTGTTTTAATTATTTCCATTACCTCTGTGTAAGGCTGTCCCCGAACCCTGTTTTTAGGGTTCGAACTTCGAACGTTCGCCAGAACTTTTTTTTTTATTAATTAATTTTATTATTATAGATTTTACGGGGGGCGGCATTGCATAGTCTATCGGTGAACAATTTTTTGTTTACAGTGGTGGCTGTTCATGTAAACAAAGCACTCAGAAGAAAATAAAGGGAAAAGACAGCAGTCAAACATACCGGTAATATCATATAACGCACTCACTTTTTGTTGGGTATGCCATACGTGCCAGCCACTTCACCCAGGCGTTGCGCGATGTTTACTCCAGAATATTTTATCTCCAGTTATTTTGTTTCTCTTTCTTTCTCCCGCACGGCCCCGTACTTCAGAGTTAGGTTGTTGGAAACGGTGGATCTTTTGGGCATTCATTAAAATCCGAATGCCAGCGTAACGAACGAACGTTGGAACGTTCGGGCTCAGCCTTACCTCTGTGATGTATGTATTGTCCGTCTCCATTTTATTTAATTCGTTTTGTCCCCTTTCCCTGTTACTCTTTGAGGTTATTTTGTCCTCTTGTCAGACCGCCATTGTAAATAAAGATTTGTTCTCAATTGACCTGCCTGGTTAAATAAAAGGTCAGATAAAAATAAAAAAGACGTGAAGCCAAGGGAGAGGTGTGCCAGTCAGCTAATCTTTTAGTTCCTGACTATGTCAAAAACGTTTCCATTTTGCTTTCCGATATCTTCTCTCCCTGCCAGCTAGCTAGCTCGCTCGCTACCATAGGTTATATAACAGATTTTGTGCGACGGTAACCTAGCAACGGTGTTTGTCTACACCTCTCGCGTGCAACACATTGTATTTGAATCTGAAAATATTTCATTCCACTCCGATTTTTTGTTCCACTGGATAGCCAGACCGCTCTCCACTGTGTTAGCGCCGCGCCAGCATTCCACCAGACAAGTGGAATAACCACAGAACTATATGAAGGAACAGCATCTCTTTTTCCCTCCCTCCATCCATCCCCCAAAACCAGCAAATAAATGAAAAGGTCAAATGCTTTCAACAAAAGTATAAAAAGTTGTCAGTATTCCACGGTCAACCCCAAAGGAGTTTGCGTAGACTAAGACAATACTGGGCTTTTTGTTTTGTTTTACGATGACATCTGTGTGTCATCAAATACAGTTCCCACATATTTGTATATCTCTGGACGACTTCAACACTTTTACTGTGAATAATTGTTGGAAGACGATCAATATGTTTTGGTATTGAAAATTGGCATCGTTTGTCTCGACATATTTCAATACTGGGGTGATATTGATTTTGTTCCATCGACTGTCAGATGTGTTGGCCGGCGGGCCGCGGTGTTGATTTTCAATACCCAGCTCGTCTCTCGGCTGCAAACACCGTCAGAGGGAAGCCAGGGTTGTGATTAGAGGATCGAGGAGTAAAGGGCGGAGCTTGAGAGGTCAATTGCCGTCTCTCTTGAGTATGATAACCTTTGTGTACATCTACAATAAAGCTTGTTATTTCTCATTCCAATACTACACTGTGGGTGCGTGAGCATTTTGATTTTCATTCATCCGACCTCGATTGTACCACGGCAGCACTGGCATTAAAACCACTCCTGTATTTTGATCCGAGAGAGGGGCACAGTTGCCGTGCCACTGTTACCTACTAAACCTGTGGCTCTCAACCCGTCTGGGCCCAGGGCACAAGTCAAACCATGATCTTAAGGCTAGTGATGCACGATATATCGGCCGCCGATATAATATCGGCTGATATGGCCGTTTTTTTACACATCGGTATCGGTCCGATATCAAGATAGGGCCGATAAAAAAACTATTTTTTATACATGTTTTGGCCTTAAATAGTTTCAAAATATCAGTCATTTCTGAAAATAAGTTACAAAAGTAAAAAAAAGTATGCGTTTTGGAAAATAGCTCTTTATTTGATTATCATAAAAAAGTGTTTTCTATACAGAGATATCGACATCGGTAAATATCGGTATCGACCAGAACAGCAATATTAATATCGGTTATCGGTATCGGCCACAATTTTCACATTGGTGCATCACTACTTAAGGCACACCAACTTGTCACGTATAATCGTCTCGAGTGTCATGATAGTATTGTCATAAGAGATACTTACCCTACATGGCAGACTGACAAAAGATATCAGGTCAATCTGTCACTCATCAAAACCCATTTATATTAATCAAAACAAGACAAGAGCTTGCGAGGAGAGCTTGCGAGGAGAGTGTCCAAGACATTATTGTTCAGATTGAATAAGACAATAATGATAAGCCAGTGTAGGCTATGTTATAGTGTTGGGGGTGATATCAAGGCCTATCAAACATATGCCTTGTTGATGTGCAATCAGAGATTATAGACAGATACAAGAAGAAACGGTGCAATGTCAGGAACATCACAAGCAGCACGTCCGTGTGGAGGGAGGGAGGAGTAGAGAATGTACAACTCTATCGTTACAAAACAGCCCGGGTAATCTGACACAGCCCTAATCCTTCATGGCTTTAGGGTAGAATTTAACTTCCAGTTTACAAAAAGAAAAAGAGAGAAAAATCTAACCGAGAATGTGAATCAAGGGCACATTCAGATGAAGAAATGTGTGCAACTAGTTATGAATATGTGACTGCTGACACAAATATTATGTGGCATTGAACTGCGTGTAATTTAGAAAACTACATTTTATGAGGCCTCATAAAACATTAATTGATGATCTCAAAATTCCGCAGCACACTGGATACGGCTTCAAGGCACGCAGTGTGCCGTGGCATACCAGCCGGGAACCGCCGACCGAAACGCCGCCCAAAAGGAGGATCCCAGATCAAGGTTTTCGCCCCACATGAGGTATTCTCACCACGTTTTCTGCGCCGACGGAAGCAGCGTGCGGCCCAGTGAAACCGTTAGGCGAGATCTGAGGCGAGAGATTGAGCGTGCAGCGAGAGGCATGTGCCCTTACCGTTACTTGGCATTTGAAGGGCCTCTCTGAAGAATGAACGTGCTTGACGTGACAGCTGAGGTGGTCGGGCCTGCAGGGTGGCAGAAGAAGAGGGGGGACACAAAGAGAACGTGCAAAATTCATAACTTTGGATAAGCAGCACGCGATCAAAGCAGAATTACAGTTTCACACACGTCTCGTTACAGGTCAAAACCATGTGATTTATTTTGCAAGCTCAAAGACAGGGTTGTGGAGGGAAAAATTAAAAGGGGGAACAGATCCGTCTCAAGCCCCACCCTCTTTTCTCGATCCTCCAATCACAATTGCGATTGGAGGATCGGGAAAAGAGGACGGGGTTCGAGATAGGTCACTTTTATAGGTTTCCCAGTTACAATACTCTAACTCAATTGTGATACTCTGATTAACAGCTGGGGGATGTTAAATGCAATCGCGATTATATATTTATTTGAGCGGGCCGAGTGTTAATTCTCATTCATATTAAAAAAAAAAACGTGAATGGAAACTGTATTGAGAATGCACAAGAGACACAGTCCCACTATAACAGGGTCGGTCTGTATATGTAATCTCTAAATGAAACGGGCTACTTGAGGCCAGTCAGATCGGGCCTTTCGCGTGTAATTCAATATTGGCATGTGCTATAGAACCTGACCCTCTTTGTAATAAACAACAGCTAAAGCCCAACCTTATCCCTAAAGTTGCATTTGATACCATGACAAAGAAAGCAGCCAAATAAAGACACTTAAATGCATCCCCAGAGATGGTACGAGCTGGTCATGTGAAATCAGCCATTTCTAGCGACTACCTTTAAACTAGCAAATATTTGCCACATATTTTGGGCAGCAAACAATCTCAGTTATTACCGATTTAGTACCTGTGTAGACTTTGCCTATCTGACTCAACGAAGACAAACTCTATTGTATCATATTAATAAATAAAAAAGGAAGATCCTATGGCTGCTCTCCATGGGAACACCTCTTGGGCGACGGTCCGACTGGACAAACTATTCCACGAGATCTCTCCCTCTACCAGAAAGAGGAGTGTGTGGCGCAGGGATATCTCTAAGAAAGGCTGTTTCACACTGGCAGGGCTTTTCACGACGGCGAGCAGGCGTCCTGTCCCATCTTCTCAGGAGTGCAGTGGAGCTGAAAAGCTTCCCCCCCCCCCAACCCCGCAGCCCCCCCTTCCAGGTTCCTTCTTTCGTTTAAGAGGGAGGCAAAAGGGATAGCCTCTTTCAACACTACCAAGCCTGGATATGAAAGCTGCACTCCCTGGGACACAAGAGACAGAGTGGCGTTCTCTACGAAATCACTATGCTATGAACCGGATCTCTTAAAAACCCTTTCCTAGGAATATATCCTTGTATCATTATCCGGATTGAATATGCCCAATGGATAACACTGTTATCAAATCAATATCGTCTGGTTAACTTAATAACAACTTGACAAAATTATGGGTTTCTGTGGAGGGGTGGGGAAATCGCACTAAACAAAGGGGGCAAAAAAGGGGAGGGGCTTCAGTCCATGGAGTAGGTAAATCAGACCAGTCAGTCAAAAACACTACCATTGCGAGCAGGACTGCCACTGGAGACCCATCTCTTCTGGTGCAGTCGGGCCCCTGCAGCAGCACTCCCCCTGTCCCGTGCCGTTCTCCCTGGGAGGGGGCGACACGAGGGACCACTATGTGACGTACGCAAAAGGTCTAGAGAGATATTACAAGGGCCACTGCTTGCATGTCATGAGCCAGTACTGAAACTGCATGGCATCTGGTGAGGTGGGGCCTGCTTGACATGTATTGAGAAAGAGACATTTAATACGTCTCCTTGTGGGGAGTTTGCATGTGAACCAATACAGATGCTACGTAAAATATATTATTAAATATTTACATGTGTAATAAATTATATATTAATGTATTGCTTGAGCGCCGGTATAGTTTGACAAGTTTTAAGTCCTACTTGAAAGTGCAACCTGGTTCTGTTCATATTAAAGCTTGAAAATCAGAGGCCTATTTCATAATCTCGTATGAATCACTTGAACAACAATCAGCACCTTGGCTGGTTTATTTTAAAGATGCAAGTTACATGCTTGTTTTCAAATTGGCTGGTGCAGCACCAACATTGTCCATGATTTGTTCCATCTCTCTCTCTTTAGCCAAACCACTAGCTCTACAGAAATGTAAAGTTTGGCGTTCAATTTATATTTTCTTGTCATTGAATTTTATTTAGAATTTTATTTCCCCACCTTTAAAATGCTCTTGGTTAAAGTCAAATTGTGGGCAGAATTGTGCCCTACTGCCCTTATATAAAACCTTGCTTTTTCAAGGCTGCAGACCGATCTAGTGTCATAAATTACATAAATTACAAATTACATCGTTAAATATCCAAGGATGATCATGATATCAATATATATATTTGGTAGCTGCACTTGCAAACGAAACATTAGCAAAAGAATAACCTGAGGTTGTAACTTCCACCAAAATAAAACGCGTCTAAAATGCTCTAAAAATCGAGTTGCCAGCAAAGCTTTAGAAAAGCAGAGAGCACTCTCGGTGTGCTGGAGTAGGAATATGCAGCATAGTTGGTTCACAAACTCATCTGGTTTCTTTTCTATTATGAACGACAATTTTGGGGCCCTTTGAGATGAAAGCAGTGATAAGAAGCCACTACTTTTCAATGCAGTGCCCTTTAAAAACTCACGGAAGAAAATACAAAAAGGAAACTCACCTTACATGCTAGAAAATATATTAGGCCAATTGACAAGACACTTATCTATATAATAGAGTAACGTTTAACTTGGTTGAAAATGTAATATTATTGGAAAACAGTAGGCTTGAGATATCCGTGTACAACAGGGTGATAAATAATGTCCCCATACCTGGAGAAGCCCTTCCCACAGACGGAGCAGATGTAAGGCTTGTGTACGCCGCCGTCGTGCGAGCGCACGTGGTACGTCATGCGGTCCTTCCTCTTGAACCTCTGCTGGCAGATCGGGCACTCGAAGGGCTTCTCGTCGGAGTGCGAGAGCTTGTGGCGGTTGAGGTGGTAGACGTCGCGGAAGGCCTTGCCGCACATGTCGCAGCCGTGGTTCTTCTTCACAGGCTTGGGGGGCTTCTTGGGGATGCTCTGCTGCTGCTGCTGTTGTTGCTGTTGCTGCTGCTGTTGTTGTTGTTGTTGCTGTTGCTGCTGCTGTTGTTGTTGTTGTTGTTGCTGCTGCTGCTGCTGTTGTTGCTGCTGGTGGTGCTGGTGCTGGTGGTGGTGCTGCATGGGGGTCATGATGCTGGTGCCCGTGGAAGTGGAGGTGGTGGCCGTGGTGAGGATGCCGGCCACGGTGGAGATGTACGAGGGATTGCCGCTGTTCTCCCGCGGCACGCTGGAGATGAGCGGCACCATGGTCGGCGCCGACTGAGTCTTCTTGGGCCGCGACACCATCTTGATGCCGGTGTGGCAGGACTCGTGCCGCCGCAGGTGGTAGCTGTCCCGGAAGGCCTTGTTGCAGTAGCCGCAGATGAAGGGAGTCTTGGACTTGGGCTCCTTCTTGACCACGGCGAGGGGCGGACCTCCGCTGCCACCGCCGCCGTCTCTCCCGGTCCCGCTGGCCACATTGTCCTTGAGGAGTTCGGCGGCGCTGACCGGGGGCTTCTGGTCCAGAGGGATGGGCAGCACCGGCTTCTGGTCCGGGGGCTCCGTGCCGGAGTTGAGGAGTGGCAGGAGGCTGTTCGCGGCCACTTGGTGCTGGTGATGCAGAGCCTCGTTGGCCTGCTGTGGGGACGACAACAGACATCAGTACAGACAAACACGAGAAGATACCAAGAAAGTAGAGCCATATGAAAGCCGTGATCACGGAATCGCGGACGGAATCACGGAATTGAGCAATAAAAATGGAATCAACTGTAAAGCGTGGAATATTGCAGAATTTGCCATAATTTGGACTGAAATTCCGTTTATCGGGAGAACGATGGAACGTTTGGTGCAAAGCAAACATGACCGGGACGCTAAAGCGTGTTACAACGCGCACGTCACTTCCACACTGCTTCACAACAACACAGCAATGTCCAAGCGTGTAGCTGCTTCGGTATTAACATCATCTAAAAAGCTACGAAATACCACACTAAACCCTCAATTCAGAGCAGAGCAGAGCAGTATCCGAAAGATTTGTATGCCTCCGGCGATAAGTTGTTTTGTAAATATTGTCAACATACTGTGGATTGGGGGCGGTCAGGTGGCGTAGCGGAGATTGCGCTCGTCACCAATGCAAGAGGCTGCGGTCTCGACTCCCGGAGTCAGCATTGCCTTGGCTTGGGCTGATCGCTATACTAACTAATAGAATACCGGTATATACTATAGCTAGGCTACTGACATTGTGATAATGTCAGTAGCTGTATCTATTGTTTAAACTTGAAATGTGTATTTTTATTTTGTGTGTAGTAGTAGTAGTAGTTTATTCAGTCATCATCTCACACCATCATTTAACAATATTTGATTTTACAGTGAAAGGTACAGACTGAAGCATTTTTTTTTGTCACGATATTATTTGGCTTAAATATAATATTTTTTTGCTTGTGTTATCAGTTTACAGTTATTGTGTTTACAGTTATTGTATCGAGTGTTTTGTTTACAGTTATTTATCTTTTTTACTTTAGGCACAGAGAGAAAAGTTTGCTTAAAATGTGTTAAAGGGGAACTATTTTACTATTTCTTTCACTATTTGGGCACTTTTACACAATTCCTGTGAGTTTATGGAACACCTCTGTAATTTTTTATTTTTTTAAATTCATTGTTTTGTATTTCTAATCCAAGTCCTCAAAAACAGCATTTTTCTACCTCAAGATCTTAAGCCGTTTTGAGCCTGGGCTCCAACCACGGTGGGAACTGTGTGGAGTGTGTGTGAGTCTCAACATGCAGCTGAGTCTCTCTGACATCACAAATCAGCACATTTTCAGATGACTCAGTTCAGTGAGGGTGAATATTGTGAGAGGAGAATTGGAAGAATGCGCCAATATGAGAATTAGAGACATAGATCATATTAATATAAGTCCACATAGCTAGGAAACAATGCTAAACACTGAAAAAGGCCATTTATAAGATAGTTCCCCTTTAACTCAGAAGCCAGAAGCCAAGGAAATGTTTTGTTTACAGTTTTTTCTTTACTTGAAGCTTATAAGCACTTTACAATTGAACTGCAGCACTTAAACATTAAAGACTGTTATATCTTATTAAATTGTGGACTTTTATTCATTCCCACTTATTAGACACAATTTCTGATGGTAAAATGAGCGTAAAGAGCAAAATACAGAATTCTGAAATATTCAAACGGAAAAATCGGAATTTGGGAAAAAATAAAATGGAATTTGGAAAATAATAAAACATATTTCATATGGCTCTACAAGAAAGAGAGGGACGACAACAGAGCCGGGCAAACACACATCAGTACAGACAAACACGAGAAGATACCAGAAAGAGAGGGACGACAACAGACCCAGGCAAACACATCAGTACAGACAAACACGAGAAGATACCAGAAAGAGAGGGTCAGGGAGAGTTTCTGCTCCAGAAAGCTGTAATGGGCTGCCTTGTCAGCAGAACCGCTGCATCAGAGATGTGCTTACAAGTGTAATTTGGCAAAGGGAATGAAAGTAGAACGGTATCAAAGGGGCTCTCCCCACTAACCCCCCCCCCCCTTCTCTTCAAAGGACCAAGAGGAGAGAGAACATCAGAACTTCAGTTCCGTTACATTTTCTGAGAGACTATTTGGTCGCCTGGCGGTTGTGCTTTTCAAGTGATGGCAAAGAATCTTGTGGATTACCTAACTAGGCCATCCTTCATCGCGACAACAAAAGCTTATTTTTATCTGCCAGACACATGGTTTAAACTCCCCAACATCACACTGGATTGGAAGCAGCATGGTTTTTCCACGTCACATTTTAATTCGGTATTTGTATTTTAATTAAGGCCGTCCAAAATAGTTGCGCTCATACACTGAAGAACACGTTTTTATATCACGTCTAGTATTTTGGATTCATACATTTCACAGATCCTCCTCCTCAAAACCCACAATCAAGCCATCAACCCCTTCAGAAATCTTCTGCCCGCGCCGTTGGCACAGAGCGGATTATGTACCAAGGAGGCGGCCCCGGGTTTTTAACACAGAAAGAAAGCCTTTAATTTATCTGAAATAGAAAGTGACTCATTTCCTGGGCATCCGAGTGACTCGGAAAACAAGAGCAGCCACGAACGCAACTCTCGCAATGGGATTTTAGTAGGCAGCTGTTCAGCAAGGTGCCGAATGACTAATAAGACACAGGAGACGGACAGAGAGACAGGAGTCATGCTCTGAATGGGAGCTGGGCAAGATGATGTAAGGTCAACGGTGCAGAGCACCAGAATGTGATATGAACAAAATACCACACACACCGACAGTCTCCCTTTCTCCTCCATCCATCGCTACCATTGGTTTGTTGTTTATTTTGAGTATTTTTTTCTTATTTTTTTACCCAATTAAAAAAAATGGGCTGTAAGTGGTATTTTCTTTGTTAAAATAAGTAGTCTGTTAAATGTTAAAATAATAGCTCTACATTCCGACGGCCATCACTGGTAATAGTGTTTGTTCCGCTCTGCAGTAAACAGAAAAAAAAATTCCTGGTATCCCGTTCTTACTTTATCCAATCAGGAGAGAGATCTCCACACACTGCAAAAATGGTGTGACAAAAACAAAAAATATAAACAAATGTGTAAAACAACAAGTTAGGCTTGACAAGATTTCTTGAAATACCGGTAATAATATTTAGGGTTCTCTTTCCTGGTGGGAAGAACATGCATTTTGTGTTTACTGCAGTGCAAAGTGGAGGGACTGGGACCAAACACTGACCAAACACTCTATATCAGTGATGGCTGTCGGAATGTAGAGCTACTTGACACTTATTTTAACAATAAAATACCACTCACAGCACATTAAAGGTTGTTGTGCCTCACGACGACTATGTGTTAGAGGGGGGGGTTTACGATGGGTCCACACACCTAGGCCTCAACGCTTCTCTGGCACTGTGAAATAAATATCTGGTACCGTGCTTATATTCAAGTGGAACTCGCACGCGGGTCCAGAACACGGCTCTTTGCTGCCACTCAAGAATCTAAATCTGTTGCATGTAAGGTGATCTCCTGCAGTGATGGAGCCCATTTTTTCATGTGACCAGCAGCCATCGTCTGGCACAGTGTGTTCTAATTTAGGTAAGCGAGCTGCACAACCTGTGCATTACTTTTATCTGGCCATTTCAAACCCAACACAGGTCAAGGTGCGTGTGGTGCGGCTACATCGTTCCAAAACAAGACCAGAATGACAGTAGCCCTTTGGCGACGGTAGTTTTGAATAAAGCCTTGGCAGCGGAGCAAACTGACCCTTCTCAAACCCTGCCCTCTTTTCTCGATCGTCCAATCACAAGTGTTGCTTCCGAGAAGGAAAAAAAAATATGGTGTTCCCCTTATATAGTTCTATTGTTGTTATGCTAGCCTGGTGGAATGCTGGTGCTGCGCTAACACAGTATGGAGAGAGAGGGGTGTCTGGCTGGAAATTAACTAAATGTATTCCGATTTAAATACAATGTGTTGCACACAGGAGCTGTAAATAAACAGTAAACACGGTTGCTACTAGGTTACTGTCATACAAAATCAGTTGTATCGCCCGTGATAGCAAGCTAGCTACCAGAGAGTGAAAAAGAAAAATCTGACTAAATTAAAATGTTTGACACCGGATCAAAGTTGATTGTAATTTTTAATTAGCAGGTTATTAAGAATTTAATAGTTTTACAATTTCAGTGGCGTCATTAACTTGGGCTTTGAGCACTGTTCCCGCCTGGCCTCTAGCCTGCATGTACTGTTGTTGTTCTTTTTTGGCTCAGTAACTGGTTACAACGTAAGCCCTGTGACAAACTTCCAAGAGAATTAAATGTAGCTCTCCACGAGGTAAACTCATGAAAAAAACCATCTGTTCATGCAACAAGTGAGGATGAACCAAACTAATCAATATAGCCTACTAGCATGACGAGCGTAAGCTCTACAGACGAGTGCCAGATGCTGCTGTGAGAATAATTTTCTTTTTTACCGATCATCTCTTCTAGCCTGCCTTTGTGAATGTGGACACACACCGAATATTGAGTTATTCGTTCAGACCACCCACCAACTAACAGACCATGGAGAAAACGTGAACTTGTGCACATCCCTAGTTCAAGGGAACGTTAACATTGTTCACGTTACAAAGCTAAAAACAAGAAAGTATGAAGAGAGGCATACATTTCCCTGTTTTACGTCCACTGCAGTTGGGTGATGTTTATGTCATTTTCAACATTTTCAACCGGTTATCCAACTATGAGACCCAATAAATGCACATCCGAACACGAAGAGGAACCTCAAGTCTGTTTGAATGAAAAGAGACCAGTAGAAAAAATACAAAACAGATGGTGTAGTATTTTTTTATATATATATATATATATATAAATGCTTTCCTCCTGACTACACTAATACATTTGGCCATGTTCAAAGCTCTGTAAAAAAAATACTATATATATATATCTGTGGTGGGGTTTGTTTGGGAAATAAAACTCCTGTGTACTGTAGAACGGTGTAGGTCGACTTGTAAGCCACTAGCGCCACTATTGCTATAGCACTCAATTGGGTGCTATTTATATCCCGTTTGCCGCTATTTCACACCACCTTCATGTGGCTTGGGGCAAGTTGAGGTGTCACGGTTTCACACTTCTGTCATCTCTCCAACCACATTAAACAACACTGATTTCCGCACACTTGGTCTCATTGAGAGCAGCACGTGGTATTGGTAGAGGACCGAAACGGGCGGGTTTAAAGAGCTGGAAGAGATTGTGTTATTTTATTGCCCAACAACACACTTTATTTGTCGTCTGGATTATACCGTCATCATAGATTCCTCGTAGCTCACACAGGTTATATAAATATCCCAACACCACAGTCATCCTATGAAGCCAAAGATGGGACTGCCGTCTTCTCACCAATAACCTGGTGGAAACGTAGGCTAGATCTGGTCTTACTCCATACTTGTTGGGGGGAGGTAGATGCAGATGTGTCCGACGACGGTTCAACAGAACTACAAATCCCATCCTTTGAAAGTATATCTAAAGAGTTTCTCCAAAACGCCACGACCGAATAATGCACACAATGGAGGGTTGAAAATCGCACTAATTTTAAATACACAGGAGCGACGACAAGCTCACAAAAAGCGACGCAACGGCCGTAATAAAGCAATGCCGCGGAGGACATCTTAAGTCTGCAGCTGCCCGCATTGTCCAATTGGTCATGGCATATCCCCAAAGGCACAGGATGAAGGGAGGGGGGGGGGGAGGAGGGGGTTTATGAATATTTTGGCCAGGGGGGTGAACAGAGGTTCACATTGTAACCGACAACCTTACAACAGGTCGGCCCAAAGACACGCCGATTGAGACGGTCTTGTTCTTTTCTGTAATCACCACCGGGCAGGGTTAAAGACCTGACCCCTCGGCTTTTCAGGTTCAGCCAAGCATCCCGCCCGGGCCAGGCAGGCAGGGGGACGTCGTGGTCTGGGGAGTTCCAGAGATCCACAAATTGTGTTCCCTGTTCCCCCCTTTTTTTTTCTCCTTTCGCTTTTTTTTGGTGTGTGCAGCGTGCTCTTTTGTGGACGACACAAATCCGGGGCGGCTGATGCTCTTACGGGACTCGGGGGGGGGGGGGGGGGGGGGTCTGCTCAGCTGCCGGCCGCAGCGTCCCTTCTTAGCGCCCGGCGGCCGCACTGTGTAACTCTTGTTTGAGGACGGTGGAAAAAGCCAGGGGTCGTCACAGGTTGTCGAGTCCCCTTTATATCCTCCACACTGTAGTGGGACTCAGACTGGACTTGTTACTGCCATTAGCATTTCTTCTAGTGTGTGTGTGTGTGTGTGTGTGTGTGTGCGTGCAGAGGCCAGGCCTGTAGCCTGCGTGTGTGTGTGTGTGTGACAGCCAAGCAGCACACACATACACACAGACAAGGGGAGCGTAGGGAGAGCAGCCCGCTGTGCCTTCACGCTGCTCTGATGATTTTGATACAAATCCGCTCTGAAGGCTGAGGTCATTCCAAGATAAATAGTGCTGAAACAGAGTAGGGGCGTGGAAAATAACAAGAAACACGGCACAAATAAAAGCAGCCCCTCTGTTCTTCATTCACGGCGAGGCGGGCCAACGACGCGCCGCGGCAGGAGAGAGCTTCATTCAATCGGACGTTAATCTGTTTACATCTGCGCGGCCCCCTAAGCGAGGAGGCGACTGGCTTGGCCTTCAATTGTACTGTATACATTTGGCCGATATTAGCGTATACACTACATCAAATACGTCACACTTCATGGGACAAGAAGAGTTCTGGACTGGTTGAAAAGCAAAGTAGGCTTGGGAGAAGAAGAACAAAAAACAGGTCCCCCGTCTTCCATCCACCTTACAATCGTAGTATCTGAACACTTTCCAGTCATATGATATGAATATCCTGGGTTGATTCCAGGCTAGTAGTTTAATAACAGTCTATTAATGATCACAGAGTCCACCAGGACTGAGTGTTTATATGCCAATGTCAAGACTCGTGCAAATATGGGACAAGTTAAGCTTTATGCAAGGTCCGTTTTGTTGTGTGGCTCTCATTCACCATGTAATATAGTCTTTGTGCCTTCATTTAAGAGATACTTTACAATATTAAGGAATCATACATACAGCAATGATATCATCCGTCTCCTCTGTAGTATGATGCAAAGCTCACAGAATTATTTTAATCTGGACGGGAGCGAGACTACATTACAACCCCGGATACGAACAGAATACTAAAGGGAAGCATGGCTGGACAGCACCCCCCCCCCCTCGAGCTACCATCAAAACAACGCTAACAGAACAATAACAAGTGACGCACACTAGAGTCCAGCCTCATTAGATGCCACATCACATGTGATCAATCCACTGGGCCCTGAATAACATGTCGCCCCCCCGCTCCCTCACACCAGCTCCAGGTATTTCAGCCATGTTCACCATGAAATAAAACCATCATAATGGCTCCCTGGCTCTAGCCAATTAACCACAAACAGCTGTACCTCTTCAGCCAGGGAATGGAGCTAGTGTAGCATATAACAGAGCCCCTTCAGCCAGGGAATGGAGCTAGTGTAGCCTATAACAGAACCTCTTCAGCCAGGGAATGGAGATAGTGTAGCCTATAACTGTGCCTGCGAGAAGGGGGGGGGGGGGCAATACAGGACAATTATGACTATGTCACCATTACCAGGGCACGGTGCATCATCTTAGCCCCCCTACTAATGGTTTAAGGCCAAACTCGGGTGGGCATGGCCATGTTTACAGATTTAGAACCTGTATTATAGTCAATGGTCCTGACATGGCAAAGTGTGGACTCCTCCGGAGCATATGAAGGTGCTCTGAGATTATAAAGATTTAGCTTTTAAACTTTTCAGAATCATTGGCGACAGGAACATGCGCAGCCAACAGTTTGCATGTCTGCAGTTGCTCAGCAATCTGACACGGTTTCACGATTTACCCCCCTGGGGCCGGGCCCAGGAGTTCAAAACTTTTAATCCCCATCTGATTGGATCAGATTTGTATTCATTCATTTCAACTCATTATGAATAGAAAATGGGGGACCCTGATGTAAACAAGACGAAAGTCTTTCTCTGGTCTGCATCCCCTTAACAATTGTGTGTATTGAGCTGTACTGTACCCATTCTGCAATCTGTTAATACACATGTTCAATCAATCAATAGGGATTCAATGTTTTGAACTCCTGGGCCTGGTGAGCAAGAGTTGCATCAAGTTGAATAAACTATTTTATTAGTTAATAATGCACATCACTAATACACCTGAAATATGCTTAATAATTCCACCAGGTAGGCAAACCCGTTTTAATATTAAGAATGTTTATAATCTCGTGTTCATGTTCATCATGAATGTCTGTCATACAATAAGTTAACTCATAGCCTAATCAAATAGTAAAACATGCATTTTACGAGGTTAGCCATTTTTTTTACGAATGGACAAAAAGCCCGGACGCCTCTCGGAATGAGCCAGATCTACAGATCAGCACTGGTGATTGATTGATTGAAAACTTTATTAACAGATTGCAGAATGGGTACAGTACAGCTCAATACATACAACTGTTAAGGGGGATGCAGACCAGAGAAAGACTTTAGTCTTGTTTACATCAGGGTCCCCCATTTTTTTCAATCATAACATACAGGTAGACAATACTGCTACATCTATACATTTATGACATACCAGATCTATAAATACAGTACTGTTTGTGATACAAAAAGAGTCCAGAAAAGAGAGTATACATTTGACGTAGAAACTGTACATTGGTGCATTAGGGATCCTAACGTTACACTCTGCGAGGATTAGTTGGCACTGAGCAGTTTGACGACCTGACCGCGGCTTAATGCAACATAGTTTGCATTCTTCCTCCTCTCCGTCCGCGGTTCCATATTTCGGGACAACATGGAAAAGGGGGGAAAGTTTGGAAGAATCGGAAGTGCGGCTCAGATCCCCTCCTCTCCGCGTGTGTTCGTCAGTCTACATTCGACCATGTTCCTTGTAAAAGCAACGGACGCCATTCATTCATTGTGTTCCAACGAATCGGTTTGGAAAACCACACTAAATAAAATCGCCAATTAAAACACGAGTCACTGTCCGGATCACGCCACCTCTCTCCCGGAGCAGAAGAGCGGCTACAGGGGCTAACTCGTCAGCTAGCTCGCCGAGGAGCTAACAGGCTAATCTCACTAGCAGCGCTGCATGAACGCCAGCTAGCGATCTGCCACAATACCGCACGTTTAGCACGGGGATTCTCGTGTTTACTTATACAAACACCGCGATGCGGCGTGATATGCTGCAGAAACCACGGAAAGAACGAGCGGAAAAGCCCACCCTGAGGTCGCCATAGCGCTCACCCAGCTGGGGGTCTCAGGCTGATAGAGCCAAGTAGCTAAAGCTAAGCTAACGAGCTAACGCTACCACCATTGTTTTGCTTGGATAGCTCGAGTTGAATTCAGTGCGTAAATTCTCGTCGGGGCAACGATGCATGGGCTATTTTGACAACGTTAATAGAGTTGATCGTGTTTCTCCCGAAGCGTGCCACTTACCTGGAATAAAAACGTACTCCAGCTCGGTTCCATTGCAACACTTAAAATCTGCAGGAAACCTACAAGGAATCTACACAAAGCAGCTAAACATGGCAGCTCCACAACTTCCTGTCACCCTCGGGCTGCTGAACCACAGCCAATGGACTGGTGCGGGACAGTGTCTGGGATTCACAATAAATCACATTTCCCCCAATCTCTCTCTCTCTTACAGACATCCCTTTGTATAGAACTTTATTTGACGAAGTAAACAAAAAAAAGTGACAACACTCTTACACAGAGACAAACAGACCATGCTATTTTGGTATAGTCATTTAATAATAATAATAATTTAATGTTTAGCCCTTTAAACTAATAATAAAATCAAATGGAAAGTCACAATCTACTTTTAATTATGCACGTCATTTTTATTTATTATTTGGGTTATTTCATTCTGTCACCATAAATAGATGAATAGGTTATAGATTTTAGGCTATAGCAAAACAGCCACATTACTTTTGTTGTGAAGACCACCATGCTGCCAGTGGCTCTCAGAGGGTTCTTGAGGAGCTTCCAGGGGATCCCCAGGAAAAGTTGGGTTTCACTATTATTTCACTGACTAGAAATCAGCCTGATGAGAGAATGTATATTTATTACAGTCACTATTCAAGTTTCACTCTCTCCACTGTTACCTCCTTAAGTGCACTATAGTTATGGAACTCTGGACTAAATCACATCTAACAACAAAATCTTCGTAGGGTCTGCTGCGAAATGCGTATACTATACATTTGGGAGTCCTTGACACAAAAAAAGACGAGGACCATCACAGTGTAATCATAGTTAGCGTCAGCAGAAAAAGTTTCAACAAGAGAGCTTTTCTCAGTGCTTGGCAGTGTGAATCTAAAATAATCATAACCTGTTGAGACACAGCAGAAATTCCGGGTTTCAAGCTTGCAAAGTTTTTTGACATCAAGTGTCATAGCGATAACGTTTTCCAATGAGATTGTGAGTGACCAGAGGCTGTATCATCACCAGGCTCTCACAACTTTGTGGTCTGAAATTAAAATGTTGCTATTAAAAGGTTTCTTGAAGAATTCCTAATCTAATTAAAAGGACTTTAATCTTTGCTTTATTTTGAAATTGAACACACTGCTTGCAGTGGCTTTTGGACTGCACAGATGCCTCTGTGAAAACCCACACCGCTTATCTATCCATTGTCAGAGCAGATTTCTGTTCTCTTGAAAAAAGAAAGAACGTATTCACCCTGTACGCCTATTCTAAACATTAGGGTAACACAAGCAACATGATTTTCATGCATTTAAAATATTTGGGTCACAGGATTCCGGGACCTCTGGAAAAAAAGATTTAGAACCTCTGATCTATTCTTCTCCACATTAAAGGTGCTGTAAGTGGTATTTCTTCTGTTAAAATAAGTGTTAAATAGCTCTACATTTTGTCACTGATATAGAGTGTTTGGTCAGTAACATGGGTCTCCCAGTCCCTCCGCTCTGCACTCAACAGCAAAAATAATTCTGGTATCCCGTTCCCACTTTATCCGATCAGGAGAGAGAACCCTAGATATTTTTACTTATTTCAAGAAATCTTGCCAAGCCAAATTTGCTTACTGCACTGGTAGATTATCTTACTTGTTTCAAGGACACAATTGCTTAAAACTCGTTTTTATTTCTTATTTTTGTCAGACCATTTTGGCAGCGTGGAGTTCTCTCTCCTGATTAGATAAAGTGGGAACGGGATACCAGAAAATAAATGTTCTGTTAACTGCAGAGTGGAGGGTTACTGACCAGAGAGGGCTGTCGGAATGTAGAGTTATTATTTTAACATGTAAACCACCTATTTTAACAAAGAAAAAAAAAACTTACAGCACCTTTAATGTGTTGACATCCCATGGAGTCAAGAGACATGGTCACTAAAGAGGCACATCTGTAATGGAGAAATTTGGACAAGAATTCCCCAGTGAAAGAACATTTATTCATAGCCCCTAATTGACAGTTACAGTGTGACTTTCAAATTAGCCAAATTGCTCCTCCATCTTCTCGTTTTAGATCCGGCTACGACTGTTGGGTATTTCGGGTACACGTCTGCCCCGTGTTGTTTACTTATTATGACACGCACACTGAAACTAATCCAGTCTTTCACCCCATCGACACAGAGTGACAATTGAATTCCAGCCCCTAACAAACTGCAGGGGAACGGTCCACTGTAGCAGTGTCCCCTATTCTAATGGTGGAACGGACAGACCACAGATGCAACAGTGGGACAGATGAACCGGCACAGAAGATACTACACATTTCCAACATGACGATCATTCTTGGGGATTAATACACTCAGAAGAGCCCGATAACATCGTCTTTTGACAACGTTTTTTTTGAGGGGGACATACACACAGTGACTCTGGACTTGGATTCTTGGATATCTGAAATCTAACGACGCCGAATGTCTATGGAAGACAATGTTTATGTATTTTGAATGTGCAGTGTGATATACTGTACCAGAGACCCGGATAACACTTTGTGTGGAGGAAACTACACGAAAGCAAAGTTGTTCCCCCGTTGGGCCCACTGTATGTATACTGGACCAAGGAGTGCAGAGAAAGGCCAGAGAGAGAGCTACTACGCCACAGTGCTGTCACGTGATATGACATTTCATTCATAAGATTTTCTGAGACGTTGCCCAGGGAGGGGGGGGAGAGGGGGAAGAAAAAAAAGATTGAATGTTTTTATTTCTCTCCCAAGTTGTACTTTTCAACCAGGCCAGGTACAGGACCTAAACGCACACCTGTATTGTGTCCCTTTTCCAGCTCGTTCCCTGGCGTTTCTGTCGTGACTATTCCCGGCTGTTCAGAAAAGGTGCCCCCGCCATTGTGTTCTCAAATCTTTGTTGCACTGACTGTACATTGCCTCCCTTTGTAAACCGCCACACCACAATGCCAGCTTCGGATCGACTGGCCGAATATGTATGCTCAGCCGGTTCTCCCCAGCCACGTTCAGCAGGGTTCATTTCATCCGTCAAGCTGCAGCCACATTAAAAAATAGCCATGCAGATTGCATGGCAAAGTATTTCTCCAGATTTGCATAGGAAAGAAGCAAGTTATAAAGGGGTGAGTTGACCTTTCGTTCTCTTACTGTGTAATAAGTTGCACAACGCTGTAGTTTGACGTGCTATGAATACCTATAAATGGTACACGTATTTTACGCATACATATTTTGTGTACCTGTGAGTGTCTTGGGAGTTCCCTGAAGATGTTACGTGATGTATTATCTGTGGGATGAAATTAGTCGAATGTGGATTGCACATGAGGGACAAAGAGCTTGTGATACTCCTTGAGGAAGTTTTAAACTTGTTTTGCTTTTTCCTAGCAGAATTAAACCAGGAACACACAATCCAATACCAAGTCATTCTTACTCACAAACCTCCTTAATTTTTGTTGTTGTCCCGCCCCCCAACCCAGGCTGCGCCATGGGAGACTGGTCCATTCTTGGACGTTTCCTGTCCGAGGTGCAGAACCACTCCACTGTGATCGGCAAGATCTGGCTGACCATGCTGCTCATCTTCCGCATCCTGTTGGTGACCCTGGTGGGCGACGCCGTCTACAGCGACGAGCAGTCCAAGTTCACCTGCAACACCTTGCAGCCGGGGTGCAACAACGTCTGCTACGACACCTTCGCCCCCGTCTCGCACCTGCGCTTCTGGGTCTTCCAGATAGTGCTGGTCTCCACGCCCTCTATCTTCTACATCGTCTATGTCCTGCACAAGATTGCCAAGGATGAGAAGCTGGAGGTCCAGAGGGGGCAGGTGCTGGCCCAGAGGGCGCCCCCCGGCAAGGGCTTCGGACGGATGGGGAGGGACGGGGTGGAAGCCCTCGAGGTCGGAATGCCCAGCTACTGCCCTCGATACGGGGACGAATGGGGCGCCCAGGAGGCGCAAGGGGTGGAACAAAACATCCTGGAGGAGGACTACGGCGAGGTAGGGGAGGACCCTACCCAGTTGTCCAGCCAGGTCCTGCTCATCTATATCTTGCATGTGTTGCTACGCTCCATCATGGAGATCACCTTCCTGGTGGGCCAGTACTACTTGTTTGGCTTTGAAGTGCCCCACCTGTACCGCTGCGAGACCTACCCGTGCCCCACTCGCACCGACTGCTTCGTCTCGCGCGCCACGGAGAAGACCATCTTCCTCAACTTCATGTTCAGCATCAGCCTGGGCTGCTTCGTGCTCAACATCGCCGAGCTCCACTACCTGGGCTGGGTGTACATCTTCCGCGTCCTCTGTTCTGCCTGCTCCACCTGCTGCAGGCCCGAGAGGGAAACGGTGGGACTCTACGCTGACCACAACCCCTTACTGCTCCAGCTGAAGCACTCCCTGAGGGGCAGGCTGGTCTTGCAGACGCCGGCGCCCATGGCCCAGGAGAAGGCCGGAGGTCTGCTCACCCATGCCCCCGCCATCTCCTTCGAGACGGACTCCACGGTGGAGTGCACTTCTAAGAGGAACCCGGAGGAGCGGGACAAGATGAAGGTCAAGCTGGCCAACATGGCCAAGTCGGGACGGACTAAGAAATCTTGGCTATGAGGAAAAAGCCACTTTTCCAGTGAAAATACTAAGTATTTTCGTAAGGAGAAACTGAGAAAGTGAATAAATGGTAAATGGTGCATTTATAGTGCTTTTATCCCAAAGTGCTTTACAATTTTGTTCCTCACATTCACCCATTCACTCACACATTCACACACAGACGGCGGAGGCAACCATGCAAGGTGCCACCCTGCTCATTGGGAGCAATTAGGGGTTAAGTGTCTTGCTCAAGGACACTTTCGACACACTGCCCGGGAGGAGCGGGAATCGAACCGGGAATCGAACCGGGAACCTTACGATTACCAGATGACCGCTCTACCTCTAATAGGCCAAGTGACATTATGTGCAAATAATTCTTTTTTAAATCTCTCATTCTCCACCATTCAACCTCATATGAAACTGTGGCATCGCCATTTTGCCCTCTACGTTGTGAAGAAATGTCGCCTCGCTCGCTGGGTCAAAGTTCAAATTTGTTCAACTTCTACCTGTACGACCCGACCAATGTGGGAGCGGCCGAGAGAGGATCTCGGCTGATGAGCGGTACATGTGATTGATCTCGGCTGATGAGCGGTACATGTAATTGATCTCGGCTGATGAGCGGTACATGTGATTGATCTCGCTGATGAGCGGTACATGTGATTGATCTCGGCTGATGAGCGGTACATGTGATTGGCTGATGAGCGGTACATGTGATTGATCTCGGCTGATGAGCGGTACATGTGATTGGCTGATGAGCGGTACAGGTGATTGATCTCGGCTGATGAGCGGTACATGTGATTGGCTGATGAGCGGTACATGTGATTGATTGAACCCCAGGTGGTGGCGTATCCGGTACAGCCTGTACTTCGCCCCCGGCATGCGGGGAAACTTGGCGGTCAAACACTAGCGCTTCCCTGCCCTTAGATGGAGTATTTTCTCATTTGTGGTGCATGAATTTCATGACGTTTTCATCTCCTCTAACTGCACTAAGTAAAAAAAACAAAAAAAAACACTTCATCTTCCAGAAAAGCAGAACGTTTTATGGATTTAACTTTATGGCCATGATGGTATATTTGAAATACCACACCAGATTCTAGTTCAGACTGTTGGTGCGTTATAGAGGAAGATTTTAGTTTTTCTTTTGCTGTGAAAATATGTATGGTCAATTTTACTGCCATTTTCTTTTTTGTTGGATGTATGGGAAATCTTTGTTCATAGGTAAAAATGGAATACACAGACTTTTCACCCTGTACATTTAGAAGTTCCAGGTGCTCTCCGAACAGATCTTTTAATATCCAACTGATATTAATATTTCCCACTCTAAAACTGCACAACGTAATAAAAAAAGAAGAAGAAAACGTAATGTTTCGTACTTTGATGGATCTGATGTTTTGTCCATTCAAAACATGGATTTGATGTTTTGTATTTTGATGGGTCTATGAAGCTGTACCAAATAGGTGTTTGTTGTGTATATTTTATACTGTCAGAATGATTTATTTTTATTTTTATGGAGAATTCCATATTTTACACATGGACATTTGGTCATTATTAATTTGATTGTATCTCATTCCTCAAAGCTGTTCTCGGGTATCTTGTTCTATTATTGAGATATAGCCATTATTTCCCATCTCATTAACAACGATGTTCATTAGCCCTCTTACTGTATTAAAAGCTGAACGTAAAAAAAATAAAAAATAAAAAAATCTGAACAAAATGTAATTAGTAAATTAGATAATATTTTATGAATGAGATTTTTTTTTTTTTTTTAAGTTGTATTCATTTTCAAGGTGATCACAATGTGTTCTGGGAAACGGAATCTGACACGTATGTTCCACAAGCCTGGATTGATAACGATACCCAGATACTTGGCAGCTGAGTGGTCCACCACATGGGACCCCCTGAATAAAGCTATTGGGGTGAGCTGCCAATTACTTTCCCCCTTCTTTTCAGAAAGATTGGCTTGGATTCCTTTTGGTTGATGGGGACATACAGTCTTTTGGAAGAAGAAAAAAAAGTTACTGGCATTTCCAGTTACCCATGTACTGTATTTGAATGATTCAAGTTGCAAGGTTGAAATATGACCACACGAGGTCCCCCTAATACCAAGTGACTGAACGATGATGAGACTCATGGGGTAAAAGGAAGGAAGGAATAGAAGATGTTATTTAGTTTACAATGAATGTACAGTCAACAATAAACTGACTTAAAATGTTGAGAGGCTCGTTGATTCTACGAATTAGAGTATTTTTTTGGACACTGATGAATGTTGTACACTAATAACGACTGGACTCCTCTAGGGTGTAAGAATAGTATATCTCAAAGCCGAAATCCAGTAGCGTTCAATTCCCACCCTGGTCAAACCAAATAGCATGTGATCAATTGTAGTAATGCTATGATTGGCTAAAAGTGATTGATTGATTGATTGATTGAAAACTTTATTAACAGATTGCAGAATGGGTACAGTACAGTACAGCTCAATACATACAATTGTTAAGGGGATGCAGACCAGAGAAAGACTTTCGTCTTGTTTACATCAGGGTCCCCCATTTTCAATTCATCATAACATATATATATGACACACATGACATACAGATAGACAGTAGGCCTACTGCTACATCTATACATTTATGACATACCAGATTTGCAAATACAGTACTGTTTGTGATACAAAAAGTGTCCAGAAAAGAGTGTAGCCTATATACATTTGATGTAGAAACTGTACATTGGAGGAGGTTGGGTAGGTTTGGTGGGGTTGGGGGGGGGGGGGGGCGGGGGGGGGGGGGGGGTTGGTTGGGTAGGGGGGGGGGGGGGGCACTGTACACTGTACATTGGAATACTGACAAAGCCATACTTGCTCATTTACTGTACAACTGGGTTAGGACATTTGTGGGGGCCAGTTTCGAATTGCAGTCTCCCGTATAGTTGTTCTTTGAGAGTGTTTTTGAAAGTGGGTAGTGATTCACATTCCTTTACAGCTTTAGGCAGGGCGTTCCACATTGATGTGGCATAATTGCTAAACGTGTTTAGTCCCTTGTTTGAGCCAAATCTGGGTTTAACATGATTCGTGGAGCTCCCTCTGGTGTTGTGATCGTGGTATTCACTGACCTTTGGGATTTGATTTGATTTTTTATTTAGTACATACAATTTATACAATAGTATAAAAACAAGGGGTACAATGCATGTGAAAGTCTGTCGACTTGTTTCCAACATGGTCCCAAGAAGAATACAATATTTTGACATGTACATGGATAGCTTGGTCGTGTAGTGTATCTTGTAGACCAAGCCCATTGCAAGTTGCTGTACTCTGTCGTCTACTCTAAGCCATCCTAGGTTGTCAAAGTTGGCAGGGGTGAGGTGGGTTCTAGGAGTCAGGTCAAGCAGTAGTCTGACTAGTTTGTTTTGAGATGTTTGTAATTTGGTTTTTAGTGCCTTTGAGGTGCTTTGGTACCATGAGGTGCAAGCATAGTCGTAGTACCCTTGAATGATCTGTTTAAAAGGATGATTGTTAGTGCACATTGATGATGTACGGTAGTTTGAGAGACCTGAAGCCAACGGCTGAAACAGACTTTCTCAATCAGGCCCAATCAGTGATCATGTAAACAAATGAGAAGCCCCAGCACTAACAAGAAGAAGAAGTAGAAATGAAGACAAATCTTTCATTATCTGGTTGATTGGCTGAGCTCTTGATAAAATTACTAAGACTAGACAACTAGTCCAATATGAGCTTTTAATTTGATTGGCTCTATTTTGTGGCTGAAAAGGGTTTCTTTACACAGTTAATGTTTGTAAACATTGGAGTAAAATAGACTTGTAATCTTTATAATTAGTTAGTTAAACCAACAAGCTCATTTTCCATCTACAGATCAAACTATTCCAGAGTGCATGTGAATATACCCCACACTGATGTCAAATCATCACAGACTGTGGCTTTGAACTGATCTGGAGATGCAGAGTGAATGAATGAATGAAAACTTTATTTAACAGATTGCAGAATGGGTACATACATTTACATTTACATTTAGTCATTTAGCTGACGCTTTTATCCAAAGCGACTTACAAGTTCTGTACGACAGGTCATCAGGAAGGGTACAACTATATCAGCTGAGTAACAATATTCATCAAAGTGTTGCGTGTTACAGTGTAGGTTAGTTTATTAGGACAAGTGCATGACAGTAAGGTTAGTTAGGGTTAGATTTTTTATTTTTTTATTTTTTATTATTACATCAGATAATGGTTGAAGAAGTGCGTCTTTAGTCGACGGCGAAAGATTGGATGGGATTCGGCTGTCCTAACTGGGGTGGGTAGGTAGTTCATTCCACCATTGTGGGGCAAGGACTGAGAATAGGCGGCTTCTCTTTGATGACCCTCCCGGAGCTTGGATAGGAGTAGGTCTGAGGCGGCCAGAAGATGCAGAGCGTAGGGGTCTTGAGGGTGTGTAGTTAGAGACCATTGACCGGAGGTAGGCGGGAGCAGTTCCCTTTGCCGCACGGTATGCTAGGTCGAGGGCCTTGAAGCGGATACGTGCAGCAATGGGGAGCCAGTGCAGGTCCCTAAAAAGTGGGGTGACATGGGCCGACTTCGGTAGGTTTGAGATCAGGCGGGCCGCTGCGTTTTGAATGAGTTGAAGAGGCTTGGTGGCAGTGGCCGGGAGGCCAGTTAGCAGTGCGTTGCAGTAGTCGAGGTGGGAGATGACTGTTGATTGGACGAGGAGTTTGGTGGCTTCTTTTGTCAGGAAGGGGCGGATCCTTCTGACGTTGCTCAGGAGGAATCTGCAGGTTCTGGTTGTCGCTGCGATGTGAGCAGAGAAGTTCAACTGGTCGTCGAGGACAACACCAAGGTTCTTGGCGGTCGGGGACGCGGTCACAGCTGCATTCTCGACTGTGATGGAGAGGTCGGTCAGGGGGGAGGATTTGGCCGGCAGGTGGAGCAATTCTGTTTAGCTTAGGTTCAGTTTGAGGTGGTTGGTCGTCATCCAGGCGGAGATGTCGGACAGACAGGCCGAGATCCGCTCAGAGACGTGGATATCTGAGGGAGGGAAGGAGAGGAAGAGTTG
Organism: Notolepis coatsorum; assembly: GCF_963971535.1. Lineage (NCBI taxonomy): Eukaryota > Metazoa > Chordata > Actinopteri > Aulopiformes > Paralepididae > Notolepis > Notolepis coatsorum. The sequence goes on along the minus strand of NC_140165.1, from coordinate 240,434,998 downwards.
AGTATCATCGGCATAACAATGATATGAGAAGCCATGAGACGTGATAATGTTGATTAATGTGATTTAGTGTAGAGGGAGAAGAGAAGGGGTCCTAAAACCGAGCCCTGGGGGACACCCGTCCGCAGGGGGCGGGTGGCCGACAGGGTCCCTCTCCATGACACTTGGTAGGAGCGGTCATTGAGGTATGATGTCAGCCATGTCAGTGCAGATCCAGCCATTCCTGCGAGGGCCGCAAGGTTGATGGTTGACTGTGTCGAAGGCTGCAGATAGATCTAGGAGAATCAGGACAGAGGAGAGGCCTTTCGCTTTTGCTAAGTGAAGTGCCTCTGTGACCGCAATGAGGGCCGTTTCTGTGGAGTGGCCAGTCCGGAAGCCAGACTGATTAGGGTCTAGGAGGTCATTCTGTAAGAGATAAGCAGTAAGTTGGTTGGATACAGCACGTTCAAGTGTTTTAGAAAGGAAGGAGAGAAGAGAGACAGGACGATAGTTGCCTATGACGGTGGGGTTCAGGTTTTTTTTTTTATGAGGGGCGTGACTCTGGCTTGTTTTAGGGAGGTGGGGACCACCCCCGAGTTGAGTGAGGAGTTGATGGTTGCAGTTAGGAATGGGAAGATGTCCGGTGCTATGGTCTGGAGGAGTGGGGAGGGTAGGCGGTCCAGCTGGCATGTAGTCGGACGGTTCGACGTTACCAGTGTCAGGGTCTCGGCTTCTGTAATGGGAGAGAAAGATGACAGAGTGAAGGATGAGGTTCTCGATTCAGTGTTTGGAATGGGTGGGGGTTGGGAGAAGGAGCTGCGGATGTTCTCCACTTTTTCCTCAAAGAAGATCGCAAAGTCTTCGGCAGAAAAAGATGAGGGAGGAGGGGGTGGGGGGGGGGGAGTGAGGAGGGAGGACATGGTAGCATGCAGTTTGTGTACAATACAGTACGGCTCAATACACACAATTGTTAAGGGGATGCAGACCAGAGAAAGACGTTTGTCTTGTTTACATCAGGGTCCCCCATTTTCAATTCATAGTGGAAAAAAAGTGGTGTTTGACAATGTAGAGGACATGTTTGAGAGGAGGAAGAGATGGCAGATTCGATTAGATTAGGTCAGAAAACCGATCAATGAGTCATATATTATGAGTTGCAGAAGAGTACATGAACACATAAGAGCATACAGCAACATAATAAATAATGATAATAATCAATACAACAGCAATGACATGGGCATCACCATGAAGAACTTCAACATATTGAAGAGGTTGCAGAGGATGAATCTTTAAAAGATGGTTTTATCTGTATTTCTATTTGAAGCAATACTATGGGTTTTCACAGCATCGGCATTTGGCCTTTATCTGTCTGACAATGTTTTACAGCCAGATCTCAATAAAGCTTTGATTGTTACGTGATAAGCAACATCCACACTACCAAACGTCACATTTTGCCCAATAATTTGACAAAAAACAAGTGTACCAAACTTTATGACATGAGATCAATCCAAAATGGAGATACAAATAATTGCGTTTATACTGCCCCCATTGGTTGATTGCAAAATGACTAGTTGACACATGGGCTGTAGAACTCCTTGGCTACAACCTGTATATAATATATATAAGCTTCATGATGATTATTACTTTGACAGGAACTAAAGATAATTAGAAGGTTAATGCACAGTATAGGTTACAGTAGTATAATAGCTTGGAGGCTTACGGATGATAAAGAATGATTCTCAAATAAACATTCATAGTTATTAATGTCAATGCAAACTATGTTGTTCCTGCAGAGTGTATTAATTAAAAATCTCACTGTAAGTTAAAGGGGAACTGAAATTCGAATGTGTTATTTCCATGGCCTATAAGACAGTTATGTGAACCATATTATGTGAACATGAGCTGCTCTCTCCCAAAGCCAGAAACCACAGAAGTAAGAATCTAACTTGTGATGTCATCAAGTATAAAGTCTGGAGCTACTCTGTTGACAATGCATGAGTGATTTTGTGGAACCCACAGAACATTTGTTTTATTTGTTATATCCAAATGAGCTTTATTCTATTATAGTGTTCTCGGTTGTGTACCTATGAACTAAGAACATCCTCTATAAAAGTCTTCCCCATTGTCTATGGAGCAGCTTCAGACTTTGAAGTTTTAGCGCTCTCGTTTTTTGGATTTGGGAGAGTGTTGCTAATTTTCACAAATAATTTTGTACTGAGGAATACAATTTATGAATTCTGAAATTGGGCGCAGTTCCCATTTCATATATGACCTATAGAACAGGGAAGTTAATGGTTATTTCTTTAATGTGGACCCTGAATAACAAGGATGTGTGGTAGATGTGGCCATTCTCAGTTTATCTTGTTCATTAAACACCTTTGAATGAAAACGCATTTATCACCTGTCCTGCAGATTTCCCATCCATTCTCCCTCTATGGACACAAGTACATGGGAAAAGCATTAGGAGTAGAGTTAGAAGTAAAATTCAAAGTGATGTATTTGGGGGAAATAGATTTTGATATAACAGATAATGATGACAAGTATATGTTCAACATATTAAGGTTGGCAACCAAAAAGGCTCTCACAAGGAAGTGGATGAGCCAGGTGGTGCTGACAGAGGGAGGATGGATGGACGCGGTCCGTGAGATCTATGTGATGGAAAGGTTGACGTATGTATTGAGACAACAGAGGGAGGATGGATGGACGTGATCCATGAGATCTATGTGATGGAAAGGTTGACGTATGCGTTGAGACAACAAAGGGAGAGGTTTGAGGAGAGGTGGAGCAGGAGATGGTGGGAGTTGGTGAGGCAGACTTTATGTGAATGGAAAAGCTTGAATGGAAAAGAATGATGCACCTTTTAGTTTGTTATTTTTATTTATTTGGTTTTCTTTTTCACAAGTGTTGTTTTTGCTTGTATGTTTGTCTTGCAAAAATGAAAAATAAATGTTACCATGACAACAGCATGTACACCATGTGCCGTTCCAACCTGTTAAACAAGGACAGAAGAAAACTAAAGGATTGATCAGTCAGAGGGAATCAATGTGATACATCTTTAGATTCACATGGGATCTCTTCCATGTGCCTCTGTTCCTTACTGACTTAAATGGTAATGTCACCAAATCTTGAGAATTCACACTTTATTCCACTGCCACGGGACAGGTGTGATCAATAGATCTGAGAACGTCTCTCTCCTACAGCTAGAAATTAGAGAGAGAACCCTGGCATTTGTGATGTCACCCGGATGAAAAATCTGGGGCTGCTCCATAGACAATGACCGTTTGCTCTGACTTTGTGGAGCCGTGAAATGTTTGTGTCAGCTCTTACACTCATGTGAGGTTTAGATTCTGGTTCACGCCTGTTTGCAACACTAGAATATAAACCTTGTGTATGTGTGAGGAGAACTTGAATGAACATGTTATGGATCCACAAAGTCAGTGCCCCATTCTTTGTTTCTGGACGCAGCCCATGTTTTTACACACGGGAACATCACAAATCCATAAAGATAAAAATGTATTCTATTTATTTTTGGGCTTTTCTGTATTTTTCACCCATCCCAATTTAATCGTTATGCCAATTCCCTTCCTGGTCGTTGCGTGCATTGCCCCACTGTCGGCCTGGGGAGGGTGTAGAACTACCACATGCCTCCTCCGATACATGTGGAGTCGCCAGCCGCTTCTTTTCACCTGACAGCGAGGAGTTTCACTGGGGGAACATAACGTGTGCAGAGGTTCATGCTATTTCCCCCAGATATCCCCTCCCTGCTGAACAGGCGCCCCGACCGACGAGTAGGAGTCGCAGTTTACAACGACCAGGACACATACGCCCTACCCACAGCCGTAAAATAATGTGAATCCCTACCCACCTTCAAAACCGCCCTCAAAGAGCACCTATGGGAGGCTGCAATTCGAAACTGGCCCCCGTAAATGTCCAAACCCCCTACCCACCTACCCAACCAACCCCCTCCTAATGTACAGTTTCTTCCCCCTCGAATGTATATATTTTCTTTTAGGCACTCTGTCTCTTAAACAGTACTGTATATTTGTATAGTCATAAATGTCTGGATGTAACAGTACTGTATATCTGTATGTCATGATGAATTGAAAATGGGGGACCCTGATGTAAACAAGAGGAAAGTCTTTCTCTGGTCTGCATCCCCTTAACAATTGTGTGTATTGAGCCGTACTGTATTGTACCAATTCTGCAATCTGTTAATAAAATGTTCAATCAATCAATCAATACCCCACGGCTTCCCACCCGCTAACACTGCCAATTGTGTTAGTAGGGACGACTGACCAAGCCGGAGGTACTGTTGACAGCTGGATTCGATCCCAGAGTCTCTGTGGTGCCATTCATTGTTTCTGGACAGCCCATGTTTTTACACACCGGTACATCACAAATCCAAGGATTCTGTCTCATGAAGCTAGTTTTAGGAGAGACATGCTTACAAATACTGACTGAATATTGACTAAATTGGGGCACAGGATTAACATGTACACTTGACTTCACCAAAAAACAATGCTGATTTATTTTACACATCATTTCACACATATTCCATGACAGTTTTGCGCATGTTCATTTAGTTTGACAGTTACTGAGAGTGCGTCCTTTGAATATGTCCCCCAGTTATGTCATCGAAAGACACTAAATTCTTGTATTGTGTTCATTGCAGCTCAATGAAATAATGTGGATGAAGAAATGAGCGATGAGGATTACAATAGGAGTCACCTATCATTTCACTGAGCTGTAATTAACGCACCACAAGGATTCAGTGTCCTTTTTAGGTGAAGTCCTCCTTTAAAATATAAACCCCTTTAAAAAGGCAAGGCCTCAAACTGAGTACAATTAGATATTGCTTTATTGATCCCCTTGGGGAAAATCCGGGCATCATAGCAGCATGGGGGAGGGGGAGGGGTGCAGGTATGGGCAGGGTAATAGTAGAAAGACATAAATATAGGCAATAAAATGTTATCCGAATATAGATATATGAGAAAAAGAAACAGTGTAAACAATATAAGTAATTCTGAATATAGAAATATGAGAATAAATGATAATTTGTGTATTATTATTTTCTTTATTTATCTAATGAGAAAAATAAACATTGTAAACAAAGGTGCAGATGAGGGTCTGTATGCCCTATCAGTTATATATAAGTTATGTTACAATAAATATGGCAATAACTAATTTGAATCTGAATGTATACTGTGAGTAAGAGTAAAAGTAAACAGTATACACAAGGTGCAGTATACACAAGGTATATAACTGGCATGATATATACGTCATAAGTTGTAGTCCGTGCAGGTCTTGGTGGTTAAGATTCAGACACAGTAGGTGTATGATGCTTAATAGAAACTGTAGTCAAGGTCAAATTGTATCTCAGCAGGGCTGGATTGTTAGGCCGTCTTCTTCTTCTTCATTCCCTTCCCGATCCCTGGCTCTGGTTGAGGGGGGGAATCCCCTCAGATGAGCAAATGGACAGCAAATGAGCCTGTAGTGTACATCCCCTTGATCCCACACTATTCTCCCCGCTGCAAAACATGCCGTGATGTAACATACCAGCGTGAAGAAAATCCCACAATCCAGCGCTGGATGTCATGTGACGTGCCGTCCTGCTGATCAAAGGAAAGGAGTAGAGTGACCAATGACGATGACTTGGAATTATCAGGGTCAAAGGTCACGTCATACTGAACTGTATTTGATTCATTTAATGTTGTTGGCTTGTTGAGAATTGTCTATAATAAATAAATATAATAAAAATTGTACAGTAGGAAAATGCTAGGATGTTATAGGCTACTGTTTTCCGCATTTCTATAGAATTAGTATGGGTCAAATTGTTCATTCAACAGTCAAGCGCTATCCCTCCTGACAGTGTTGTGTATGATAAGGACTGTGTGAAAAACATATATTTGTATATATTTTATATATCCTACATGACCATTTCAACATTCTACCATCTTATTACATGAAGTCCGAAAGCTGAAATGTGCCTGTAGTGTCTCACTGTTGTCTGCTGCTACTCCCTTATTTCAACATTACTCAGTATCACTCAAAAGATTTTGGGCATGTTTTTAATTTATTTTGGTTAGTTGTTCTTATGCTCAATATAACAAGGAACACATTAGAACATTTAGTAATTTACAGTTTTCTGACATTGAAGAGAAAAAATAAAGGCTTTTTGAATTTTCCTATGAATCCTATCTTAGAATTCTACCACTCTATAGCTGCGATTAACACCGGAAAGGGTTAAACCTTTTGAAATGTATCATTATCCTGAAATATTTACACGCTTTTATCCAAAGCAACTTACAAATAGTCAAATAGTGTCGAACTTGAGTGTTACACTCTGAGTGCATAGTAGTTAGTATAGACATATTAGTATGATAGGTAGTAGTATAAGTATAGTAACATAGTAGTATAGACATATTAGTATGATAGGTAGGTAGTAGTATAGGTATAGTAGCATAGTAGTATAGACATATTAGTATGATAGGTAGTAGTATAGGTATAGTAACATAGTAGTATAGACATATTAGCATGATAGGTAGTAGTATAAGTATAGTAACATAGTACGGTAGTATAGACATATTAGCATGATAGGTAGTAGTATAAGTATAGTAGCATAGTAGTATAGACATATTAGCATGATAGGTAGTAGTATAAGTATAGTAGCATAGTAGTATCTGTATGTCATGTTTGTCATAAATGTCATGATATATGTCTGTATATCTGTATGTTGCGTGTGTCATAAATGTCATTATGAATTGAAAATGGGGGTCCCTGATGTAAACAAGACGAAAGTCTTTCTCTGGTCAGCATCCCCTTAACAATTGTGTGTATTGAGCTGTACTGTATTGTACCATTCTGCAATCTGTTAATAAAGTTTTCAATCAATCAATTCAATCAATCAATCAATCAATCAATCAATCAGTATAGACTTAGTATGATAGGTAGTAGTATAAGTATAGTAACATAGTAGTATAGACATATTAGCATGATAGGTAGTAGTATAAGTATAGTAGTATAGACATATTAGCATGATAGGTAGTAGTATAAGTATAGTAGCATAGTAGTATAGACATATTAGCATGATAGGTAGTAGTATAAGTATAGTAGCATAGTAGTAAGGTACATAAAATACAATAACCTGGGCATCAGCAGGTATTACACCATCAATAACACCCTGGCATTTTGAACGTAACATCACCCCAACATAACACCACCCCTAACGTAACATCACCCCAACATAACACCACCCCAATGTAACATCACCTCCAACGTAACATCACCCCAATGTAACATCACCTCCAACGTAACATCACCTCCAATGTAACATCACCCTAATGTAATATCACCTCCAACGTAACATCACCCTAATGTAACATCACCTCCAACGTAACATCACCTCCAACGTAACATCACCTCCAACGTAACATCACCTCAACATAACATCACCTCCAACGTAACATCACCCCAACGTAACATCACCTCCAACGTAACATCACCCTAATGTAACATCACCTCCAATGTAACATCACCTCCAACGTAACATCACCTCCAACGTAACATCACCCTAATGTAACATCACCTCCAACGTAACATCACCCCAATGTAACATCACCCTAACGTAACATCACCTCCAACGTAACATCACCTCAACGTAACATCACCTCAATGTAACATCACCCTAATGTAACATCACCTCCAACGTAACATCACCCTAACGTAACATCACCTCAACGTAACATCACCTCCAACGTAACATCAACCTAACGTAACATCACCTCCAACGTAACATCACCTCCAACGTAACATCACCTCCAACGTAACATCACCCTAATGTAACATCACCTCCAACGTAACATCACCCCAATGTAACATCACCTCCAACGTAACATCACCTCCAATGTAACATCACCCTAATGTAACATCACCTCCAACGTAACATCACCCTAATGTAACATCACCTCCAACGTAACATCACCTCCAACGTAACATCACCTCCAACATAACATCACCTCAACATAACATCACCCTAATGTAACATCACCTCCAACATAACATCACCTCCAACGTAACATCACCCTAACGTAACATCACCTCAACGTAACATCACCTCCAACGTAACATCACCTCCAACGTAACATCACCTCCAACGTAACATCACCCTAACGTAACATCACCCTAATGTAACATCACCCTAATGTAACATCACCCTAACGTAACATCACCTCCAACGTAACATCACCTCCAACGTAACATCACCCCAATGTAACATCACCTCCAATGTAACATCACCCCAACGTAACATCACCTCCAACATAACATCACCCTAATGTAACATCACCTCCAATGTAACATCACCCTAATGTAACATCACCTCCAACGTAACATCACCCTAATGTAACATCACCTCCAACGTAACATCACCCCAATGTAACATCACTGTAACTGAGGGGTACAATTCCCTGACTGTATTAATAAGTATGGTATCATTAAACCACTACCGTCTTATGTACATTACTACTGGCCATACTGTACACGAGTATATGATGAGAACTCCTCCACAATGATACGGTTTCCACACAAATCTGGATTTAAGTATTTATTAGCAGCAAGAATACATAATATACTTCACTCTAGATGCGCTTATAAGGCAAAGGAATGTGCGTAGGTAAATCAATAACGAATGTCCATTCTCATATTACGCAGGAGATGATAATACAATACTGAATCTTAGGAATTATATCTATGGTACTCAGGGGAGGCAGCGGGAGATTCTGGTAGGGGGTTCCCACCGGTTGTAAGCCAGCAGGGGGAGGAAATGTTCGAATGCAAAGTCTGGATCAGCGGGGACTCAATAAGCTCCTGCTATGGGAGGCGGTATATTACTCCCTGATCGGCAGACGAAAAGCAGCAGCTGTAATCCCAGTATGCGTGCAGCACAGGTGAAAGCCGGCCAGCCTCTCCAATAGAGACGGGCTCGAATGATGTTCCTCACGGGTAGATCCCACAGTAGTGGGTGTAGACGATTCTTCTCCGCTCCAACAGCCTGGTCCAAAGCAATAATAATAATAATCCAGCCGGAAAAGGGCTCTGCATTCACCGTTGTAGATACTCCGGTGCGCGGTACTTCATATTAACTAGGTTGAACTTGACGTTATTCAACTAAGCTCTGCCACTTTACTATCCTATTCGCACGCGGCTATAAGTGCTCTATTTAGACACACGGCTGCTCACTTCACTTGGTCTTTGACTCGTGATGAAGGCTTTACTAGTAAGGAGCGAACGATACGTTGAACAAACGTATTAGGATAAGACAAGACTCTATCTTGGGGCAAAACGGGCCCTACTTCACCGCACGTTGTATCGTGGTGAGGCTTCACTTGGGTTACTCGAACTCGAACTCGAACTACTTCTGTATTCACCTGCGCCATATTTATATGTACGGTGAATAATCTAGTGCCAACCTTATTTCTGTCTCGTATTCCTGGGCAAAGCCGGGCATGTTCAGACAAGCCTTGACGGTGGCTTTGAACTCGGCTCTGAGGGTATGGCACTGGCGCTGGTGGAACGCTATCCAATAAGAGAATGAAATATTATGGTCTGTACTAGGTTAAAGGGATATTCCGTGTATATGTACAAAGAATACACAAGGGATATCAAACGATATACAAATATTATGCAATATATATCAATCAATAAATACATATATTCGGTTTAATCTGACCCTTTGTAACAATCACCCTAACGTAACATCACCTCCAACGTAACATCACCTCAACGTAACATCACCTCAACGTAACATCACCCTAATGTAACATCACCTCCAACGTAACATCACCCTAACGTAACATCACCTCAACGTAACATCACCTCCAACGTAACATCACCCTAACGTAACATCACCTCCAACGTAACATCACCTCCAACGTAACATCACCTCCAACGTAACATCACCCTAATGTAACATCACCTCCAACGTAACATCACCTCCAACGTAACATCATCCTAATGTAACATCACCTCAACGTAACATCACCCTAACGTAACATCACCCTAACGTAACATCACCTCCAACGTAACATCACCTCAACGTAACATCACCTCCAACGTAACATCACCCTAACGTAACATCACCTCAATGTAACATCACCTCCAACGTAACATCACCCTAATGTAACATCACCTCAACGTAACATCACCCTAACGTAACATCACCCTAACGTAACATCACCGCCAACGTAACATCACCCTAATGTAACATCACCCTAACGTAACATCACCCTAACGTAACATCACCTCCAACGTAACATCACCCTAACGTAACATCACCTCAACGTAACATCACCTCCAACATAACACCACCCCAATGTAACATCACCTCCAACGTAACATCACCTCCAACGTAACATCACCTCAACGTAACATCACCCTAACGTAACATCACCCTAACGTAACATCACCCCAACGTAACATCACCCCAACGTAACATCACCTCCAACGTAACATCACCTCAACGTAACATCACCTCCAACGTAACATCACCCTAACGTAACATCACCTCAACGTAACATCACCTCCAACGTAACATCACCCTAATGTAACATCACCTCAACGTAACATCACCCTAACGTAACATCACCCTAACGTAACATCACCTCCAACGTAACATCACCCTAATGTAACATCACCCTAACGTAACATCACCCTAACGTAACATCACCTCCAACGTAACATCACCCTAACGTAACATCACCTCAACGTAACATCACCTCCAACGTAACATCACCCTAACGTAACATCACCTCCAACGTAACATCACCCTAATGTAACATCACCCCAACGTAACATTACCTCCAACGTAACATCACCTCCAACATAACATCACCCTAATGTAACATCACCTCAACGTAACATCACCCTAACGTAACATCACCCTAACGTAACATCACCTCCAACGTAACATCACCCTAACGTAACATCACCTCAACGTAACATCACCTCCAACGTAACATCACCCTAACGTAACATCACCTCCAACGTAACATCACCCTAACGTAACATCACCCTAACGTAACATCACCCTAACGTAACATCACCTCCAACGTAACATCACCTCCAACGTAACATCACCCTAACGTAACATCACCCTAACGTAACATCACCTCCAACGTAACATCACCTCCAACGTAACATCACCTCAACGTAACATCACCTCCAACGTAACATCACCCTAACGTAACATCACCTCCAACGTAACATCACCCTAATGTAACATCACCCCAACGTAACATCACCTCAACCTAACATCACCTCAACGTAACATCACCCTAACGTAACATCACCTCCAACGTAACATCACCCTAATGTAACATCACCCTAATGTAACATCACCCTAACGTAACATCACCCTAATGTAACATCACCCTAACGTAACATCACCTCCAACGTAACATCACCTCCAACGTAACATCACCCTAACGTAACATCACCCTAATGTAACATCACCCTAATGTAACATCACCCTAACGTAACATCACCTCCAACGTAACATCACCCTAATGTAACATCACCCTAATGTAACATCACCCTAACGTAACATCACCTCCAATGTAACATCACCCTAACGTAACATCACCCTAACGTAACATCACCTCCAACTGAGAGAGTGAACAGTTTCAAGTACCTCGGAGCCCACATATCCGAGGACTTGACATGGACCACACACATTGACAGTGTTGTGAAGAAGGCACGACAACGCCTCTACTTCCTCAGGCGCCTAAGGAAGTTCCAAGTCAGTCAGAAGATCCTTAGGAACTTCTACTCATGTACAATAGAGAGCATCCTGACCGGCAACATCACCTCCTGGTTTGGGAATAGCACTGCACAAGACCGTAGCAGACTACAAAGAGTGACACGTTCAGCCGAACGCACAATTAGAGGGGGGCTTCCCACCCTCCAGAACATTTACAACAAGCGGTGCAAGGGGAAGGCTAAGAGAATTATTAAGGACTCGAGCCACCCGAACAACTGCCTCTTTGAACTGCTGCCGTCAGGCAAGCGATACCGGAGTCTTATGGCGAGCACAGAAAGACTCAGAAGGAGCTTCTATCCCCAGGCCATCAGGCTGCTAAACGAACAATAATCGCTAAACGAACAATAATCACTATGCAACAACCATCAAATGCACACAGCACACACACCCACACGCACACACTCACTCAAACAAACAACACACTGCAGCACCCACTCTCCACACTTTAGATCACACAAACACACTTACACTTTATATTTATTGATAAAGGATTTGCACTACAACTCGTACACCTACTGTGAATTGTACCTAAACTGCACCTCGTCCATTTATGCCTTGCACTATATAGTATTGTATATTAGTACACTGCACAGTATTGTATATTGTATGGTAACTACGTCTACGAACATTGTACATATGTCTAAACTGAACACTGTGACCTCTTTTTTTACTTCTAATTTTTACTATGTTTTTATTTCATACTTATCTTGTCATGCACAGTCTCTGGAGCGCAACAGTAAGAAGCATTTTGTACAAAAGTATTCTGTACTTCTGTATGACAACTATTAAAGAAACTTGAACGTAACATCACCTCCAACGTGACATCACCCTAACGTAACATCACACCAACGCTTTGCACTCCTTGTGCACTCTCTCACTACATCATTCTGCTGCCTCTCCATGGGCTGTTGTATTGCACAGAAAACATTGTTCCCTCTATCTCTGTTTGTGTCTCTGTTTTGTTTGTGTATAGTGTGAACTACATCCTAAATTGTTGTACGTGTACCTGTCCTCCACTTGTACTTCTGTACCACTCATACCCCCCCCCCCCCCCCCCCCCGACACTCCACTAAGCGCCTCGGCCAGTCCTTCATGCCAGCGGCCATCAGGCTCCACAACCCGGGGCATGGACTACTGCCAGAGCTGGAGAACTAATGGCAGCAGAACTTGAAAACTATTAAGAATGTCTGACCACTAACCACTAAGTGTGTCTGACTCTTAAACACCTGCACGGACTATAATGTATTGTATAATATGACCGATAGGGCATACAGCTTGCTGTACCTTTGTGTATATTGTTTGCTTTTATTCATAGTATATATTCAGGTAAATCTTTTTAGCCTATATTTATTGTAACTTATATCATGACTGATGGGGCATAATTCTCTCATATTTCATATTTGATTTGATTGCCTATATTTACAGTATGTCTTTCTTCTATTACCCTGCCCATATCTGTACCTCCCCTCCCCCCTCCCCCCATGCTTGATGCCTGAAATTCCCCAAGGAGATCAATAAAGGAATATCTTCTCTTATCTTCATGCACTGTGTGTGTAAGGAAGACTTCGGTCGTATAGAAGATTTATTTTATTGTCAATTTATAAGCGGTAATGGTAATTCATATTTCTGCACATCCCTCCTAGTTACACGTACACACAGTCCCCCACGCATGCATTTCAGAGGTCAGAGCACAGCCACAGAGTCACCTATAGTGCAGCTTTTGGTGTTCAGTGCCTTGCTCAAGGACACTTTGGCAGAGAGGTAGTGCATCATATTATATATGAATGATATGTGATCAAACTCTCTACTTCTCTACGCCATCCTACCACATAGTCTTTACAAATACGTTTTAGCATTTCTTTTAACCTGCTGCTTGGAGAGTGCCAGATTCGTGCTAAAACAAATTCTGAGAACTAATTTGTAATTTCATGTACTTTTGTACTCAAATCGGATGTCCTGTGTGATATGTAAAACGAAAAGCATGGAAACACTCAGTCAATTCCTCGTGGGCGCAATGTAGTCGGACAATAAAGGCGATTGTGACTCTGATTCGGTTCTTTATGATTTTAGACGGGGGTGGTGGCTGAGTCACTTCAGTCGGGACACCGTGTCGCCAGTAACCTAAACACGATTAGCCCAACACTGACTCATACATTTCGTATCGAAAAAGGAAACAAGACAAGGATCCCGGGTTCAGCTGGACCTGTCTGAGATCAGCGCTGAAGCCAACTCGCTGTGTGACTGAGTGACAATCACTGATCTATGCTGGTCCCTCCAGGGTCCAGGGGGGAAAAGAGAGGAGATACTGGACCATGATCACTGGCGCTAGAACAGTCGCTGGCTGGACACCAAATGTAATGTGGCTGATCTACAGTCTTGGTGTGATGAAGAAACAGAGAATAGTTAATCTGCACGATGAAGATGATTTACACAAGGCAGTTGAATTGTGTCTTTCCTCATATCCCTCCTAGCTACACATACACACAGTCCTCATATCCCACCTAGTTACATACACACACAGTCCTCATATCCCTCCTAGTTACACACACACACACACACACACACACACACACACACACACACACACACACACACACACACACACACACACACACACACACACACACACACACACACACACACACACACACAGTCCTCATATCCCTCCTAGTTACACATACACACAGTCCTCATATCCCTCCTAGTTACACATACACACAGTCCTCATATCCCTCCTAGTTACATACACACACAGTCCTCATATCCCTCCTAGTTACACACACACACACACACACACACACACACACACACACACACACACACACACACACACACACACACACACACACACACACACACAGTCCTCATATCCCTCCTAGTTACACATACACACAGTCCTCATGTCCCTCCTAGTTACACATACACACAGTCCTCATGTCCCTCCTAGTTACACATACACACAGTCCTCATGTCCCTCCTAGTTACACATACACACAGTCCTCATATCCCTCCTAGTTACACATACACAGTCTTCATATCCCTCCTAGTTACACATACACACAGTCCTCATATCCCTCCTAGTTACACATACACAGTCTTCATATCCCTCCTAGTTACACATACACACAGTCCTCATATCCCTCCTAGTTACACATACACACAGTCCTCATATCCTTCTTAGTTACACATACACACAGTCCTCATATCCCTCCTAGTTACACACACACACATTCCCCCACCTCCACATGTTCTTCAGAGAGGAGTATTTTCGGGGGTTCAGTGCCTTGCCCAAGGGTACTTTGGCAGAGATGGTGGGCACTGTCACTATCACCCATGCTCCGGAATACACCTTTCTGTCAGCACCAGGGTTAGAACTAGGGACCTTTAGATTATTAGTTTACCTCTATAGGTCATCCCTCCACCAACCGACCATGGCTTACCGATGTTAAAGGAATACATAGGCATTTGGAATTTTAGTCTTATATTTTCCCTCAACTTGTCACATTGTGGCGGGTTTTTCGAGCTAAAAACATTTCCTTCGCATTTCTCACAAAAAAAAAAAAAAACCCATTGCATTGGATTCAATGTGGAATGCTATCAATGCAAAACAAGCTAATTTTGAGAAACCAAAGACCTTAATGTAGAAACCCTGTTCCCCCACAATGTAAGAAAATTAAAGGCATCCCTTCAACTCCTCTTCAGTCTGGTTTCATTGAGGACATCTACTAGATTGTCTGTATGCTGGTATGTGTTTGAAACTAAAGCCAATCATTCAAATGGTACCAGCTTCACATCTGGCTGCTTGGTCCATAATGAGTCACACAACCGTTGGTTGCTGGGGCCCATTGAGCTGCAATATGGGCCAGGTTTACTCGACTTTGCAAACAAGAAACCCCCAAACAACTAGATATACATTTGGCCAGGGACTTGCGTGTAATAAAATGAAAGAAGGAGAACCCTCCTCGGACACAGTTTTGGTTTGGAATATTTTATTTAGAGCAGGTTGTTATGCTCTCTTGCTGCAGAGGGACAACAGTGGGGAATGTGAGGGCTCTTATCGGAACACCTCTCAGTGCAGTAGCCTATGTACTTTCCCTGATTGATGTAAGTATGTCGGCAACAGGACAGTATTGCCCCCTGGAGCACGGCTCTGCTACAGGACAGTTTCTTTTTGCATTAATTTACACACCACTCCCCCAAACAGAGACTGTACTTACATCACCACCTTCTCATTGGCCCCCACTGATTGAAAACCTAGTTAGGCCTATTCATTTTGGGGACATTTAAAGGACATGGTGTGGTATTGTTATTTCTCAAGAGAGGAATGTAACACTTATAACAGGGCCTAGTACTATACTTCTGCAATATATAATGTGTTTGACACTGAACAATCAATGGTTTATGTGTATTTGGTATGAATTTCAGTTTCTGAAGGCTTGGCATAGTATATGAGGTCCCACAGGGGTCAAGTCTTGGGCTCTTGTTGTTCATGCTCTAGTGGTCACCAACCCGTCGATCTTGATCGACTGGTCGATCTTTGAGACCTTCCCTGTAGATCTTTCCCTGAAAAAAAATGTAAAGAAATTAATAAATAAAAAAAATTATTAAATCTTTCCCTGAGAGTCCACATTACAGTTCTACTTTTGTTTTGATGTGAAAAGTGATGCTACATAAGATTACTGCACTTAGCACTGACTGAGAAAGTACATATTACAGTTCTACTTTGACAAACATATTACAATTAGCATTTTCTAATGTTAATAATATGAGAGTCCACATTACAGTTCTACTTTTGTTTTGATGTGAGAAGTGATGCTGCTTAAGAGGACTGCACTTAGCACTGACTGAGAAAGTACACATTACAGTTCTACTTTATAAAATGCTAATTGTAAATATGTTTGGCAATGTTAATTAATAGGAGACGGTCCACATTACAGTTCTACTTTTGTTTTGATGTGAAAAGTGATGCTGCATAAGATGACTGCACTTAGCACTGACTGAGAAAGTACACATTACAGTTCTACTTTATAAAATGCTAATTGTAAATATGTTTGTCAATGTTAATAATATGAGAGTCCACATTACAGTTCTACTTTTGTTTTGATGTGAGAAGTGATGCTGCATAAGAGGACTGCACTTAGCACTGACTGAGAAAGTACACATTACAGTTCTACTTTATAAAATGCTAATTGTAAATATGTTTGGCAATGTTAATTATTAGGAGAAGGTCCACATTACAGTTCTACTTTTGTTTTGATGTGAAAAGTGATGCTGCATAAGATGACTGCACTTAGCACTGACTGAGAAAGTACACATTACAGTTCTACTTTATAAAATGCTAATTGTAAATATGTTTGTCAATGTTAATAATGTGAGAAAGTCCACATTACAGTTCTACTTTTGTTTTGATGAGAAAAGTGATGCTGCATAAGATGACTGCACTTAGCACTGATTGAGAAAGTACATATTACAGTTCTACTTTGACGTTTTAATGTTGGACCAAAGCATTGCATGTAATTAGAATACAGGCAAATAATAATAATAATAATAATAATAAATCAAATTTATATAGCGCCTTTCATAGAACCCAAGGTCGCTTTACAATCAGGACAAAAAATAGGGCAAGGAAAGTAGGGGGGAGGGGGAAGAGGGGATGAGGGAAAGTAGGGGATAATGGACCTAATTTAATCTAAAACTAACTGATGGGGAAAGCCTTGGTGAAGAGGTGTGTTTTTAGAGCGGATTTGAAGGTGTCCAGGGTTGGGGCGTTGCGGATTTCGGGGGGGAGAGAGTTCCAGAGGGTAGGGGACGCCACGCTGAAGGCTCTGTCCCCAAAAGTCCGTAACCTGGTGCGAGGGATGGAGAGGAGACCTAGATCAGAGGATCGTAGGTTCCGGGATGGAGTGTACTGGTGGAGGAGATCAGACAGGTACTAAAAGTCATTTAGTTTAAAGTACAATCTTGGCTGTCTTTTTCTCTCAACGCTTCAATAGGTAGATCTTGCCTTCACCAAAAAAGTGATCTTGGGCTTAAAAAGGTTGTTGACCACTACATGCTCCCTCTTGGTTATGTTACTAGAAAACATCATGTAAGTGATCATAATTATGCTGATGATACACAACTTTACATCTCTTTGTCCCCTGGTGATTTGCGTCCTGTTAACTCCTGTTAACAATATAGGATACACGCCTATATGCAGTGCTGTCTGGGAGAAATGCGAGGCCCTGTGTGAGTTCCAAAAACTCACCCTAACGCAGAGTCAGGTCCAAGAGGAAGGAGACGACCATGGAGAAAGTTCACCAGTCCCATCATGATATTGTCCCCCCCGTTGGGATGAACCCGGGAGTCCGCTCCCAGTCCATCCGCCACACGTTAGCACCCGACAACGTAGCCAACGCTAGCTACTGCTTGACCTGACTCCTAGAACCCACCTCACCCCTGCCCACTTTGACAACCTAGGATGGCTTAGAGTAGACGACAGAGTACAGCAACTTGCAATGGGCCTGGTCTACAAGATACACTACACGACCAAGGTACCCATGTACATGTCAAAATACTTCCCAAAGGTCAGTGAATACCACGATCACAACACCAGAGGGAGCTCCACAAATCATGTTAAACCCAGATTCGGCTCAAACAAGGGACTAAACACGTTTCGCAATTATGCCACATCAATGTGGAACGCCCTACCCAAAGCTGTAAAGGAATGTGAATCACTACCCACTTTCAAAAACACTCTCAAAGAACACCTACGGGAGACTGCAATTCGAAACTGGCCCCTACAAATGTCCTAACCCAGTTGTACAGTAAATGACCAAGTATGGCTTTGTCAGTATTCCAATGTACAGTGTACAGTGTCCCCCCCCCCTACCCCCGCCCCACCTCCAATGTACAGCCCTAACTGTAATGTAATGTAACTTTCATCCTCAGTCCATCCGCCGAACGTCCTCCCCGTCCCGGCACAACCCAATCACCACACCCGGTACCGACAAGCCCACGGCACGCAGCACCATCTCCTCCGCTCCAATGCTGCACATCTGGTTCTCTTGGCCAAGACATCCACTAGCTCCAGTGGACAGCGCCGAATAGACCCTGTACCTGGCTGTACCCCCTCCCCTCGTGGATAATACCGGTCTCCTTCACATCTCTCTACCGACTATACCAGACCGACGCCAACCAGCTCCCCTTAGTGTTAGTCCTCCCACCCCACGATGCTTTGCATAAAAGTAATTGAATGAAACCAATAGTGTATCTGCAGAGCCGCAGAGCCCGGAACACTATTCTACAAACGTGTCTAATGTGAAATATATAAGCATGTAAGCAAAACTAGATTTTAGGTCTGTGATGGAAAGTGATTGTTAACATTATATATATATTTTTTTTTTTATTTAAAAAAAAAAAAAAAATTGCGGGCCCCCCTTCCCGCGAGGCCCTGTGCGACCGCACTGCTCGCACACCCCCTGAGGCGGCCCTGCCTATATGCATGACCCTTCATTTTCGTCATCTTAACAAGGTTGAGACTGATTTTCTGTCTTTGTAGAGCAGTGATAAGCAACTTTGGTGTGATTATGAATGCTGATTTGACATTCAAAAGTCATATAAACAAGAACAACATTATAAAACTAAAAGAAAACATATAAATACCTCTATTACAAGTACAGTGCCTTTGAGAAGTATTGGCATTCTAGGTTAAAGGAGCAATAGGCGGCTGTTGAATTTGGGCAGAACTTGAAAATATTTTCAAATCCTTAAACTGAATTCGACAATGCCCTTCCCAATCAGAATGCTAGGTAGCTGACTTCCGGTTTGACCGCGGAAGAACATGGCAGCCTAACTCGCGAGCTCCCCGACAGCAAAATGATATAGCCCCGGAAAACATTTATTAACAACACCAGGATATATATTTAATAGGGATGAAAGAAGGGGCTATCACAAGACTATAGGGCGAACACGATTACAACTGAAAAGGACGACGGAATGGCAGAGAATGGCGACGCAACGGGAGGAAAAGATGGCGACGATGACTCTGAACGAGAGGCCACGCTGTTGAACATATACAAGGAGCTCAAAGAATTCAGAAGAGACAATGAACGTCAATTTCGGGAAATAAAGAATGATATGAACAGAATGAACGACAGGCTCGGTGAAACTGAGGGAAGAATCGGAGAAAATTAAAATGTGCTTGATGCGGCGACGGTTTTAATCAAGAAACTGTTACAGAGGCAGGCCGACATGGGGGCTAAACTGCTCGACCAGGAGGGCAGAACGAGGAGAGAGAACCTGCGGGTGTATGGTATCCCAGAGGAGAAAGAGGGAAAAGACATGCATGGATTTCTAGACGGCCTGTTTAAGGACGCACTCGGCCTGCCTCATGACATGGACCTTCGTATCGAACGAGCACACCGGGCATTGGCCCCAAGGCCTAACAACCCGCAGCTGAAACCACGGTCAATCGTGGTTAAGTTTGGGAGCTACAAAATGAAGGAAGAGATAATACGCCGAACATGGCAGAAGAAAAACGTCTCATGTGACAATGAACGCTTCTATGTCGACCATGATTTCCCCACTGAAATACTGAATAAGCGAGGAGAATATGCCGAGGCCAAGAGAATAATGAAGGAGAAGAATCTCAAGTTCCAGACACCATATCCAGCGAAGATGAGGGTATTCTATGAGGATGGCACCCGCCTGTACCAGAACGCAGCGGAGGCGACGGCGGATATGGCAAGACGTGGATACAAGATCACCGTGGTGAACCCGACTACCGACCCAGATCGAGAGGAGATACTGCGGCTGTCTACCTGGCAGACGGTGGGAAGAAAACGGGGACCGGGGGACGACATACAGGCGACGGGGAATGAAGGCCCCGCGCAGCAGGGCAATGGACATCACGGATACCGGGAGAAACTACAGGGATTCAGACGGGGACAGTCGGAGGCGGACAATTAAGATAGCGTTCAAGAAGCGCGTGGATACAGATAAGTCACAGGGGCATCGTCATAGAATAACAAACATCACAAAGTGCCAATATGTATATAAAAAAAAAAAAAAAAGTAATGAAAAAAAAGAAAGACTTGAAATGTGAATAGAGGGCAATGTATAGGATAATATGCTAAAAGTGTGGGAGGGGAAATATCATAAAAAAAAAAAAAAAAAAAAAGGATAACGAAATGAACCACAGTCCATTATGGATATGTCATAGAAGTTACAATGTACCAATATATATCTAAGAGATATACAAATGTTAATTGTTGGAAGAGAAAAAACGTTACCGTTTTGACAAGTTCAGTTGAATTGATCGCACTGTATATAGATTACAGTGTGAGCCATACGTTACATCAGGGTATACAAAATAGTAGGGACACGGTTTTGGGCAACCTGCCTTGTGCCAAATGCACTCCTCTGTTAGTCGAGGGGGACCAAGGTGCACGGGTGAGTATCGATCTCACCCTCGGTACAATTGTTCTATCTGGGGTCCTATCGAATGTAGCTTGGGTAAATGTGGGGGGGGGGGATTTATCTATGTTTTTATATGTTCCTTTTTATTTCATTATATGCTATGCTATTGTATATATATCATCACAATCTCAGGTTCTAGATATAGAAGTATGGGAGATGGCGCCCCAGACATAGAGGCACTACGTCCTGGATTGCACAGGGGAGATACATTACGAGGAATATGGGGCTGATTAAAATAGTATCGTGGAATATAGACGGATGTCATCATCCCATTAAGAGAAAAAAGATACTGACGTTCTTGAAACAAAAAAAGACGGATATTGCACTAATTCAGGAATCGCACCTGAATGAGGAGGAGTCGGCCAAGCTTAAGAGGGATTGGGTGGGACAAATATTCTATAGTACGTTCTCTTCTAGGAAGAGGGGGGTGGCAATATTGGTGAGAAAAAACATAGACGTTAAGGTGCACAATAGTTTCTCACATGATGAGGGAAGATGGGTTATACTGGATGCTGATTTGGAGGGGCAGAGGACTACCTTAGCTAATATATATGCGCCCAACGGGTCGTCCTCAGACTTTTTCCATGAAGTATGTGAGGTGATCAGGAAAATAGGGAATAGCAACGTAATCATAGGGGGGGACTTCAACCTGGTTGGAAACACCTTGCTGGACAAATCATATCAACCCAGGACCGCTGACAACGCAGGGAGACTGGCGGTTGGTGTACTGGTAGAGGAATTGGGTCTAGTGGATATTTGGAGGGTTATGAACCCACAGGAAAGAGACTACACGTTTTACTCTCACCCGCATTCCTCATACTCTAGAATAGACTATTTCCTGATCTCTAGCGCACTGGTAGAACAAGTAGCAGATACTGGGATAGGGAGCATTGTAATATCTGACCATGCTCCGGTTGATTTAGTGATCACATCCATGGAGGAAGGGCAACGATCTCTGAGATGGCGATTCAATAACCTGATGTTAAATGATGAAGGGTCGTGTGCATACATTAGAACTATATTTAAGGAATTCTGGGAACTTAATGAAGGGTCAATAGATGATAGTGGCATAATGTGGGACACATGTAAAGCTTACATGAGAGGGCGACTCATACAATACAGTGCAATACTAAAAAGGGCAGAGAAACAAAAAATGACAGCATTGGACGAGGAAATTAAAACACTCTCGAAACAGCACAGTCAGAGACCAGACCCAGAAACGTGGAGAAACCTAAACAAATCCAAATATGAATTGAACAACATATATCAAAAGAAGGCTGAATATGCGTTATTTAGGACCAACCAAATATACTATGAACAAGGGGAGAGAGCGGGTAAAATACTAGCGAATCGGGTTAAACAAATGCAAAATCAAAATATTATATCCTCAATTCGTAATAAGGATGACAAAATTATTACAGACAAAAAGGAAATTAATAATGTTTTCAGGTGCTTTTACCAGGATTTATATACCCCACAGACGGCGGTGGATCAGGTAAAACTGGACGCGTTCTTCGACAAAATTGAATTACCGTCGTTATCGAAACAACAAGTAAAATCAATGGAGGGGGGGGGTCTCGATAGAGGAAATACACGCGGCAATCAACAGCCTTAAATTGGGTAAAGCACCAGGAGACGATGGGTTTACTCCCGATTTCTACAAACAATTCAGTGATATAATCGCTCCGAGACTATTGAAAGTATATCACGATTCACTGTTAAAAGGGGGATTGCCCACTAGCTTGAGACCGGCCACTATTACGTTACTGCAGAAAAAGGGCAAAGACCCTCAATACTGTGGAAACTATAGGCCTATATCCCTGAGCAATTTGGAAGAAAAAGTATTGGCAAAGATACTAGCGAATAGAATAGAAGATGTACTACCAACTTTGGTGCACTCAGATCAAGTGGGTTTTGTGAAGGGGAGAAACTCAGCTGATAATATCCGCAGACTCCTACACATAATGTGGAAGGTTAGGGATGATACAGAACCTACAGTGGCCTTCTCATTGGACGCCGAAAAGGCCTTTGATAAGGTGGAATTTGCATTCTTATTTCACACGCTAGAGCTCTTCGGGTTCGGACCATCGTTTACTGGGTGGGTAAAGTTGTTATACACAAATCCGATGGCCTCAGTCTTGACCAACGGGATCGTATCCTCGCCCTTTAATCTAGGGCGGGGGACGAGGCAAGGTTCTCCGATTTCTCCCCAAATGTTTGCGCTCTTCTAATCAAGACATCAAACGGGTAATAGCGGGGCAGGTGGAACATAAATTATTTTTATATGTGGACGATATCTTATTGGTATCCAGCAATCCCCAAACAGCAGCTGGGGTCATTGGAACTATTATCGAGTCCTTCTCCAAAATATCTGGATACACAATCAACTGGAGCAAGTCAGAAGCAATGCCTCTCTCTAAATGTTGTCCCCCTGCTATCAGGAGGGGCTGGCAGTACAGATGGATGCCGTCAGGGTTGATATACCTAGGAATAAAGCTGATTCCAGGTCTGAAAGAGATAGTGCAAGCCAATATTGCCCCTATAATCGAACACATTAGTGCTCTGACCCAGAATTGGGCCAAGATGAATATGTCCCTCCTGGGGAAGATAAACTTAGTAAAAATGATATTGGCTCCCAAATTAAATTATATCCTATAGTATATATGCTGCCGCTGACTCTCCCGACCCAGTTACTCAAACAGTATGACAAAGTCATTAATGTATATCTGTGGGGGGGGCAAAAGGCCGCTATTTGGACGAGCCAAAATGTATTCAGCAAAGGAAAATGGTGGCTTATCCCTGCCTAAACTAGACTGGTATCACTATGCGTTCTCGCTCTCCCAGCTCTCCAAATTGAATCACTCGACTGAGGAGGCACCTGCTTGGGTCAAGATGGAGGAGGAAATGTTATATCCCTCATCTCTGGAATCCTTCCTGACACAATCAGACAGACCTATACCTTTTAAGAACCCTCTAATGGTATTTGTCAGGGAAACTTGGAATCAGTCGCACAGGCTGACTGGTGATAGCCCATATTTAACTACAAGAGCCTCTATATGGTATAATAAAAAACTAAAGATTGGTAAGAAATCAGTCATATGGGACGACTGGATTAAAAGGGGGATACATGTACTAGGTGATATAGCCGGGGAAGATGGGGTTTTACCTTTTGAGGATATTAAAGAGGATTTTGGTATAGATAATAAAAACTTCTATAAATTCCTACAGATTAGACATTGTATATCGTCATCAATGGGAGGGCCAAAGTGTGGCCCGATTACTGCAATTCAAGAAATATTTTATAAAGGATGGCGTAGGAAAGGCGGTGCGTCAAGATTCTATGATGTTATAAGAGAATACAATGCACCCAAGTTGGCGGGTCTGAGGCTGAGCTGGGAGAACGATGTACGTGAGGATATTACTGAGGAAATGTGGGAGAAGCTGGTGTCCAAATGGGGTAAATTCTCTCGGGAGGCACAATCACAACTTATCTTTTACAAAGTGTTGAACAGAAGCTATTGGACGCCTAGTAAACTGGCCAGACTAAAATTAAGGGACAGTGACATCTGCTGGAGATGTGAGAAGGAGACAGGCACTTTACTACATATGCTATACGAATGTGAGAAGGTCCGGAAAATGTGGGATCAAATTGTGATATTCCTAAGTAAGGTTCTGAATGTGAAGATAAATAACTCCCCAATGGCATGTGTTTTGGGTATAGTACCGAAAGGGATTAAACTGCCTAAATACCGGGGAATGTGGTATAGAATGGCCATGATATCAGGATGTAGAATTGCATTACGACATTGGAAATCACCCGTTGATATTACTTTTAAAGAATGGATGGAACTAATGTTCCGGACAGCATCATATGAAAGGGTGACATATAGAGTCGCAGGGAGAGAGGATATCTTCGCTGAGGTATGGGACAGTTTTCTACACCTGACTGAACGGTCTGGGGACAAATGATTAAGGTGGGATTACAATGGTATCAAGGATGAATGTGAAAAAGGGGATCTGATCTGATGGTACTTGTACTTTATATTGTATTATGTATGTATATGCATAGATTTTATGTCCGGATGGTGTATCTATGGAATGGCCACCGTCTCTATCACACTCTCATATGCGCATGTTTAGCCGCATACACGTATCTAGGATACACATATTCGTATGTGTACATAATAGATTTACACACACTCATATGCACAAGGCTGAGATATACATGCCAGGGGCACACATACATGCTCATTTATAGGAAATAGGCATACACACACGTACATATACACATAGTTGAAGCATAGGCTCTCACTTACACATATGGGGGATATACACATACATAGGGGACACACACATACGTAGCTGAGACGCACATACATATACATACCTGAGATACACACTCACATAGGGGGCAGAGGCACACATGGATACGAGACACACACAAGAGGTAGGAGTACAGTCACACACCAGAAAGATGCACACACACACACGTATGAGGCATGCACACATACTTACGTGATACACGTACCCACGTACATATATCTGAGACACACATGCATGCATGCTCTCATGCACACCTACATATATCTGAGACGCATTCTCTCACATGCAATATGGAGAAGGATGGCATCCCGATAGAAGATGCAGCACATACCTGCTCGCAGGTAGATCGGTCTACATGTAAAGTATGTGCATCAGGGATATATATGCACAATGTATAGTATTTTTTTTTCCTAAGTCTTTTTTTCTATTTCCATGTCAGTTTTTAATGTATTTGTATGAGTCTTTTACATGTTTTGTATGTTCTTACAAAAAAAGAAAAAGGCAAATCTTGGACGTTGCATATTGTGATGTGGAAAGATATGTGTTGAATATTGGAGAGATTTGTGCAAAAAATATAAAAAAAAAAAAAAATGCTAGGTAGCTAGCAGGCAGCTATGTGTTAGCAGCAGGCCTTTGTGTATGCACACAACTGTTATGCACATAACAAGCACATGTGTCACTAGAAGGTTTGATTCCAATGATTTGACTTGGTCATTCGTTTGGTTGGATGTCATTATTTTAGCTCCTGCTCCTTACCGGAACGACAAATTTTTTTCATTTCGGTGTCAAATGTCTTGTTTTTTTTTAGTACTATCAATTACTGTTGAGTTATAATAAGAAATCTAAAATGTTGCCAGAAATCTGCGGCTGCCTATATTGATCCTTTAAATACGAAAAAAAATGCTCTGAGAAAATGCCATTGTTTATCAGCTTGATCTTACACTAACCTTTAGTTGTACCTCTTAGCATGCAACGTCCCACATATGGGACGTTTTTCTGACTTTTTGCAACCGGCACTTTGGCGACCCCTAGTGGCTCGGTTGTGCATATTTTGTAATACAATATATATATGGAATTGAAGGCTTATTTGTTGCCTGTCGATAGCGATAAAATCCGACAAAATCCATTCAGCGGTTCTCGAGTTACATGCCTGTATTTGAGGCTTGTGCAAAGTACACGGTATTGCGCAAAATACCACTCCCGACTTTTGGCGCAGTAGTTCCGTCAATCTAGATCTCGAAAATTATTGTGGATCGTTGTAGCCAATGAGTGTGGGACACCACATGGGGATGTATGAATCAGGGATCTAGGTGACAAACTAAATTATTTAACAGGAAGAGAAAAACAGCCAAATGAATTGAAGTCTATGAGAAAACTGAGTTTTTCTTTGTACACAGTTTACCAAAATCACTCCTAATCACTCATTTCTGAATGTATCTTTATGACATTTGGATATGTACTACATAAGGCTTCAGGCTATGGCTCTGTCTGGATTTGTAAGCCATACCACCTTTTGGGGAAATACTACCTTGCCTGGACTACTAACTACTACAGAAAAACTTGAGTAACAAGTTTTTCTACAACTCAAGTTCAGACCTATGTTACTCTATTACGTACTAAAAGTGAATTTTCAGAAACTTCAGAATGTCATCTTTCAAAAGGGACCAGGCTCATGCATGTGCTATAAGTATAAAGTATGTTGTTTTGGTTTGCAAAAAAAGTATGCAGGCCTCAAGTTCACGTTAAAAAATTGCCACTTTTCTGCTCGCTTGATAAGGCGTTGTCTCCGGCTTGGGTCGGCCGTCATACTAACTCAATTGGCAGAGTTAGCGGGTGGGAAGTCGAAGGGTGGTAGTCTGGTCGTTGTGAACAGTGACTCCTACAGGTCGGTTGGGGCGCCTGCACAGCAAAGTCAGGAAAATGGCGGGGGCAGTGTGAGCCTCATACACGTTACTCCTCGCCAAATGAGAGTCCGCGCTGGCAGGTGAAAAGATGTGACAGGCTGCCTCCACATGTATCGGAGGGGACATGTGATGCAAGGCTTCTATCCTCCCTACAACCGGCCAGATTGATTGATTGATTGATTTTTATTGTGGAGTAAAAGACAGCATCCAAGGGATAAAAACATGAGAAAGTGCAAGCACTTATTTCCATCATGGTCCCTGATTTTGGACATGGACAGACATCATAAAACATAGAGCATCATAATAAAACATACTAAAACAGAGCATCATAATAAAACATAGAGCATCATAATAAAACATAGAGCATCATGTGCACCAGTGGGGGGCATATGCGAGCAACGATCAGGACAGGGGAGGGAGAATTGGCATGAGAGGAAATTGGGATGTGGAGAAAAATCACAGAAAAAAGGAGGAGAAAAAGTAGATAAAAAAAAAGATATACATTATATTATAGTATGATGTGTAAAAAATATTATATGTAGGTAAGGTATGTACAGACAGATGTGGATAAATATGGTAAGAATAAATATATATATGGTACATATACAGCATTATTGTACATGCTTTCATAGAGTTATATGTGTTATATGCAGGTGTATTTAGGTATATAGAATGATTATATGCAGGTATATTCAGGATGTATATGCAAGGTAGACAATGTCATTAATTTGACCACGACTAGAACACATTATTGACTGTACGACGTGTAATATTTCATAATTTCATGTCGAAAACCACGGACTGTCTTTTGTTGTGTGCTCGTCGGTATCTTGTGGCCCCTTTAACTCCAGGCCTGCTGCGCTGCCTCCATTCATGCTCTCTAGTCTGTACTCATCATCACAGCCATGGCATTCATTAGCCCCTTTCGTGACTGTGATGCACCGAGTGAATCCACAGACACTTGCTCCTCAATAGGAAACCAACCTAGATTTACCATGAAGGACTGGTTCTAACCGAACCGTTCGTTATACAAGTATCACAGAGACATTTCATAGGTACTCACAGTTGCACGAGGGTTTCGGACAGAGATACGGGATCGTTTTAAAGCTCGGCGTTGCTAATAAATATTTTAAATATTTTTTCTAAACTGGTCAACACTGCATTATTTCCGGCGTTGGGGGCATGATGCGCATGCGCTGTGATCACAACCAGGCAGCCAACGCCGGAAATAATGCCGTTTGAGCAGTTTATAAAAAATATTTAAAATGTTTATTAGCAACGCCGAGCCTTCAAACCATCCCGTATCTCTGTCCGAAACCCTCGTGCAACTTTGAGTACCTTTGAAATGTATCTGTGATTCTTGTATAACGAACGGTTCGTCCAGAACCAGTCCTTCAGGGTAATTCTAGGTTGGTTTCCTATTGAGGAGCAAGTGACTGTGGATTCACTCGGTGCATCACAGTCACGAAAGGGGCTAGGGCATTCATTACTGTACGGGGAGAGAACACTATTCACAATTGACAATGCAGAAATAACAACATTTGAGAGATTTCGAGAGCATGACATTCTGGAAATTTAGTATCTTTCAATGGACTTCAGACAGAGAAACAGAACTATGTATGTTGAGGCCTGAGAGCTGAGTTGACGCACGCGCTCCGAACGTCTCCCATCAATTTCGCCGAGGAGGAAGACTTCCGGTGGTGTGTGTCATGGCGGTGGCATGGTGAAGCTCGCAGTGAAAGGGAAAAACAACTCGCCCCTTATCGTCCCTTTTTCGTCGGGTTTGGGGACACATTCCACGCCTATCTAAAATCGCGAGGTACTACTATCGCACACCTTGGCTTTGCAAAAGCAGAGCGTCCGCGGTCGCCACCCGCCCGGCCATGGCGGCACACAAACCCGTGGAGTGGGTCCAGGCCGTGATCACTCGATTTGATGAGCAGGTAAGAAAGATGAGCAAAAAATAATAATGATATTCCGTGACAACAACAGGGTGTAGTAGCGAGCTTTTTTGCTAGTCGGCAGGCCTATCAACTTGGCTACGTGTTTGTGTGGCGGTGTTAGTAAGCAAAACCCGCACGTTTTGGGGGAATTCTTCTCGATATCGTTTGCACGGTCGCTCGTGCTGTTAGCTAGAAAACACTGGAGACGAGGACTTGCTGCTAGCGTCGCGCTGTTTCCATAATCAATCACCAGATCTATCCGAGATATGGCTTTGCCTGGCTAGCTAGCTAGCTAAACGACACCACAGTGTGTACTGTACACCACACTGAACACGGGGATATCTGTCATGTTTGTTGGCTAGCAGGCTAACGTTACCTTTCATCATATCAGCTAGGCAGCTAACATTAAGCTAGCTAGCTAATGTAAACAAATGAGGTGTGATTCGATTACCACACACACTGGATTGACTTGGAGGAAATTGCACCATTCTGGCACTTGAGGAGACTGCAGCGTTGTTATTTTTATGCTGCGTGTTACTTATTATGTACCTGCTAGCTTGCTGATTTCTTTTCTCTCACTGGCAAGTTGTTGCTCCTCTGTTGTGTGCATGTGTAACCTAAGTCAGGCATTGATATATCTCGTGGATCATTTGTGTGGTGGGAGTGCACAAGGGTGAAACAATA
Organism: Notolepis coatsorum; assembly: GCF_963971535.1. Lineage (NCBI taxonomy): Eukaryota > Metazoa > Chordata > Actinopteri > Aulopiformes > Paralepididae > Notolepis > Notolepis coatsorum. The sequence goes on along the minus strand of NC_140165.1, from coordinate 240,404,897 downwards.
ACATAGGGACTGAAATATGCTTTACTATGCATAACACATGTGTGTCATCCATATCTACAGTGTTTTTGTGTGTGTATTGCACCTCTTACCAGTATGCAGGCATTGGAATGCTTGGCACCACTGACATGTATAAGATTCAGATTGCTTGAGAGTGCGTTATGTTGACTTGCAAAATGGGATATCAGCTAAACGGACAAAGTGATTCATCTTCTGTCATCGTTAAATGCAATGCAACGGTGGATTAATATCCAATGTTATGCCATGACAGATAAATCCTCTTTTAATTTGTCAGCATAACCGTTCCACAATTTGTAACACTGTAGCGTTTATGTCTCACCACTTTGCACCGTTAAGTAAAACCTCTCTTGTTGTCTCTCGGAATAATACTTGTCTCTGTCTCCAGCAGTATTTGCCTCAGGTGTCAGTGGCCACTGGCCAGAGACTGTGGATTGTAGTTGGGCTTACTGGCTGAGCTGGGATCATTACAGTTTGAGCAAAGTGTAATTAGGGATTAAGTCCACTTCTTGTTTATTGTTAGCCTAAGCTTGTGGTGGTGATGCCTTTCAAATAGTCGGATTGCATTTCTTAGCCTCATTAATTTGCGGTTTGTGACCTAAAGTCAACATTTCATGCTCCCGTCCATTCTTTATTAAGGTGTACAGGTGGGTTGTTTTTGTAATTCCTTTTATTTATATTTTTTTAATATGAATAATGGTGTCTACAATAGATGTCATGTGATATATCATGTAGAAAGACCAGTGTATAATATGCGCCTATGTTATTATTGGAAAGAAGAAACGCAGCGATGTCATTCTGCACCCTCAAACCATGACTGTGCATGGAAAATGAACCCCCTCTACACAGTACACACGCATACAAACAAACATGTGCACATTAATCGGGCGATTAATCAAGTTTCAATTTCAATGGCGATTTTGTCTTTCCGATCATGAAAACAAGATAATCGAGATAAAATGATTTTGTGCCATATGCCGTGTTGCTCCCATTTTTTGTCTTGTGTTGTGTAAATGCAGCGCACCCTTCCTTCACAGCGGCTGCTTGGTCCATAATGCGTCACACACCCGTTGGTTGCTGGGGCCCATTGAGCTGCAATATGGGCCAGGTTTACTCGACTTTGCAAACACACAGTCCCCCTCCCCAAGCCCAAACAGTAGTTTCAGCTCATGTTGAGAGGGAGGAGGGAGCCACAGTGCGTTTCTCCAGTTATTTTGAAATGTCTTTGGTAACTTGTAGACGATGACAGAAAGGCAGCCTTTGATCGAGAAGGAAGGTAATACAAATTCAGTCATATGATGTTCTCAAATCAATGAGTAATCATGTTTTAATAACCGGGATTTCTATATCAATCTAAATAATTGTGATTAGGATAATTGAGCAGCCCTAACATACACACACACACACTGCATACAAATCAGTCCACATCAAACTTCCACGTACCGCTCCTAAAATATATATATTTATCTATTCTTTGTATCCCCCCTCCAGCAATTATCAGCTGTTAGTTACAGAAACAGACAAGTTTGCATAGAGTTTCCTCCATCAGGTTAGAAATACTGCAACAGGGGCAGTAGTATTCCTTATCGATTAACATGTACATTGACGCAAGCACGCGTTTCCTGTGGCAGAGCTTCCCAGATGATCTTTCTCCGTTTTAGAACACATCATCCGCACAAAGTGACTGTACATCCCATGTTGAGCCACAGTGCGGAATAAGGGAAAAGATGGCTCTCTGCGTGACCTTTGAGGAATGATGCCCAACCCTGCTCTCTGTGAAACAAAGAGGCTACTGACCACAGCTCCCAGTCACTGCGCCGGAGACCAAACAGGGGCTGGGCTTGTTTTATATATTGTGTATTATGTGTGTGTGACTGTATGTGTGTGTGTTTGTCAAGCGTATGCTTCAGCCACACACAGGGCTGTGATGAGTTCCCGTCTTTAGATTATTTCTCAGGCTTGCACGCATCTCCCTTGGACTCCCTGAAGCGGCCTAATGGAGGAGACAATCCCGCCCGAGGCCCTCCTCTCCCTCGCGGGCAGACAGACGTCCGGCTATAGAAACAGACGGACTCGGGCCGCTTCCCCACCCTTCTCCCATCGCCAGCCCGAGTCACCACCATGCATATCGTTTTGTTGTTCCTAGCTATGTCCCAGAGTCTCGTCTCTCTCCCCCCTGCGCAACTTTCTTCTCGACGCGAATCATTCCTCTGACCATATGTATGAATGAATAACTCGGTTATAATGGAGGAGTTGATTCTCCCATTCAGGCTGAACATTATTGCGCCGTGAAGGAATTTCAGTTTTTGTTTTCATGAGTTGCTCCTCGCAGAGGGCTCGACTCTTTCAGTGCGGTCAAATCAAAATGTAAACGGAAGATTGCAAATTAAATCATTCTCAAATATCTCAATAGTTTGGATCATACTAGGAGAACCTTCTTATACGCCACATTTATTTTTGAAAAAAATCAAACTACTTAGTAATACTGAATTGAGAGACAACAACCCTTGGTGACATGTTAAAATGTCTGGACTGGTGTGTTCCACATATGCACAAGCTACACACCCAGTAAACACACAGGGATTCTCCCTGCCAATAGTGTGTGTGTGTGTGTGTCAGTGCAGATGTAGACTCTACAGGTGTAGGATGAGTTGTGGGATGAGGGTGTGGTGTAAGGCGAGGTCTCAAGACAGGGCTTCTTTGTCCTTCACACTTCACGTTTCTCTTTCTCTCTCACTCACGCACACACCCACGCACGCACGCACGCACGCACACACACACACACACACATGCACACACAGCCACACACACATGCACACACACTAGAGCTGTGAATCTTCACTGGCCTCACGATTAGATTACGATTCAGCTGTCCACATTTCGATTCTACGATGCATCTTGATAATATATTACATCCTCAATTTTAGAATCACTGCACATGGCTACTTTTTCATCAATTAATACAAACAGTCAGATAAATTTACTTTTATATTTAGAAAGTTCTTGAATCAGAATGTCAAAATAAATGTCTTTACTAGTTTTGCCTGATACACAGATACTAGAAAGGTATCTGGTTACCCAGCTGTTAAAAACGGTTCAATACTCTATTTTATTAGTATCAATACTTTTAGAATAGCCTGATGCTGTATTTTCGATGAGTTGAGTGGATGCATGACCGTAGCACTAGCTTTGCGTAGTGGGTGTGTCAACAGTGTCAGCTGAACACAGACCAAGGCATAGGATTAGGAATATTCACAGATATCGCAGAATGTCTTATTTCATAATACAAAGTTTCTGAATGGACGTTTGGATTAAACCAAGTTGCATGCAGTGATGAACGGTCTTTCCCAGTGGACGCAAGTTAATTAACGTTACACAGGTCGCGCTATGCATGTTTAGCTTGCTAACATTAAGATAGCAGGAGCCGTCTGCCAACAAAGATGTTGTTTCAACAAATGGATTCACAAAATGGATTAGCATCCAAACGTTATTGAAGACTCCTGTGACCAGTAAGTATGTACGTACGTCTAACTTTTACTAACCATTTTTCACTGCAGCAATTTTATGCAAATTGTTCTACGCTATATGCGTAAATGTGCGCTATCTCCCTAACACATCAACAGTAACACATCAACGTTAGTAGGCTATAATAATCAATTATGTTCCGTCACTGCAGAATCGTGCACGTCCGCATCGCGATGCATCTTAGAATCGAGAAATCTCCACACCCCTAACATGCACACACATTACAAGCATCCTGTCAAGTGATGGGATATGCCCCACTGTGACACATACAGTAGCAAGGGTATGGCTTAACACATCTAAATGCCTAAATCCCAAGGCATTAGAATGTGCAACACTTCTGGGCCCATATTCAACAACACCAGCAAACAAGACATCAAGGGACACAATAGCAATAAATAATAATAACAACAACAATAACGACAATGACAAGACCTTCAATCATATTAGACCACCTGAGCACCCATCATCTCCAGCACCGACCACCAAGGTCCCCAACCCATGAGGAGTCGGACCCCGAATCCGGAGCCCCAGCGACCCAGAGCATCATGCCTCTTTGACACTCCAACTCACGAGACCCCGAATCAGGGGCCCCCATCCGTCTGGGCCGCAAACCACAAAAACCACCTCAAGGGGCCCAAACATATATACGTGGACAGTTGACGTTCGCTCGCTCTCCCCCCCCCCCCCCAACCCACCCCAGGACCTTAACAGGAGTTCCATACATAACATGGTAATCCGTAATCAGCTATATGCGCTCTTTTAACTTAGCAGCAGCAGCCACCCAGATCGCAATGTTAGGCTATGGTTAGACTAGTGTATTCCTGGCGTTTTTTTATACGTTTTTGACGACGTTTGATGTCCTATCTACACAGAAATGCGTTTTTTTGTGGATACGGCTGAAACGCAAAATTGTGTTTGCGTTTGGAGATACGCAAAAAAAACGAGTCGACAACAGCGTGTAGTCAGCACGGAGCAGTTGTTGCGAAAACGCCCATGCGCAGTAGATACCATCTGCGTGCCCTTCCGGTGACAACAGTGTGTGTGTTTGGGACAGAGCTCCGTGTCCCAAATAGCTTCAGCTACCATGTGTTGTCAAGTTATTGTTATAAGGACCCCAGTTCAAGCTACAACAGTCTGCATTCCCTTAACAATTGTTTGTATTGAGCCGTATTGTATTGTACCCATATGCAATATGTTAAATAAAGTTTACATCCATTCATTCTGCTAGCATTACCGATTGCATGAGCAGCTGGCTAACGTGAGCTATCAGGATTCAGACCCTGTTAGCTCAGAGTTCCTCTTTCAACTTAACAAGCATTAAACAAAATGGCCCAGTCATCTATTCACCTTTGTTTAATACACACAGCGTTGTCTCTAATGTTATCTAACTACTGATAGCTCGCGATATCATCAGTTTTGGTGCTGGCTAAGTAGCGTGAGCTAACGTTAGCTTCTAGCCACAATGCTATATTGTTATAATGGCATACTCCATTGACGTTAGCATGCAGCTAACAATGCTACCGATCGTTTTTTAGACTAAACTATCCGCTCTTGGTGGTCACTTGTGTTGAGTTAGTTTTGTTTCATCAACAAATGACAGGCAGAACACACAGTGAATGTATCCGTTTTGTTTATTGCACTTTTATTAGGCTTTGCTGAAAAAAGAATTGCTGCATTGAGTAAATAGGCAAGATGGTGGCGCGGCATAGGCGCCTGCCTTATTGACATTTTCTTTGCTGGAGCTTCCAGGAAGTGTATTGGCACATTCGTTCTGATTGGTTGAAATTGCCTTCATGTTTGCCACCTACTGCCACCTACTGCTTTGGCAGTGTACTACATCAGTGTGCTCTGGTGACAAAAACGGAAAAAAAAACGAAAGTGTGACTCGAGGCGCATGACGTCGCGGCGATACGCGGCGATACATATAAGAAAACAATACGAAGATGATACGAAAGGTGTAACCGCAGCCTTAGACTTGTTTACCCCTATAACACGTGCCGTGGATATCTCCAGGTAGATCACATCGAGATAAGTAAGAATCCATACCTTCGGGCAGAGTTTGTCTGGGTGTATCCAACGTGAGGCAATAAATTTTTTGGCGGCTGTGAGGCCGGCTAGAATGAGTCTTTTCACATGTGTAGAGGTCTGTAATTGAGAAACGTCATTCAATAACGATACAGAAGGAGAAACCGGTATGGTCAGAGAAAATATCTGAGAGCTGAGGGGTAACATTTTCCCAAAAGAGCTCAACAGGAGGACATTCCCATACATATGCATAAATGTTCCGGTGGCACCGTTTGGACATAAGGTACATCGAGAGTCAGGTCTGAGACCCATTAGATTCAATCGTCTAGGGGTCAAAATAAGTCCTGTGAACAAAATTTAGATTAATCTGTTGATGATCTGGGTTGCGTGAGGATAGCTGAACATTTTCCCAGACTGCATCCCAATCAAAATCTACATCCAACTCCGGGACATCTTTTCTCCAAATCGTATCCAGGGGGAGGTCTTTTATTTTTCTGGGCCCATATTCATAAAGTTTCCCCAAGTAGGAGCGCTGATACATTTGTCCTTGTGACTGTGAGTGATCTTAAGCTAACTGACTGTAGCTGACTCTGAATCAGTGACGCGGAACATTTGTCCTTGAGTGATCTTAAACTAACAGACTGTAGCTGACTCTGGATCAGTGACGAGGAACATTTGTCCTTGAGTGATCTTAAAATAACGGACTGTAGCTGACTCTGGGTCAGTGACCAGGAACATTTGTCCTTGAGTGATCTTAAACTAACGGACTGTAGCTGACTCTGGATCAGTGACGAGGAACATTTGTCCTTGTGAGTGATCTTAAAATAACGGACTGTAGCTGACTTCTGGGTCAGTGACCAGGAACATTTGTCCTTGAGTGATCTTAAACTAACGGACTGTAGCTGACTCTGGATCAGTGACCAGGAACATTTGTCCTTGTGAGTGATCTTAAACTAACGGACTGTAGCTGACTCTGGATCAGTGACCAGGAACATTTGTCCTTATGAGTGATTTTAAACTAACGGACTGTAGCTGACTCTGGGTCAGTGACCAGGAACATTTGGTCCCAACTTTGAGAAGGTTTGTGTTTCATTTAATTTCTTGGACTGGAAAGGCAACTGAGGTTTCCCTCATTTACAGTCGCATCGAGTGTACATACAGAAATAAGCAAAAAAAAAAGCACATACAATCACACAGCATAAAAGTAAGGATAACAAATGAATAAAACACGTACAACTTGATTGACAAAGGTTGGATATCAAGGTTTTAAATCCCAAGCTTTAAGGACTGTTCATTCCATGAGCTAGAATGCAGATTTACCTTGTTCAGAGCAAACTCTGGGGACCTACTGTATGGACCCTGACACTTGAATTCCCATTCATAATGGCTTACCAACAACAACAATATGTAGGCTAAGTCTAGCAAGACACATGATTTTTGGGCCTTTAGTTGAGCTTCGCAAAGTTAAAACCTTTTGCTTCCAATATCTGTTTCTTTGGAAACATCTGTGGGTTAGATGAATACTAACTCCCTGTCCCAGGCTCCCATATTAGATAATTATCATTACTGATGGGCATTTCAATTCTATTTGCACACATCAGTTAATGACATGCATCTCAGAATGCAGTCGAGTCCTCAAACGTGACCTTGTCCACGATGATACCAGTAGTGCATTCATCTAGGGCTGAACTGAATTGACCATATTTCACACAGTGGTCATTTCGCCAGGGCTGTACGTTAACCTTTTTTGCACATAGCACTGGTGCTACAGAGGTTGATAGTTTTGTAGCACAGGCTAAAATCTTGTAGCACAAGTATAAAACGTGTTATATTTGTAACAGTCACAAATGTGCCTATTGTATTTGTGTTATTTAGTTGCAGTGCCATGTTTGGCTGTCATTTAGTATATCGCCATGTGTTATTATTACTATAATACTCTCATATGCTATTTTCAATTAATATCATAAACAACATAAGGAATATTAGCATAATTTTGAGTGGACTGAAGGAATGAGTCAGCGTTAATAGTTTTAAATGCAAATAATTTATTGAAACATAGAAGTGGGGTCGGTTGGGGGACACACACAATGGGGGACCCTGATGTAAACAAGACAAACATCTTTCACTGGTCTGCATCCCCTTAACAATTGTGTGTATTGAGCCGTACTGTACTGTACCCATTCTGCAATCTGTTAAATAAAGTTTTCATTCATTCATTCACACACACTGTTTCAACTCACCACCCCTGCATCATATTGTAGTCTAGTCTGTCTTCAAACTTCCACTCCTCTCGAAATTTTTTATATTTGAATATCAACATTATCTGTCCATCCTCAGTAATCCTCAGTTTACTATAATATACTCCTGTCCTGAGTCCTCCTGACTAGTGACTTCATCGTCTTTCCAAACGCACGCAGGGACCGAAACTAAAGCCCGCCGCCCGCCAGGGGCGGTCTGTTTTTACCTTTGGCGCATGACACTTAGAGGGCTGCCCGCCGTGTGGCGTGTAGACGTGTAGTTCATAAGCAGGCCCCTAAAAATATTTGTATGCGAACGGTAAAAATCAATTACGCGCACGCTGTGCGAATACAGATTATAGCCTCTCTCGTCTTTTTTTTCCTCCGCTGCGAGATCGTTAAAAAACTACAAGTCCCACATTGCACTCAAGCCAACGGTCCAATCACAGTAGAGTGAAGTGACTGGTTTCATGGGAAATAAAGCAAATGACCAATCGGAAGCTCTAATTTTTCTTGTTTACTTCCTGAAACTCCGCGATCAGGGCTCTCGTTTTCCGAGACACCAACTTATTATAGTCTCTCTTACCAATAGCAATAGATTTTAGAACACCTAGATTTATCGATAGCAATAGTAATATAACGTTAATGCAACAAAACGAATGCCTTGCTTTGTTAATCATAACGTTGATGCAGTAGCGTATGTCGGTGTGTTGGCTGTAACGGACATGACAATAACATAACGTGTACACATTAAAATTGCGATAATCTATTCTAACATTTTCAAATCGATGCAGTTGAATTTCCCCCTTAGGATCGATGCATTGTTACACCCCTACACCAAAGTCACTGGCCCACTGTGTATCTGTGTGTATAATAACTTGGCTAGCGTTATCAACAGCAGAGGTGGGCAATGGGTCCAGCTGCAGCACCGGAGTGCAAGCGATGTGATGTAATTGGCAGACTCGACTGTCAATCAATGGTCTACCTGACACGCAAACTCAAACAATGTTTCTGTACTGGAGGTGTGATTGATTGATTGAAAACTTTATTAACAGATTGCAGAATGGGTACAATACAGTACAGCTCAATACACACAATTGTTAAGGGGATGCAGACCAGAGAAAGACTTTCGTCTTGTTTACATCAGGGTCCCCCATTTCAATTAATCAGGAAAGTGTACAGTAGGAAAGTGTACAGTATTTCAATAGGCAACCCTGAAAGGATTATTTTTCTAGAAGAGCAACACAGCCAAAACAGACAGTGGAGCTGTTTGCAGATAGCAAGCATTTTGACTTATTGCGTGGTGGCGATGTCTCGCAGATAATACAACTACAAGTATGATTATATAATATATATTTTATTTAAAAAAAAATTGTATATATAAAATATATATTGGCAGGTAAGAAATATGCTTGGCGGGTAGACTCTTCCCATCTACCCGCCACTGGCCGGTGAGTCAAAAAGTTAATTTCGCTCCCTGCACGCACGCACACACACAGGGAAGGGGAGAGAGTGCCCCCCCCATTTCCCTTTCCCCAGTCCACACTGTGTCTGCTGGCTCTGCGCCTCTGCCTCTGATCAGGATTAGCTTGCTAACGTTGTAGTGATTGTAATGGTACATAAACGTTAATTTCGGGCGATGTGCGCATAAAGGAATGGCGACGGTGCAAAGCATGTAGATGCATTTGACCTGTTGCGAGAAAAAAAAAAACACCACAGACTTATTTCGGGACGTGTAGGCGCACTGCTGTGTTAACGCAGCAGTGCGCACCAACGCGCTGCTCTGCTTGCAGAAGCACGGATAGGGCGGATATGACTCGTCGAGTTGTCACGGAGTTTTTTTTAAATAAAGAGTCATATGCAGTGCACCTGAACGTTGCTAGCTGTCGAGCCTAGTTATTATAGCTGGAGCTGCGCGTGGGCAGAAATGAGACCCGCTACACGATTTTCAAAATAAGAGTATCTATCTATATGAACCGAATCCCTATCGCACCAGTGCTACTGAAGTAAATCCATTCATCGCACAGACCGCTGTTGCTGTAGCACGTGCGATACAGGGCTCTACGCTAACCTTTTTCACTAGGGGCACAGGTGCTCCTAAATGAAAAAATTTAGGAGCACACAAAGAAATTTAGGAGCACCCAAAAATATTTAGGAGCACAGTGAAAATATGTCAAGTAACAGAGTTTAATTTTTTTTTCAAAAATAAATGTATATTTGTACTGTGCGTGCATGTGCAAACGGGACACATCTGTGCAATAGCACATACCACCAAAGTCACTGGCCCACTGTGTGCGTGTGTGTGTATCATCTGCGTGTGCAAACGGGAATGGGACAGACATTTGAACTATTAATTAAGTGATTAATGCCTACTATGGCAAAGTTGTAGCCAACAACTAGGCCTAATAAGAAAGGCAGTGATATTGAACAAAAAGGAGACACTGGCTTTACAACCAGGGCCATCAGTAGAGGGGGGAGCTAGTGTTGCTCTTTTAGAAAAATAATCCTTTCAGGGTTGCCTATTGAAATACTGTACACCTCCAGTACAGTAGTTTGCGTGTCAGGTAGACCATTGATTGACAGTCGATTCTGCCAATTACGACGTCACACCGTTGCACTCTGGCCGTCCGGCGCTGCAGCTGGACCCTATTGCCACACCGCTTGCACTCTGGCCGTCCGGCGCTACAGCTGGACCCATTGCCCACCTCTGCGGTTGATAACGCTAGCCAAGTTAGCTGTACACACATACACAGTGGGCCAGTTGTAGGGGTGTAACAATGCATCGCAATGCATCGATCCTACTTTGCAATATTTACAAAACATGACTGTTTTCGAACTCTAGCCATGGGGAAATGTTTAGCCAATTCACGTTAAATTTGTATGTCTTCCCTCCGGCTCCAGTGGGTGTAGCTTCGCTAGCTACAGTGGCTACATTGGGTGCTACAGTGGGTGTAGCCTCGCTAGCTTGGCCAACTTCGCTAGCATGCTGGCTAGCGTCAGTATCTTGGTTAACGTTAACGTTAACCATCACCTCTGTAACATGAGCTGCCTCGCCTGACTTCTCATTCTCCGGTATCTTTCGCGCAAAATAAAAATTAATGGGCTTCGACATGGCTGTATTATTGTTTGACTCAGACAGTGACGCAGCCGCTGATCATTACTTTCGGTTTCCAGTCGCGTGACCACAGGAAACTACTGTGATTGGAACATTTATGCGGCTGTGAACTGTGGGACTTGTAGTTTTTTAACGATTCTCGCAGCGGAGAAAAAAAAGGACGAATGAGAGGCTGTACTCTGCACTCGCTGGCCCCACTCGCATGCCGTACGAGTACTTGATTTTGCATGTTCGCACGCACATATTTTTAGGGGCATATGCGAGCAATATGGTCGCACTGTAGAGCCCTGCGATATATATGTCGCACTGTACAGCCCTGCATTTCGCTCTTATGTCATACTCGGGTTGAGATTCCTTTCCACCCTATACCAACCTGAGCGAGCACGACATAAGAGTAAAATCGACAGTGTGAATATGGTCAAAACGTCTGAGTAAAAATTTCCACCATGTTGTTAATGGATGCTAAATGGATGCTTTTTTGTTTTTCATTACTCCAAAAATAGCCTTCATCGGCACAAGAAATATCTTATAGAAATAACAGGGTATCTGCGGGGTATTAAGTCTTAAAAGGTATTCAATTCATAATTCTCAATTTAAGGTATTTCATTTGCACATGTATTGCATTTTTTGGGGGACAGCCCGGCTGAAATATGAATATGAAATAATATTAAATATATGAAATGTTTTTGTATTCATTGTTTTTTGAGCTTTGTGCGTCTGGCGAGAGCTTGTATGGAACGCGCAATAATTTAAATTGGTGCGCAAGTGCAGCTGCCAGTTAAGTGTTGCTATGTGTTTTTTTTGTTTGCTAGTATAGTAGTAGTATAGTAGAATAGTAGTGAAATTGGTATAACATTTAGCTCTAAGTGGTATTCTTAAATTGAACTTGTTGAAACCTGCAGATACCCTGAATAATAATCCTACATTAATTTTGAAAATCGGTTCTTCTGAGATGAGTATGGTTTAGTCATGAGAATGTTTAGAAAACGTGTATCTACCCCATAGCTCTCATCCTCTGCATGGAAGCCTAGTGCCTGAGAAGCATGAGGCAGTGTGGTGCTGGGCACATCACTGTGATTGATAGGTTTAGGCTACAGCTGGGTTAGATTTGATATTTATTATATCTGTGTTGTGCTCTTTTTGTAACTATTGTGTTGTTTCTCACTGCGCCCTGTCCTAGGGCTGGGCGATAAAATGATAACGATAAATATCGCGATAAATTATTTCCTCGAAATAAACATGAAACGTGGTCGCAAAGTTTCGATATATCGATTTTCCAAGTTTGGCTCCGCTCAGCCTCGGCTCAACACACTCACTAACAACAACCAACGTTACGTGATGACGTGCTTACGCACCACAGCTCCAGATGCACTACTGTTTTGGTTTAGGACTCAAGGCTGGCTAGGATAGTTAGCTTGCACGGCGCTATTTTATATATTTACGTGCTGAGTATGTATGTGGCGTGAATTCTGATGCCACGGTTATAGTAGTGTGTGGTATACGGTGGACGTCGTTGCAATGTATTGTGGCGGAACAGAGTATTTTAGGGATATTTAGGACATTTGGATACATGGGTAGCTAGGATAATTAGCTTGCACGGCGCAATGGTATAGTTTGGCTAGCTAGGATAATTAGCTTGCACGGCGCTATTTTATATATTTACGTGCCGAGTATGTATGTGGCGTGAATTCTGATGCCACGGTTATAGTAGTGTGTGGTATACAGTGGACGTCGTTGCAATGTATTGGGGCGGAACAGAGTATTTTAGGGATATTTACTAGTACATTGTCATGGGATACACTGCTCGCTCTGGCTAACTGCTAACGTGTGCGGACTGATGACGACATCAACTCGAGACATTCGCAGCAGAAAAACAAGTCTATTAATAGCCCGTCCATCGGCGCCGGGCATAATAAGTTAATTAAACTTGACAGACATTATATCGATGATAATTATCGATATAGAGTTATATGAAAATAATTTTATAATTTTATCGCAATAACGTTTTTGGCCATATCGCCCAGCCCTACCCTGTCCCCACAGTATTACCCCCCACTGGCCCCCAGTTACTAGGGATGCACAGAAATTTCGGCCACCGAAAGTTTTCGGTCGGAAATGACCAAAAATGGCCTTTCGGCTTTTGGCCGATAGAGTTTTTTCACCGAAAATATATCACCGAAACAGAAACAACCTGTAACCTAACGCGTGATGATGTCATCAAAACGTGGCTTCAGTCATTACATGCGCGCTGTTTCTATGTGTCGCGCTGTTTCTATGTAAACTCAGCGCGCAACGCGTCCAATAAATGCGTCTTTAACATGCTTTATATCCTTATTTACTATATGCCCGTCGCGGTTAACTTAAGAGGGGGGGGGGTTGTGTTTCTCACATTGATGCTGTCTGTCGTTGATAATATAATCTGAAGAGCATTATTATTATTATCATTCTCGAGAATACACGTCGCGCGTCTACTGTGCCAAAGTCAAGAGAGCACATTCATCTGCGGACTAGAAAGGTGCGCTCAGTAGAGCACAGATGTCCGCCACTTGACTTGGAATTAATGTACTGTATGCATTCAGACGTGCTGAATACATGTTTTATGGACCCATAATAGTGATTATTTATTATTTAAGTTAAGTTTTGCCATAATCATATATTTTTCCATAATCAGGTAGCTGAACAACATTGGTAAAAAAATATTCTATTCTATGAATCATTTTCGGCCTTTCGGCATTCGGTTTTCGGCTAACTGTTTCCTATTTTCGGTATCTGTTTCGGCCAAGAATTTCCCATTCGGTGCATCCCTATTTGTTACATTTAGTTTCACTAAGTTAGGAAAGTCATGTTTTTAAGTCAAGCCTGATGTTGCCTTGCACAAAAGAATGATCCCAGTCTCTTCCACACAGTGACAGTGAGGAATACAGTTTATTAATTGAATGAATGAAGTTGCAGCGTGAGCCTCCCACGCGTTACTCCTCGCCACTGAGAGATCGAGCTGCGCAGGTGAAAAGATGCGACTGCTGTTACCTCAAGTACCGGAGGGGACTTGTGCTATGTATGACTTAGTCCACATTGCAGCCGGCTTGTGGGAGGCAAGAAACAGCGTTCGTGACAGGGGAGGGTTGAATTGGATGATACGAAATTGGGATGGGAGAAAATATAGAAAATGGGAGAAAAAGTGGATAAAAAAAAAACGATATATATATGTGGATTACATTTTTTTTAAATTTTTTGGAAAATTGTGGACAATGGGTATCGGATCGGTATCAGTATTGGCCGATACCCAAGACACTTTGGAGGTTCTGTAGCCAAAATACGGAGATGCACGGTGACCATATCGGTATTGGCAGATGATAGAGATTTTCTTTTTCTTATATCTGCATCAGTCTTATGAGCAAACACTTGGCTGATATTGGGGCCGGGCAATTAATCAAGTTTCAATTTCAATTATGGTTTTGTCTTCCCACGATCATGAAAACAAGATAATCGAGATAAAACAATTATTGTGCCGCATTTTGTCTTGTGTTGTAATTGCAGCACACTCTTCCTTCACAGTGGTGCCCCCCCCCCCCCAAGCCCAAACAGTAGTTTCAGCTGGTGTTTGAAAACGTTTTTGGTAACTTGTAGAAAATGACAGAAAGGCAACCTTTGATCGAGAAGAAAGGTAAAACAAATTCAGTCGTTGTCAGATGATGTTCTCAAATCAATTAGTAATCTCATTTTAATAATCGTGATTGGAATATCAATCAAAAATAATCGTGACTATGATTTTTGCCATAATCGAGCAATAGCAGATCACATATATCAGCAAACGTATATTGGCTGCTGCTGATAGTGACCTTTCTTTCGTAATTTGTACGATGAGCAAAACTGGGCCGATGTGAACAATTGATGATTATTTCTCTGTCTAGCTGCTGTGTGTGTGTGTTATTTGTTTGGTCATGGAGTTTGTTTGGGTAACGTTACTTGCATATGACAATGACGCAGCACAGGATTGTGGGCTAACATCGTTTCAGTATGTATACAAATATTGTGCAGTCACTGCAGTGTAGGGCTGGGCGATACGGCCTCTAAATGATATAACGATATTTTTTGGCTCTACGCGATATATATCGCAATATTTTGACATTTCCTCTAAAAGCACTTAAAAATGCTTGATTTAACCCTTTGATGGATACGTTCACGCAAATATGATGATTATAATAGTCCCTGCAACATATGTCTGCATTAAACTAGGGATGCACCGATATGAAAATTGGCCACCGATACCGACACCGATTGTTCAACTAACACAATCGGCCGATACCGATACCGATATTTGTATATTTGTATTTTTATTTTTATTTATTTTGTAATGAAACTACTGTATATTTGTATGTTTGTATTTGTAGGCCTCTTTACTTACTTAAAAAAAGGAAACATCAAGAAATATGTTTATGGTAGGGATGCACCGAATGGGAAATTCTTGGCCGAAACAGATACCGAAAATAGGAAACAGTTGGCCGAAAACCGAAAGCCGAAAGGCCGAAAACAGGGGAGGAAATTAGGCCACTTTACTCGCCAATTGCGAGTATTTTTTACGTTTGGCGAGTAATTCATGAAGAGCACTCGCCAGTCTGGCGAGTATTAGTAATTACAAAACAAAACAAAAAAATCTTTCTGCAATCTGCTGATTCGCTCACTGGCACAAACCGAACTCTGACTCCCCCCTTGATTCCTCCCATTTGCGCCACATAATAATCAGACCATAACCAATGAACATCATCGTTGTAACTGAGGGGTACAATTCCCTGACTGTATTGTTAGATATGATATTTAATACCACTACCTCATGTACTTTAACTTCTGGCCACCCAGTACAAGATATAAGTATGATGAACACTTTCCCACCTGATGAAACGAATCCACACAAATGTACCAAATCGAAGGTTTAATACAGCAAAAGGTGTATACAACGATCACTTAATTACATTTATGATTTGAAATATGAAATATGCACTTTTATGGCAAATGAGTATTCGTAGGTAAATCAACATTGAATGTCCAATCTCTGGTTACGCAGGGAGTAAGTATACAACCTGGAATATTTAGGAAAACGATAGCGATGGTACTTAAATGATTATAGCTGGATACACTAAGGGGAGGGGGGGGTCCCGCTGGTTGTAAGACAGTAGGAGGGGGGGGTTAGAGAAGCCGCTGGCGGTATCCCATCTGGCCGACGGTGTCTTGGGAGAATCCAAAGTCTTGGACACGGTGCCCACAGAACCTCGGGCCGCAGACGAATACAGCTGGACCCTCTGTGGACGGTAGCTGCCGGTCCACAACGGAGAGACGTGAGGCGACCTCACTGGTGTCGAGCGCCGTCTCACCTGGAGTCCTCTCCGGGGGGTAGTTCCAACACTCCGCAGTGTTGGCCTTTATCCATGGAATAATCAAAGCACACAAAGCATAATCCAAGCCGTGGAAGGCTCGCCGTCGTCCGGGTAGAGTAATCCAATATACAGGTCCAGTCGCTCTTGGCCCGGAGCTCCTCGGATGCAATCACCACTAGGGGTCTGCTCAGCCTGGTTAAGCGTCCAGATAACGTCAGGAACGATGGGGGTACTGATAACTTTAGAACTCTAACCGAACGATGCACCATACATAAATAGACTATTATTAGCTTAATAGAATACGTCCAACTCGACGGTATAGTGCCAAACTATGACTATTCAACTATTAATCTACACGATATCTCAATGCCTATTCTGGGCCAAGTAGACCTTACTACACCACACGTGCGTCGTGGGGAGGCTTTGCGTCTGTCACTCTGTTGGAGGGTAAAGAACTGGACTAAAAGAAAGTTCTACTTTACTTGCGCCATATATATATGCGCTATGAACAAATAGTACCATTCGTATTTCGCCCGACATATTCCTGCGCGGAACCGGGGCTTGCCACGACATGTTAGGCGGCACGATTGAACTTGGACCTAGGGGTATGGCAACCTGGCGCCAGGTTCTCGTCCAATGGTAGAATGAAACTATTATGGGCTGTTTAGTAGACTAAAGGGATATTCAATGCATATTGTACAAGGAATATACAGGGGATATCAAACGATATACAAATACAATTAAATATATATATATAAATAAATATACATATTCGGTTTAATCTGATCCTTCACAACAATCGTTGTACAGATGCGCTCTAAGCTCCTCCAATGAACACTCATTTTCTAGAAGATGCCGCCCATCTAGGGGAAGTGGACAGACCACTGCGCGCAGACCTACAAACTCCTGCCACCGGCAGCCGGCTTGACAACGTAGACAAACTTACAAAAACACATCAGTGGATGAAAATAATTGCATGTAGAGTCGTCGCTTTCGGATATCAGTGCGGTCTGACATGGGGGCGAACAACAGCACGCGACGCGTCTCCTTCGAGTCGGATGAGAATGACAAGTCAACCAGCATTAGCCGGCTAGCTACCTAGCATGTAACAAGCTACCATAACGCGCATTCAACATAGTGGACGACTATACTGAGCGTCTTTGCTTAAATGCAGCCGAGTGACATTTTATTATTACCGGGGTTCCCCCCATATCACCACTCGCCCATATGCCCTTCACAACGGTGACGTTGTCATACTTGGCATTCAGAATACACCTGCTGAACCCCTAGCGTTGTCGATTCGGTTCCAATGTATTGTCATCTTACAGCTAGAGCTGCCGCGATAACCGCATTACCGCGGTATCGCTGTTGCATCACGCTCACCGCAGAGTTAGGCTCAATACCGCGTCACCGCTGTTTTTTATCATAATAATAAAGTTGGCTTGCGGCTCTGCAGATATACCCTACTCGGTTCCAAGCGACCCTATTGGTCCAGCCTGGCTCTGCGGCTCTGCAGATACCCCCTACTCGACGCGTCACACTTTGTAGCCTCTGAACGAAAACAGAATGCCGCGCCGCCATCTTTACTGCCTCGCTAAGGATGCATTTCATTCAGGATTTGTTTGCGACAGAACCAAGTGCAATAAACAAAAAAGAATGGATTCACTGTGTATTCTGCATTATTTATTGATGAAACAAAACCGACATCAACCCAATTTACCACCGAGCGGAGAGTTTAGTGTCACAACAAGATCGCTGATGTGTTAAGTTTGTTGTTGTGATTAGCCTAATACTACAGTCAGCCGATATACACGAGAGGTAACAACGTTAAACCCGGGTTTGCTTGGTAGAATACACAATGAGAGGTAACGTTAGCTTTGGCAGAATAGACGCAACGAGAGTCTGGTTAATGTTGTTATTGATTGATTGATTGAAACTGTGTTAAACTCTGGCTTGCTGCAAGCCCTCGGACATCTATGCCCACGGAGCTTTCAGTGTACACAAGCGAGCGGCGGCGGCCCCGCCTGCATCCCCATTCCCCAAACGGAGTAGTACCTGGCTGCAGTGGAAAAGGAACGAAGTACCAGGTGCCTAAAGCGGGTCGAGTCGAGTAGGTAATATGCAGTGGAAAAGCGCCATTAGACTAGAGGCAGGCTATAAGAGTAGACTACTAAAAAAAAAAAAAAAATCATTCAAACTTTTTTTTTTTTTTGTGCGCACTGTGCGGTAATTACCGCGGCGGTAGGAAATATTGCGCAAATTCGTGCGGTAAGGAAAATATCAATACCGCGGCAGCTCTACTTACAGCACAAGTACAGTACAACCAGAATACATTTGGCATACAACCAGAGTGCAAATGTAACAAGTCAAGTTCAAGTTGTTTTATTTAGCTATTACATTACAGTGAAATGCTTGGTTCTTTCACTGCCCAACTCAGTCCAACCTAAACCACAAACAGTACTGTAATTGCAAATCTGGTATGTCATAAATGTATAGATGTAGCAGTACTGTCTATCTGTATGTCATGTATGTCATATATGTTACGATGAATTGAAAATGGGGGACCCTGATGTAAACAAGACGAAAGTCTTTCTCTGGTCTGCATCCCCTTAACAATTGTATGTATTGAGCTGTACTGTACTGTACCCATTCTGCAATCTGTTAATAAAGTTTTCATTCATTCATTCAGCCCAACCCAGTATTGATTGATTGATTGATTGAAAACTTTATTAACAGATTGCAGAATGGGTACAATACAGTACAGCTCAATACACACAATTGTTAAGGGGATGCAGACCAGAGAAGGACTTTCGTCTTGTTTACATCAGGGTCCCCCATTTCAGTCCTGTTTGCTTAATGCCTTGTCCACTTCCTCCACACTCCAATATGCCCTTCAACCCTGCTCCTGTCAAACCTGCTCTTTCCATTCCCTCCATCATGTCCCCCCTTTCTGATGAATATTTCCTGCACTTAAGAGTCAGACACACATTCCTAGTAGTTGAGCTGTGATGAATGAATGAATGAAAACTTTATTTAACAGATTGCAGAATGGGTACAGTACAGTACGGCTCAATACATGCAATTGTTAAGGGGATGCAGACCAGAGAAAGACTTTCGTCTTGTTTACATCAGGGTCCCCCATTTTCAATTCATTTTCAATTCATCATTCAGTATAACCTAGACCAGCCCAACCCAGCATCTTTCACTGCCCAGTTCAGCCCAACCCAGTCCAGAATAGTTCCCTCTTTCATGTTAATATGTGATTTAATGATGTAATATTTTGAAGAGTAGAGACAGTGTGATTAATTTACTATGATTGAAAATCAATTTAGACGAAGACGTACAAAGAAGTAATTATCACAATTAGCGATTTTTTTTGTCTGGTAAAAAATCTGTTTGGCTGGTAAAAAAAATCAGATACTCGCCAGTTGGCTGGTAAGCCAAAAAGTTAGTTTCCTCCCCTGGCCGAAAATGATTCATAGAATAGATTTTTTTTTACCAATGTTGTTCAGCTACCTGATTATGGAAAAATATATGATTATGGCTAAACTTAACTTAAATAATTAATAATCACTATTATGGGTCTTTTTGTATCACAAACAGTACTGTATTTGCAAATCTGGTATGTCATAAATGTATAGATGTAGCAGTACTGTCTATCTGTATGTCATGTATGTCATATATGTCCTGATGAATTGAAAATGGGGGACCCTGATGTAAACGAGATGAAAGTCTTTCTCTGGTCTGCATCCCCTTAACAATTGTGTGTATTGAGCTGTACTGTATTGTACCCATTCTGCAATCTGTTAATAAAGTTTTCAATCAATCAATCAATCAGAGAGAGAAAGAGAGAGAGAGAGAGAGAGAGGCGGACATCTGTGCTCTACTGAGCACACCTTTCTAGTCCCCAGATGACTTTGGCACAGTAGACAGCGTCAATGTGAGAGAAACAATCCCTCCCCCTCTCGCTCTGAATAATATGCATATTAGATCACTAGACGCATTTATTGGACTCGTTGCGCGCGGAGTTTACATACTGTAGAAACAGCGCGACTCCCGAGGAGATGCATTGCTCCCGAGTCCCAAGAGGAGTATCACGCAGGACAGACAGCGTAGGGCTGGGCGATATAACGATAACGATAAATATCGCGATATATTTTAATAATCGATATCGAATATCGAAATAAAAAAAAAATCGTTTTTTTTTTTTTTTTTTTATATTTTTTTTACCTGCAATAGGGCAGTTTTAAAACCAGAGACAGTGGACAGACTTGTCTTTCTTGCCTGCAACTTAAAGTAATGGCTTTGCTTGTCCAAATGACAATACTGACCAAATTCAGATTTCTTTTTCTCTTGTCCATTTATTTTGTTTGCTTTCTCATTTAAAATACATTTTGAAACCGTCTGTACACAGTAGGCTATGTGTGCTAGCAGAACTAGACTCCAGTCACGAGTCACAGTGCACATGTGCGGTGGTTTGTCCACCAAAAAAGCGCCAAAAGATCGAAAATAAACTAGCAGAGCCAGAACTGTTCAACTCCTCTGGAGCCACAGCCAGCAGAGAAGCCGGTTTACTTTAGCTTTTAAACCAGCTGCAGCCTGAGAACTGGAGTGTGAGGGGATGTAACACTAAAGATGGCGGCAATGACAAAGAATTGCTGCAAAATAAACATACATCTGTTGTTAAAAAAAAAAAAAAAAAAAAAAATTTTTTTTTTTTTTTTATATTATATATACTTATAACAATTCGATAATTATCGATATCGAGAAATAAAATAAAATTATCATATCGTTATCGCAATATGATTTTTTTCCATATCGCCCAGCCCTGAGACAGCGTCAATGTGAGAGAAACAATCCCTCCCCCTCTCGCTCTGAATAATATGCATATTAGATCACTCAAGTGATATATATAGTAAATAAGGATAAAGTATGTTAAAGACGCATGTATTGGACTTGTTGCGCGCAGAGTTTACATACTGTAGAAACAGCGCGACTCCCGAGGAGATGCATTGCTCCCGAGTCCCAAGAGGAGTATCACGCAGGACTGAAGAGCTCACAGCGCGCATGTAATGAATCCGCGTTTTGATGACATCATCACAACAACACGCGTTAGGTTGCTTCTGTTTCGGTGATATATTTTCAGTGAAAAAACTCTTTCGGCCGAAAGCCGAAAGGCCATTTTTGGCCATTTTCGGCCGAAAACTTTCGGTGGCCGAATTTTCGGTGCACCCCTAGTTTATGGTATTAATTCCACCATGCCATGTAGCACTATTTCTCTCCCAGTATCGTCTGGCGGCCTGCAGATGGATACTATTCTCTCAACCAGAGCTCTCAGCCAATGCAATAGAACCATTTTGATTGACAGTCGATTCGGCCAATTACGCCACACCGCTAGCACCCACCTCCTGCTGTTCTTACCACCAATCGGCAAGCGTTTATTAATTTTCTACTTTCGGGCATGCCGCCATTGATCTGCTTGCGACTCGAGAGCACAACAAACTTAACGTAGCTAATACCTTAGCTGCCCGGCCCGCCGACCAAATGAGACATAATGATTTTACTGCAACAAATGTTATAATAAAACAAAGGCTTTCTATACATTTGTCTGGTTGAAAACTTTATTAACATATTGCAGAATGGGTAGTTGGGTACGGAATGAGCAACGGAATGGAACTGAGCTATGAACGGAATAATGCCTTGCTTACTTGCTGTGTTCGGGTAAATAATATGCTGATGTTATATTGAACATGTAACACTAACTATATAACGTTATTAACTAACTAGCTACCGTACCGGGAGCTCACGTTGATGCCTGGATGGTGCTAACTAACTAGCTACCGTACCGGGAGCTCACGTTGATGCCTGGATGGTGCTAACTAACTAGCTACCGTACCGGGAGCTCACGTTGATGCCTGGATGGTGCTAACTAACTAGCTACCGTACCGGGAGCTCACGTTGATGCCTGGATGGTGCTAACTAACTAGCTACCGTACCGGTAGCTCACGTTGATGCCTGGATGGTGCTAACTAACTAGCTACCGTACCGGGAGCTCACGTTGATGCCTGGATGGTGCTAACTAACTAGCTACCGTACCGGGAGCTCACGTTGATACCTGGATGGTGCTAACTAACTAGCTACCGTACCGGGAGCTCACGTTGATGCCTGGATGGTGCTAACTAACTAGCTACCGTACCGGGAGCTCACGTTGATACCTGGATGGTGCTAACTAACTAGCTACCGTACCGGGAGCTCACGTTGATACCTGGATGGTGCTAGCTAACTAGCTACCGTCCCGGAGCTCACGTTGATGCCTGGATGGTGCTAGCTAACTAGCTACCATCCCGGGAGCTCACGTTGATACCTACTAACTGGCTACCGTTCTGTGATTTGTTTACTTCGAGGTTGAAGAAAGTGCACTTTTAGGTTGAAAGAACGGGAGCCGGGGGCGGCGTTGTGCAGGTCGCGACGCGTTTTGCCTTTTGACGCGACACAAATTGATGGATATTTATCGGCTACTGCCATCGGCACATTTGAGCTTATCGGCCGATAGGGCGATTGCAGTCAACAAGGCACTTATCGGCCGATACCGATACCCGACCGATACATCGGTGCACCCCTACATTAAACCTAGGGCTGGGCGATAAAACGATAATTATCACGATATATTTTAATAATCGATATCGATTGATAAAAGAAAATATCTAAAAAAAAAACTCCAACAGGGCAGTTTTAAAACCAGAGACAGTGGACAGACTTGTCTTTCTTTCCTGCAACTTAAAGTAATGGCTTTGCTTGTCCAAATGACAATACTGACCAAATTGAGATTTCTTTTTCTCTTGTCCATTTATTTTGTTTGCTTTCTAATTTAAAATACAGTTTGAAACCGTCTGTACAGTACACAGTAGGCTATGTGTGCTAGCAGAGCTAGTCTCCAGTCGCGAGTCACGGTGCAGGTGGTTTGTCCACCAAAAAAGCGCCAAAAGATAGAAAAGAAACTAGCAGAGCCAGAACTATTCAACTCCCCTGGAGCCACAGCCAGCAGAGAAGCTTGTTTACTTTCGCTTTCAAACCAGGGCCCTATTCCCCGTACCTGGTTCAACTAAGTCGATCAAGAGTCCCATTATCCAGATTCAATTAACCCGATGTTTGAATCCGGGATTTTCCTGTTCCTCGAACGCTGATTCAGTCTCGTTCATTCGAACCAGACTTGAGACTCAGGATAATTGCGCGCGGCCGCTTCAGTTGAAAAGACAGCAGGTGTCGATAGCAGAAATCCTGATTTCCTAACGGCATTGATTGATTGATTGATTGATTTAAAACTTTATTAACAGATTGCAGAATGGGTACAATACAGTACGGCTCAATAGCCTCGCCGACAAGTTAAATGCATAATCTATAGGCCAATTTTAAGTCCCTCATTACCCCAATCAATCAGATTATATTTATTTAAATGTGCCTGCTGGCAGTAGGTTTATGGATTGAATAATCAAATGAGATCTTGCTAGCGAAAATAATTAGTTCAACTCTTTCAGAACTAGGATACGGCTCTCTTATGCATTGATGGATGTATGGTGGATGTTTTTTTTGTCTGGCACCATGGTGTGATGTAGGCCTGCCACGATAACACATTTTGCTGGGCGATTAATTGCCCCCGAAAATATCGCGATAAGCGATATTATTGCGACCGGTTAGAGAATTTTTTTTTGAGAAATTTATTTCCCAAAACTTTTATTTTGAAGCCCACCGCTCCGTCTTTTCCTGTGTTTTAGACTTTTATTTTGAAGCCCACCGACTGGACCGGAAGTATTGTTGTGATTATCAGGTACTTTCGGTACCAGAAAAGTCACGTGAAACACTGCAGACCACTGATTGGTCAGAATAGAGACGCGTCTCTAGGATTTCATAATCATTATGTTTGCAGCAGGCACAAGTGCAATAAACAAAGGATACAGTCACTGTGTATTCTGCCTCATTTATTGATTAAACAAAACCGACATCAACACAATTTGCCACCGAGCGGAGAGTTTAGTCTCGCAAAAAGATCGCTGACTTGTTAAGGCTTGTTGTTAGGCTAGGTGCTAATGTTGTGCTAGCGTTTTAGCATGGCTATCGTACATAGCGTGATCAATATAACTCGCTATTGATTGTTTGTATGAGTAACGTTAATGCTAGTAGAATAGACACAACGTGAGGTAATCACCATCCATTTTAAACCGGTTATTACCTAATGCTAACGTTAGCAAATAGACGCGACTGGTAACGTTACAGCTTGTTAGCCTAATGCTAACGTTAACGTTAGCATAGACAGCCTAGCTAACGTTAACGCTTGTAGAATAGACACAATGAGAGGTAACGTTAGCGTTAGCAGAATAGACGCAACGAGGGTCTCGTTAATGTTGTTATTGATTGATTGATTGAAAACTGTGTTTACTCTGTTTGTATGAGTAACGTTAATGCTAGTAGAATAGACACAATGAGGGGTAACGTTAGCCCCACGGAGCTCCTGTGCTGTGCTCTGTAGTAAAGCCAGCGGCCCGCCTCCCAACACGGACAGTGACTGACAAGGGGCACTGGGTCCGCCTCATTAAAACAAACGCGCAAATAGCAATTAATCGCGCCCGTCAAAATCATTGCATTCATTTTAATTATTGCGGCAATTAATCGATTTATTGCTTATCGCGGCAGGCCTAGTGTGATGGATGGTCCTTTTGTCTCTCACGCGGACGACCCGCGTTCGAATCCCCGTCTTTTCTAATTTATTTTCTTCTTTTTGCAATATAAATGCTTCAATTTGGTGCACTTTGAGAGCTATATAAAGAATGACATCCTCAATGCATGTAGATTTATAATATTTTAACTTAAAACTAGGCTACTTTTGCGTATAGTCTTAATATTATATTCCAAAAAAATTATATTGGAAACGCGGGGTTTCGAACTAGGGTCGTCCGCTTGACAGGAGTGAGCACTAGCCGTTGCACCACTGTGCCAGACGGGATATATCCATTGTCTATCCATCAATACAAGAGACCGGTGTTTCGAATATTTTTCTTTTGAATGAAGTTTTATCTCTTTATTCTCAAATGCATTAATGTGACGTCAACGGCTCATTCAATTGCTCAAATCCGTCAAACAGCGCATCTCATTCTCATCAGACATTTTAATCCCAGTTAGTTACAATATCACAATAACGTGTGAGTGATGATACAATTCAACAATCCTCAGATTCCTCGTAATTCATAATCCACAAAGACCACAATCCACGCATAGACACTTCAATTTTATGCTTGAATGAAACACAATCCGGGCGCTCCGTTAAGCAAATCTACAGCGGAGAATATATGAAACTAATCGGAGCCAAACGGCCGATAGGTTTCATTCATTAAAAATATCACTGCGGGATTCACATTTGCAATGCGCCGTTATTAAAATAACCACATGCAGCGTGTATCGCGACTCCGAGCGCCGTATATGACGTGCATTATTTTATTTAGGACAAAGTAAATCTATAGGCTGAATATGATTTATTATCAGCATTTAGTTCTATTATTATACATTTCAAAAGCCCCCTCTAGGAAAACGAAGCACAAAAACATAATTCAGAATGGTATAATGGGATCTAGA
This sequence comes from Notolepis coatsorum, assembly GCF_963971535.1. Classification (NCBI taxonomy): domain Eukaryota; kingdom Metazoa; phylum Chordata; class Actinopteri; order Aulopiformes; family Paralepididae; genus Notolepis; species Notolepis coatsorum. The sequence goes on along the minus strand of NC_140165.1, from coordinate 240,378,984 downwards.
CTGTGAGAAATATTTCAGGAAGCGAGCTGGCATTTCTTTGCGAGGGCGTGGCCATGCAGGTTATCCAGCTAACTGAACTTAACCCTGCTCCGGACCAGGTTCAAACTTTCTGATCTGTTACCATGGTGATTTAGAAAATCCGACTTTGGGGAACAGAAAGGTCTGGCTTAAGTCAAGCTATGCTGGAAATTATCCGGCTAACTCAGTTAGCCAGGTACGGGGAACGGGGCCCAGCTGCAGCCTGAGAACTGGAGTGTGAGGGGCTGTAACACTCAAGATGGCGGCAACGACAAAGAATTGCTGCAAAATAAACATGCATATGTTGTTAAAAAAAATTTAATAAAAAAAGTTATTAAATATATATATATATATTTTAAATACTTATAACAATATCGATAATTATCGATATCGAGTGATATGATAACATTATCATATCGTTATCGTGATATCATTTTTGGCCATATCGCCCAGCCCTAATTAAACCATGAAGATGCTTTCAAAAATAACTTTAAAAGAGTAGTCTACTGACACACTAATACAGAAAGAAATGTATTAACATCTAAGACAATTTATATAAAAACTCTTGGGTGCACAGTACTGTGTTTTCTATCCACTTTAGCCAAAAATACATACACACACATACTGTATGGATGAGGGTTTGTGCAAAACATCACAATGTCCACCATACATTTAAAAATTGTATCGTTAATGAACTGTACCCGATATTTATTCAATATCGTCATATTGCCCACCCCTAGTTCTATCTGCCTTCAGTGGGACCGGATGCGGAGGCTCGCTGGTGAAGAGAGGAGACACTCGTCTGTGTCCTTGATGTGCGTCTCCTCGCCTGCACTCACAGCCAGCACTGAGACTTCAGCAGGATGAAAACAAGCAGGAAACTGGGGGAATGTTTAGATTCTGTTTGCTAATCATGTCAATAAAGAGGGAATAACACTCCTACTCTCTCACCCAGATGCGTACTTGCATCAAGCGGTAAACTAGGAGGGTTAGGAATATTGTCAATATTTATTTGACTTCACAACACGGCATTACGACAGCAAGTAGGGCTGCCGCGGTATTGATTTTTTTCTTACCGCACAAATGAGTGAAGCCATTGAAATCGCAGCGGTAACCGCACATTTTTTTTTAATAATTTTTTCCTAAATAAACTTTTCGAATGCATTTATTTCTGTGGTAGTCTATTCTTTATAGCCTCTAGTCTAACGTTAAATGTCTATCTTTATTCCAGTGTTGTCATTAACACTTTGAGTGCCACTCACACAGCTTTTCTCGGGTTTACGCCCCGACCGTTGAATGCCACGGTCACGAGCCGGTGATGCGGTAATCAGCTTGACTCTGCGGTGGGCGTGACGTGATGGCGATATCGCGATAATGCGGTAACCGCGGCAGCCCTAACAGCAAGCGGAGACAAGGGGATATAAAGAAGCAGTAAGAAAATACATTTTCCAAAGGTTTTATAAGGTTATGCCAATAAACTAACCTTCTTACTGTCTTTTACTAGGGGTGGACGGTATGGTCTAAAATTTATATCACGGTATAATTTGAAGCATAGACGGTAACGGTATATATCACGGTATCATCGTTTTTGATAAAAAAATTATAATTTTATTTTATATAATTTTTTTTTTATTTTTTTTATAAAATATATATATTATATAATTAGACTTGTACTTGTATTATCTGCGAGACATCGCCACCACGCAACAAGCTCCACTGTCTGTGTGTACTCTAGTAGCCTCCAGCTACGGCCAGGATTCTCCGGAGCTGCACCTGGACCTATACTCGAGTAGCCTCGAGCAGAGCTACGGCCAGGATTCCCCGGCGCTGCACCTGGACCCTATTGTATTGGTATAACGTTACTTAACTGTGCTCAGCAAGCCCTCAGCTCGAATACGCATCGAATCAGTGTTATAAGACATTTATATCAGGAGCTATCTGTAGCTACTGCTAGCCGGATATATAACGTTAATACAACGCCTCAGTGAATTATTTAGTTCAATGGGACATTTCGTTTTGAACGGTGAACTAATTTGCGTTAACGTGAGCTAACAGGTAGCACACACGTCTCTACTAGACTTTGTGGAGCGTTTGTTGATGTCAGGAGCTATCGGTAGCTGGCCGACTAGATACCGTTCGGTTAGACAATGCCTCATCATGTATTAAACTAAAAGTGAATAGTTGACTGGGTCATTTTGTAACGGGAGACGCCGCCGTCCTCCCGTGTCGCGTCCCACTAGACTACTAGACCCGTGTTTACATGCGTGCGGTAGGGGCTGGCACGCCCACTGCGCGAAGCCTCCTAAATAACTTTTTCCAGTTCGCACATATCTTATCTATGACTAATTCTATCAATTTTTAGGGGCAAATGCGAGTGAAATAGTCGCGCTGTGGTTACATGACGTCATTGCTATTTTAGAGCTGCACTACCGGTTACACGGTATAGTCAAAATCCATACCGTAGAGCAAATTCATACCGTTTATACCGTATACTGTTTATACCGTCCACCCCTATCTTTTACTATTATGTACCTTACTACTATGATACTATACTTATACTACTACATATATCATGCTAATATCTCTATTAGGGATGTTAACAATCGAAGATCGATTGATTGATCGTTAAGGATTTACTCGAACACATTTACTCGATCAAACAATGATGTGTTACAATGTTGTCTGTCTCTTATTACATTGTAGCAGTCAGTAGAATGGTGTATTTTCAAAGCATGTTTCAATGGACAGATAGAGGGCGCAATATAACTATGACGAGGAGGCGACTACCTCTGTGTATGAAAAATAAGCGAGGGGAAAAACATGAGCGACGGCAACTTGCCAAAGTTAAGCAGGCTAAGGGAAGCGTTGATTTTGAAAAAAGAACCCAAGCCAGTCAAAAACGGCATGATCGATATGGTTGACGGTAGGGCTGACCTTCGAATTTTTTTTTGGCAATCGAAGCTTCGGGGCCGAGCTTCGATTTTAATTCAAAGCTTCGAATAATAATAAAAAAAAAAATCGTTAATTTTTATTTTTTTTTGTGCTTTTTTTTTTCTTATGTTGTGGGACTTGTACAGCACTTTGGTAAACTTTGTTGTTTTTAAATGTGCTCTATAAATAAAGTGGATTGGATTAATGAATTAAGTAGCCCCTTTCGTGACTGTGACGCAGCCAACACGGCTGTGTGATTTAATTCAAGGTGGATCGCTGTTGTCGTTTGAACAACTTCAGATTTCATGGGAACTACCAATCCCCCAAATCAAGAATGTTTAAGATGAATGAAGTACGATTTTGATTATTTGAAATATGGCCTGTGTAGACTAAACTATGCACAGAATTATGTCAGTCTACAAGGTCCGGATTCTACATGGTCCGGCAATGTAGACCTTGTAGACTCCACTACAGACCAATTATCAGTGAATGTTCATGCATTTTTAAGAAGGGCTACTTCCACAAAAAAACAAAGAACTCACCAAAACATCTCAGTAGCACCTTATTAGGGGTGCACCGATATGAAAATTGGCCACCGATACCGATACCGATTGTTCAACTAACACAATCGGCCGATACCGATACCGATACTTGTGGCAAAAAATAAGTATTTGTAATTTTTTTTAATGTTTAATTTTTTTAATTTTTTTTAATGAAACTACTGTATATTTGTATGTGTATGTTTGTATTTGTAGGCCTCTTTACTTACTTAAAAAAAGGAAACATCAAGAAATATGTTTATGGTATCTCCCAGTATCGTCTGGCGGCCTGCAGAGGGATACTATTTTCTCAACCAGAGCTTTCAACCAATGCAATGGAACCATTCTGGCGGCCTGCAGCGGGATACTATTCTCTCAACCAGAGCTTTCAACCAATGCAATGGAACCATTTTGATTGACAGTCGATTCGGCCAATTACGCCACACCGCTAGCACCCACCTCCTGCTGTTCTTACCACCAATCGGCAAGCGTTTAATCATTTTCTACTTCGGGGCATGCCGTCATTGATCTGCTTGCGAGAATGCGAGTCAAACTCAGAACCACAACAAGCTAATACGTTAGCTGCCCGGCAGTGCCCGCCGACCAGCGCGCTCCACAGGATGGCCAAACGAGACACAATGATTTTACTGCAACAAATGTTATAATAAAACAAAGCCTTTCTATACATTTGTCTGGTTGAAAACTTTATTAACAGATTGCAGAATGGGTAGTTGGGTACGGAATGGAACCGAGCTATGAACGGCTTGCTTGCTATCTTCGGGTAAATACTATGCTGATGTAATTGAACGTGTAACTAACTCAGGGGAGGAAATTAGGCCACTTTACTCGCCAAATGCGAGTATTTTTTACGTTTGGCAAGTGATTCATGAAGACCACTCGCCAGTCTGGCGAGTATACAAAAAAATAAAACATTCTGCAATCACTGCACTGGCAAACGGTGCGCGTAGGGATGCCCCCCGGACCCCGGTTTTAAACGGGAACCGGTACTATATTAGAAAATACCGGAGTATTTATAAGCTCTGACGTCCTCGGTACTGCTATCGATACTCTAGAGAAATTATTATTATTATTATTATTATTTAAAAGTTGCGAACGATCCTCTCTGTCTCTGCACGAGAAGCGAGCCGCAGCCAGCGAGTCAATTATTACACACACTCCTCGCGAGTCGCTCGCTAGTGCTACACATAGACATCCGGGTACTACATACGGGTACTCCTTAATGAAAGTCCCCGACGCCCCGTGCTATAGCGCTCTGCACACAGACAGCAGCTCTGCATGCACTGAGTCGTGATCATGGCGGATAGAGCGAAGCGTTCTAAAGTATGGATATACTTTACAAGGGTCAATGCCGACAATGCACGTTGCCACAAGTGCAACAAAACATTTGCCAGTAAGGGTGGCAATACGAGCAAATCAATTTATCAAAACATCTGTTGGCAAAACATGATATTAGTGTGCAGAAATGCGCGTATTCGACTGCCTTGCGCGCAGTGTTCCATCTGCATCCACTGCAGCCGTAACCGTAAGCCAAGATACGGAGTTGCCTAGGCTAATAACGAATTATTACAAATAGGCTAATAAACAAAACAATTGTTTAGCTACAAATACTACAATCTAAACTTTGTATAGATCGTCAAGCTGAGGCGTCAGCCACTATGTCCCAGGCCAGTGAGCCCAGGGCCACCACACATGCATCCTCCCTCTACCTCCCTCCACCACCCAAAGTCCTTTATCCCTAGCAGCTAGAGAAAGGATGACAGAGGATAGGGTGAACCAGTGTCACAGTTCTGTTAGCCTTTTGCATTTGTTGTTTATTATAAAAAGTCTATAATTCAGAGTCAGACACATTTAAAACATTGTTGCTGCTGTTGCTGAAGAAATTATATTAATTTATTATATTTATTTATAAAGTTATATAAAAGAACATTGCTGCTGCTGTTGCTGAAGAAATTATATTTATTTATAATACTTATTTATAAAGTTGTATTTATAAATAATAAAGCAATGTTGATTCTGTTCTTAATTAATTGTCTTTTTCTCTTGCAAAAAAAGAACCAAAAAGAACCGATAAGAGTATCGATAAAGTACCGAACCGTTAAGCAGTATCGATAAGAGTAGTAGTATCGATAAAATCCTAACGATACCCATCCCTAGGTGCGCGTCTTCTGAGTGTTCGCTTTAGTTGACAGTGCCACAAGAGCACTGCACAAGACCACCCGCGGACATATAATGTTTAATAAACGTTTGCGCAGTACTTAATCCGCGGACATATAATAATAAAAGTCCCGCGGTACTACTAGGCTAGCCATCAGGAGCACTCGCAAACGGATAACGTTAAACACAGCAGAATATGGAAAACAGACAGACTGACCAACGGGGAACTGCATCCAACCCTAGTACAACCATCGAGTATAAGTTACTAAGGACACATTTAAATCACAGAGGTGTAATGTTGTCTACTGGAACTGTATACAGTGGTTAGCTTCTAGTTAGCGTTTTAGATATAGCTGCTTGCTAGCTAACGTTAGCCCCGTGTGCTCAAAGCAGCCAGCTATGTGTATCTGTTATGACTATAATGTTTCCAAAAAAGCACCGGACTACGACGTAAGGTTAGACATTTTATTTCATGCTCAAAAGCCCCTGGCTTGCACATCGCAGTCACGAAAGGGGCTAGCTCAACCAGTGCACTGTGCACAACGTCAACAGCACACCAACCCAACTGACGTTACCACAACACTTGACGGTACTTCACAGCACTGTCGTAAGACCACCGTGCTGTCTTTTTTTTTTTTTTTTTTTTTAACTTTGACCAGTCAGCTGGTTCTTTTTAGCGTTTATCGCTTTTTCTTCGCATTCATACTTGGTCAAGTTCGACCGACAGAAGCAGGCTGAAAGGGTTCAGATGGGGGGAAAGACACTCTGGGAAAGGCACGGCTGCCGTCCGGGATTCGATCGCGCTCAGCCCCAGATCCGCGCGAGCGCGGTTGTCCACGGCGCTGAAATAGCACTCGCGGTACGTGGTGAGCTACTGGAGCTCCCCCACCGTGCTGTCTTAAAGTCACAGTGTGCCTACCCAGATGCATACACAACATTGACGCGGCTTGACATACAAAGAAGTAATTATCACAATTAGCGATTTTTTTTGTCTGGTAAAAAATCTGTTTGGCTGGTAAAAAAAATCAGATACTCGCCAGTTGGCTGGTAAGCCAAAAAGTTAGTTTCCTCCCCTGTAACCAGGGAGCGAAATTAACTTTTTGACTCACCTGCCAGTGGCGGGTAGATGGGAAGAGTCTACCCGCCAAGCATATTTCTTACCTGCCAATTTTTTTGATAAAAAAATATATATATATATATTTTATATATAAAAAAAAAATTAAATAAAATATATATTATATAATCATACTTGTAGTTGTATTATCTGCGAGACATCGCCACCACGCAATAAGTCAAAATGCTTGCTATCTGCAAACAGCTCCACTGTCTGTGTGTATACTTGAGTAGCCTCCAGCTCCAGCAAGGATTCTCCGGCCCTGCAGCTAGACCCTATATTCAGCTAGACCCTACATTCAGCATGCAAGGATTCTCCGGCGATGCAGCTGGACCCTATTTATAACGTTACGGTTCATTTGTCAAATCACATTCAACATGCCCTCAGCTAGAATACGCATTCAATCAATGTTATAAGACATTGATATCAGGAGCTATCTGTAGCTACTGCTAGCCCGGTAGATAACGTTAAGACAATTTAGTTTACTGGGACAGATCGATCTAACGTGAGCTAGCTAACGCGAGCTAGCTAACGAGGGAACGGAGGTATTATGCACTCGAGTCGACTATTGCTGGAGCATTTGTTGATATCAGTAGCTAGCCAGCTAGATACCGTTAGACAATGCCTCGTCATATATTAAACTAAAAGTGAATAGTTGACTGGGTCATTGTTTAAACAGTAACGGTAGCTCATGGAGGTCCGGTCTAGACTAGAGCAGACTGCCTGTGTTGACATGAGCACTGCGAGCAGAAGCCCTTAGCCAATAGTATCCCGCTGCAGGGCTGGGCGGATATGACTCGTTGCCACGGTTTTCTTCAAAATAAGAGTATCATACGAACCCAATTGTTGCTAACTGACGGAGCCATCGATATTATGACTGGAGATGCGCTTGGGGCGGAAATGAGACCCGCACAAATTTTCAAAATAAGAGTATCGTTATGAACTTGATTGATTACACGCCACAAGGCGGGCAGCCCTCTAAGTGTCAAGCGCCAAAGGTAAAAACTGATCGCCCCTGGCGGGCGGCGGGCTTTAGTTTCGGTCCCTGCCTGTAACTAACTATATAACGTTAATGCCACAAAACGAATGTTTGTGTCATTTTAACAGCAGATACTTTCTTAAATGCCATCCTCCCGACAGAGCGGTGTTGATGGGGAGCTCTGATGGGTTCGCTTGGTTGTGTTATTAGCATTGAACAGCTAACCGAAAGCTAGCGTTAACTAATGTTAAAGGTTTAGCCATAACGTTACGTTGGCTAAAGTTGGGGCTATTCATAATCCAGCAATAATGGCTGCAGACCTGCAAGCAAAGTACAGCAAGTTGGCAAAGGAGTATTCCAACGTAAATCACATTTTCACCAGTAACGTTAGTCTTCTGCCTCCCGGTAGCTCATGCTGCAACGGAATGGAACTGAGCTATGAACGGACTCGGAGTAATGCCTTGCTGCTATGGGTAATAATAATATGCTGATGTTATTGTCCGTGTAACACTAACTATATAACGTTAATGCCACAAAACGAATGCCTTGTTAATCATAAGTAGTAACTTTGATGCAGTAGCTTGTGTGTGTGTGTGGGGGACGGCGGGCGTTGTGCAGGTAGGTCGCGAGTGAACTTTTTTTTTGCCTTTTGACGCTACACAAATTGATGGTTATTTATCGGCGACTGCTATCGGCACATTTGAGCTTATAGGCCGATAGCAGTCAACAAGGCACTTATCAACCGATACCCGACCGATATATCGGTGCACCCCTACACCTTATCTAAATGTTCTATTTCATATATGGAGATTCATATTTATTTATGTATTGCATGCATTTCTACATTTTATTTCCTATTTTGTTTATTCATCCCAGTATCTTTCTTTCTTTCTTATGTGTGGAATTCTACAAGGCATTTACATTCACATTTACATTTAGTCATTTAGCTGACGCTTTTATCCAAAGCTACTTACAAGTTCTGTACGACAGGTCATCAGGAAGGATACAACTCTATCAGCTGAGTAACAATATTCATCAAAGTGTTGCGTGTTACAGTGTAGGTTAGTTTATTAGGACAAGTGCATGACAGTAAGGTTAGTTAGGGTTAATTTTTTTTAATTTAATTTTAGATAATTGTTGAAGTGCGTCTTTAGTCGACGGCGAAAGATTGGACGGGATTCGGCTGTCCTAACTGTAGGGGTGGGAATCACCAGTTTAATCACGATACGATACGATATCGATTCTTTGGACAACGATACGATATTATCCGATATCACAGTCTGCCACGATACGATTCGATTCGATTCAGGTGCCTGCGATCGATATGAGACGATATTATGTGCCCATTTAATACAATCAGTAACATTTAAATCAACAAAAAAAAGGCAATGGAAATATCATGACATTTTTATTTTTGAGCTCTTCCAGACATTTAAATGAAAAACAATCTATTGTTTTTAATACAAATAGACCTCCTGTTCACTGTTTTTGGTTCATTTTTTTTTCTCGATATTAATATCCTATTCACTGTCACAGAGCTGTATTTTGGCTGGAAAAGCATATTGGGAGTCCCAAGGTGCAGTACCGGCCAGATCCTGTTAGTGGGGCTATCCCCTAGAATGCACCCTCCCAGTCCCCACTTCTCTCTGCCTATGGCTCTGGGTTAGCTTGTTAGCTCACGCTAAAGTAACGTTATCTTCGATCTTTAACGCGACGTGGGCATGATAATGGAGTGACGAGGATTGCAAAGCAGGTTAGATGCATTGGACCCGTTGTGGAATAAAACAGCAGGGACATGTTTTGGGTCACAGAATAGGCACACTAGTCTTGCTCTAGTGACGCTCTAGACGCTACTGGTGTTGATGTTAAACGGAGTTTGAGTTTCACAACACTGGGCGCGGGGCGATGACGTCGCCGGATTTTCAAAATAAGAGTATCGCAATATGAATCGATCTTTTTACGTGGCATCGATCCTATTTGATTATTGATAATAGATCGATATATCGATCTGGATCGATGTATCGTCCCACCCCTACCTAACTGGGGTGGGTAGTTCATTCCACCAATAGTGATGATATAATTTGGGCAGTGCTGAGCTGGGTTACTTTCCTCCAGTGTATTTGTCCCCCGGCCCCACCCAATGGCCCCATGCACACACACGCACGTACCCACGATTTTTTTTAAATGTTCGAAGCTTGTGCCATCGAACGAAGCTTCGAAGTATTTAAGACAGCCCTAGTTGACGGCGAACGATTTCGGCAAATGATACACGGTACATCTGCTTGAGCCAGCGTACCATATCCCATCCTGAGGCACAACCACCTTGCCAGGGCTCTACGCTAACCTTTTTCACTAGGGGCACAGGTGCTCCTAAATGAAAAAATTTAGGAGCACACAAAGAAATTTAGGAGCACCCAAAAATATTTAGGAGCACAGTGAAGATATTTCAAGTAACAGTTTTTTTTTAAATAAATGTATATTGTTGTGTATGTGCAAACGGGAACGGGACACACATCTGTGCAATAGCACATACCACCAAAGTCACTGGCCCACTGTGTGCGTGTGTGTGTATCATCTGCGTGTGCAAACGGGAATGGGACACAGACATTTGAACTATTAATTAAGTGATTAATGCCTACTGTGGCAAAGTTGTAGCCAACAACTAGGCCTAATAAGAAAGGCAGTGACATTGAACAAAAAGGAGACACTGGCTTTACAACCAGGGCCATCAGTAGAGGGGGGAGCTAGTGTTGCTCTTCTAGAAAAAGAATCCTTTCAGGGTTGCCTATTGAAATACTGTACACCTCCAGTACAGAAACATTGTTTATGAGTTTGCGTGTCAGGTCGATTCTGCCAATTACGACGTCACACCGCTTGCACTCTGGCCGTCCGGCGCTGCAGCTGGACCCTATTGCCACACCGCTTGCACTCTGGCCGTCCGGCGCTGCAGCTGGACCATATTGCCCACCTCTGCGGTTGATAACGCTAGCCAAGTTAGCTGTACACACATACACAGTAGGGCTGGGCGATATCACGATATTATATAAACATCGGGTACAGTTCATTAACAATACCCTTTTTCAACGTATCGTGGATATCGTGATGTTTTGCCCAAGAGGATTGTGTCGCGTCAATCTGTCCACACGTTACTCGTTCATATCTCAGCCCGTGCTGAGATATGCCCATTCCGCGGTCTGTTAATAAAGTTTTCAATCAGACAGATGTATGGAAAGGCTTTTATTATAACATTCGTTGTAGTAAAATCATTATGCCTCATTTAGTCATCCTGTGGAGCACTGGTCTCCTACTCGACGGCCGCGGGGAGCTAACGTTAGTAGCTTTGTTGTTGTTCAGCACACAGGACATTCAGGAAGTCAAACTAATAGCGCTTGCCGATTGGTGCTAAGAACAGCAGGGCGGGTGCAAGCGGTGTGACGTCATTGGCAGACTCGACTGTCAATCAAAATGATTATGTTTCCGTCAGAATGAATGAATGAAAACTTTATTAAAAGGTTGCAGAATGGGTACAATACAGTACAGGAGGATGAAGACCAGAAAAAGACTTTCGGCTTTTTTACATAAGGGTCCTCCATTTTCAATTCATCAAAACATTTAGAGACATACATATATACAGTAGTTTCATAAAAATGCTAAAATGCTATTGATTGATTGATTTAAAACTTTATTAACATATTGCAGAATGGGTACAGTACAGCTCAATACATACAATTGTTAAAGGGATGCAGACCAGAGAAAGACTTTAGTCTTGTTTACATCAGGGTCCCCCATTTTCAATTCATCATATTTCATATCTAAATCATATAATATCTCATATGCAATATATAATCTAATAATCTAAATCTAATATATAATATAAAAATGCTAAATGCATGGGTATTTTATTTTGTCTTTAATGTTAGCTTGCAAACTCAAATACTGTCTTGGTAAGCCTCATAATGAATTGTTTGGGGTAAAAAAGAAAAACATCGGCGCACTGTAGAGCCCTGCTTGCGCATTGAGGAGAGCTACACCAATGCAAAGTGCGGAGTTGCTCATGCAGCTAGCTAACGTTGCTCGCAAGGTTGCATCGACGACAGACAGCTGGACTGCCCTGACGACTGTCACTTGCTACTACTGTACATCACGAGGACTGGTGGCGAGTCCCCACTGCTGTGTTGCTAACTAGAAGTTCACCGGGTCAGCATCGGCACAATGCAGACCACAGTTAAAAGAAGCCATTCCCCATCCCTGGATAAAAATCCGACTGGTGGAAAGTCAATGCGGGGGGTTTCCCCAGGCTGGAATCGGGACCATGCATGCGAGTCAGTCTGAGACAGGCTATTTATGTTCTATGTAGGCTATCTTGTTGCAAACTAATAATAATAATAATAATAATAATAATAATAATAGCCTCATTAAAAATACTAGTATTGTTACTTCGTTAGGTTGTTTTCAGCGTTTTATACGTGTAATCTGTTATTTAGTTAGGCCTATTGGAAATGTTCCTCGACATAAGTCGATTTTTTATTTTTGTTTATTTATTAAGTTAATATAAAACCGTGTTTAGAACATTGTTGAGTTTGTTAAACCATTTCTTTAACCACTTAACACTTTGAGTGCCAGCGACAAGAGATCTCGTATTTTTCTCGTTTTCTTTTATTTATTATCGATTTCCATGAATTTTTCATCAATCTAGCCTCACGTTACCAGTGGGGATCTGTCTGAACTCTAACAGGGAAAATACCGCCCCTATCGTCTCTCCGGATGGTACTGCACCCCATTGGATTGAATGAAACGCATGGAGAGAAAAGTCCTGCTTCCACATTTTACTTGTCAGATAAGTAACCGGAGACGATCCAAGTAATCGCCCCACCACCAGAACAGCGGAGAATGTGCGTTTCCAGTATCCAGCGTTGGATCAATAAACACGATCGATATTTGGAATGGCGATCAGGAATTGGAATAATCTTTTTGGAGAACATCTGATCTGAGGTAAGGAATCTATTTGACCAGTCTTGGGATAATCAGAGCTAATTTCACATATCAGCATGTGCCGTATGTGTGTCTGTGTGTGTGTGCGATCAGGAAATAAGATAATCGATTTTTCAGCCCGCTTCTATAGCGTGCATATGCTATCGATAATTTAGCGTTTATTTGAAAACGATTCATAAATAGGCCGAAAAATGACAACGTGTTTTGTGTATTCCAGTGTATTCCAGTAAAGGGCGTTTATCACAGAATCTTTATTTTGTTCTGGAACTTTAAAAAAAACGAGCGTTTTTCAAAATGGTATCAAACGAAAATGAACCGATAAAAAAAAAAAAAAAATCCGTTTCGACAATGTTGACTGCAAACAAGTCATTGATAAGCAACGGCCATATTAGACACATAGCCATAATTTAAGATATAGTTTATGCGTTCGCAAATATCAGAGCTCTGTCATTGAAGTGGGTGGTGGCACGCAACGGGGTTCCGGGCCACCGGACCCGTGGCACTCAAGTGTTAACGTTCCGACGGCCCGCCCTTACGACGGTGTCCCGTTCTTCGTTAGTACAGTTGGTTGTTTTCAGCATTTTATGCACGTAATCTGTTATTTAGTTAGGCCTATTGGACATAAGTAGATTTTTTATTTGTTTATTTAATATAAACTATATAATATATAAATATTTAATATTTATAAATACATTTTTGAATTTGTTAAACATGCTTTAGATATTTTTAAGTGGCGACTGATGTCATGCAATGTTGCGAGAATGCAATATGTCGCTGCTGCGGTAATAAAGCTTTTGATTGAGGAAAGAAATACATTTGTTATTGTTTGGTCAATTGTGTATTTTAGTTACAATTAATCGATTGATTGATCGTTAACGTTATCAATGATCGAGTAAGGAACGCGCAACCCTAAAGTCTATACTGGTCTACTATACTATACTGTACACTCAATCACCGTTCGGGGCATTTTTATTTTTAAATCAAATAAATAGGAATGATGTAAATTTGATATTTAGGCCCAATATTCACTCTCACCTGTTGAACAACAGAATCCAGTGTAAAATAGGTTACTTGAAAATATAAGTTGAGACAACTTATTTAAGTTTTTTTTTTTTTTTTTTTTATATTATACAGTGCACCCTTTCCCCCCTGCTTCTCCTGGTTCTCATGAAACCTGCTGTATGGCATCTTTACATGCGTTTGACTTCCAGATCTAATTAACCCATCTCAAACTCCGCCCTCTTTTCAATCAATTGAATTTCGGAAAAACGCATGTTAACAGGAAGTGAATAGAATAGAATAGAATAGAATCTTTATTGTCACAATGTTGGTACAACGAAATTTTGTTTGGAGCATCACCACTGGCATACAAACATAAAATATAGCATGTGCAAAATAATAATGTCAATAATATAATAATATAGTATCAATGTCCCAATGTCCTCAATAATAATAATATACCATCAATGTCCCAAGTGCAATAGTGCAAATAAATAAATATTACAGTGACAGTCCAGTTGAGTTAATGGATGGAGGGGGGGGGGGGGGGGGGGGGGGGGGCGTTGACTTGCAATGGATGAAATGGATGATTTGATTGGATCTGCGGGTCATACAGTTTGGCTCACCAACTATCTAAATAAAATACATATTGATACCATCAGTTGGATATCACAAAAGGATGAGATATTTCAAATGTCATGATTGGACAAGGTGTTGAGTTCATGATTTTTTTTGTTTTGTGATTATCAAATTTCAGGAAGAATTCATAGTAAACAGGAAGTGTTGTGTTACTCGTGTTTGCTTTACACCGAACGTGACAGATATGTTTGTTGTATGACATGTGAATTAAATTAGTACAGGGCTCGACAGTGCGAGCATTTAACTCGCATTTGCAACTAAAAATAGATGTGTGCCAACGGGAGGAATAATTTAGGAGCACATGTGCGAGTAAAGAGCACATCCTACAAGCTGACAGTTCAATGATCTTCTTTCATATACTAGGTCAGTGGCTGCATTAAGAAAAACTAAATCAGATACTCAACTACAAAGACCTGTTTCTTGGACCAACGTCATTTCGCTGGTTACGTGGTTTGCGTCCGCAAAGCATGTGAGCAGAGGCTCTTGTTAACTTTGCTGGACCGTGGCTTTTGTAAAGTTGGAAAGCGCTTTGGATAAAAGAGATATATAAATGCACCATTTAACAGTAGTTGGTGGCTAACAGCAGCAAACGCTTGAACGTTTGGCTGAGCTCCACAAAAAAAGTTGAAATACAACAAAACACAATACCTGCAGCAAGAGTATTTTGTGCCGCAAGGAAACTCCTCCAATATGACAGCATTTGTTTCAACCCTCCGTCCAACATATTCAATGTGTTGCGGTCTTCCACGGTAGCAACATTAGCGCTTAACACTGGTATTATATCTCTTGTGCTGCACTAACGTAGCGTGGATGGGAAAGAGGTCTGGCTATGAGAGACACTCGAGTGTAACATAACAGCTGATATTCATCTTTTATAGTGTTAATTTTGGCAGCTATTTTCATTTTAGTTTTAGTCTTAGTCATGTGTCAAGTGCTCTTTTTTCGTTTTCATCATATTTAGTCATCTTCATTTATTTTTCGTTTAGTCAGTTTTAGTCAACTAAATGTCTGAGCATTTTAGTCTTAGTCAGTTTTTCTCTAAATTTTGTCTTTTTTGTTTTAGTCTAGATTTAGTCGACGAAAACGTATGTCATTTTTGTCTATTTTTAGTTAATGGAAAAAAACTTGTCAGAAATAGTCAACATGGAACATTTTCTGATTTAAATTGCGTATTTATTTTTTAAATCTGAGTCGGCGGCACAAGTGATACACAGGAAGTATATATAATGTTGGTGTAGACATGGTCCAATGTATTGTTGCTCCTACAGTATATGTTGGTGTAGACATGGTCCAATGTATTGTTGCTCCTACAGTATATGTTGGTGTAGACATGGTCCAATGTATTGTTGCTCCTACAGTATATGTTGGTGTAGACATGGTCCAATGTATTGTTGTTCCTACAGTATATGTTGGTGTAGACATGGTCCAATGTATTGTTGCTCCTACAGTATATGTTGGTGTAGACATGGTCCAATGTATGCATCAAAGAGAGCATTACAGATGTGGTGACGTTGTTTCTGACCAGAGAGACGACGCTGAACTCTGTCTGTCTTCTGTTTGCTGTGTCTTTCCTTTCTCTCTGCCATGTCTGTCCTCTCTCTGCTGTGTCTGTGTCTGTCCTCTCTCTTATCCTTATTATTCTATAACAGGATACTGTAAACTAAGTAAACAGAACACACAGTAGTACTAGTAGTAGTACACACTGATTGCAATCTGCTTGCATAAAAACATTATATAAAATCACATTCTGAGGTCAGTGTTAAAGTGCCACATGGAAGAGGTCTGGTTAGTGGTTAGAGTTAGAGGTGGTCTAGGTCTGGTTAGGGTAGCTTAGGGGTAGTTAAGCATTCATTATAATTTATTATTATTATTTAGATAGAGGGCTAGACCAACTCTGAACCCCTATCCGGACCTAGACCACCTCTAAGTCACAACCCTAACTTAGGGATTAAAGTTAGAGGTGGTCTAGGTCTGGTTAGGGGTTAGAGTTAGAGGTGGTCTAGGTCTGGTTATACTGATCCGATACCAGTGCATACGTTAAAAAAAAAAAAAAAAAAATTATATTATATAAATTATAAAACTTATTTTTTTCTTTTTTACAGCTACTGTTTTATATATACTGTTTTTTAGTAATAACTAGAAAGTAATGGTATTTATTCAACAACAGGTGATTGTATAGATTAGTATTAGTATCATTAATTGACAACTAAGCTCAATGAGTTCACCCACGGAATGGTTGTTGGCACATTGGTTCCGCACGGACGTTACACGTTGTTGCGCACTTCCTATCCAGGCTGCTCCGTTTAGGTCAGCTAGTAGCAGAGGCTCTGTTGTGATTTTTAATGCAAAATAAATATTCAACATTCTCTTTTGAGACTCCGCCTCAGACTCTTATCATTTGGCACTAAAAGCTAAACATTGTCACCGGTATGGCTGTCTGCATTATGTCATTAATTGTGTGCGAGAGGTCGATCAGTTAGCCACATTAGCGTGAGCTAGGTTAGCCACTAGCTAACGCGAGCTAGATGGAAATACAAACAATGTAACGTTACTGGTGAAAAAGTGATTTACCTTGGAATACTCCTTTGCCAACTTGCTGTACTTTGCTTGCAGGTCTGCAGCTGGATTATGAATAGTCCCAACTTTAGCCACTGTAACGTTAAGCTAAAACTAGCTTTTCAAATAGCTCTTCAGCTCATGCTAATAACAGAGCTCCCCGTCACACTGCTCAACTCGGGACGAGGGCATTAAGAAAAGTTATAATTATTTTGTCTCGTCTTGTTTTAGTCAACAATATCAACATACATGAAGAGAAATTTCGTCCTGGTTTTTGTAAATTACATTTTTGTGTCCTCAGTTGTGGTCAACGATATTTAATAAACTATTTAGTCTCGTTAGCGTGACATGGTCTTCAATAACGTGACGTCACGTCTCGTCGTCATGAAAAAAACCTTCGTTGACGAACATCTTTCGTCATCAATTTAGTCAACAAAATTAACAATTTTTTTTTAAATCACTAGCTATGAAAGGGAAGATGAGCGCAGAAAGAGTGGATGAATGTCACTGAGCAGTGATTTCAGTTGAAGGTAAATTTACATTCCTTGGCAACAGTTGTCTCTTTCCTTAGGTAATAGATAAGCAAAATTAATCATCAACCACAGCAATGTTAATTAATTTCATAAGCCTCCTTTGATATATAACATAACGCTTCAGAAACGGATGACAAAAACTAAAGGCTAAGTTACAGCATGTCATGGTTCACAATTGACTGATTATAGCCTAAATCTGCCAAGAATGAAGGTAGAATAGTTTTGGTTCAGATTTTCTATGACTGGCTTGTTGACTCCCGTTAACTTTGGACGCAATTTGGATTTTGTGTATAGGAATCCTACCACATTAAAATAATATTTGGAACACACTGCAACTATTATTGACCCCTCCTTGGGTTTCGCTACCAAAACCGGGGAAATCATAGACACTTGATAGCACTAAGCTAGCATATAACATCAGCTTGCTGGATCGTAGCTGGGAATAGGAGGAGAAAGCTACTCTCCTGCCACTCTATGACTAAAGAGTAGTCATCTAGCTAGGCTATAACTAGACTCTTCTCTAGACAATGTAGTGACATTTTCACAATCATTGCATGAGAATTAGGGATGGGCATGATTAGATAAGTACTCGAAATGGACATTGAAATGTGGCTTTGAGAACCAAATAAAATTTGTCTTGCTGTCACAAGAACGATGTATTCCACGGTGCAAGTATGACCCTTGTGGCCCACAGACAGCCAGCTGGTTTACGTTGCAACAAGTGCATTAAATAGGAAGCAGGAGCTTTATATAATCTGCCCCTCAATAAGACGTATTACTGGTGACGGGTATGATATCCACCACGGTGTCCTTTATGAAAAGCTTTATAATCTGGAATCTTGGAACCTATTCTACGTGTTCAAATGACTGTCTGCTTCTTAGGGTTCCTCCAGTTTGCTCTGAACTAGTTAAAACTGCTTTTTCCTTTGATGCCTCCAACACCTGGAATGTTCTTCAACTGACCCTGAAGCTGAAGGTTCTTCCTTCTTTTGCTGCATTTAAAAGTATGATCTCCGACCACCACTGTGCGTCGACTTGTAACCATCTTAGCTATTGTTTATTCTTATTTATAGTGCCTATATGTATGAAATTGCTGATAAACTGTCTGGTTTTGTAAGCTCGTCGTTGCTGTAAATGAGGATAACATTAACCTCTGTCTCACAAATTGAAATAAAGGACTAGAACTTGGTGGTAGGCTCCACGAAACTACGAGTGTTGTCGCAGACCCTATTATCGGTGCATTTCTCTACACTGAGCTGAAATTAAACGATTGTACATAAATTAGGTAAATAAATATTAACAATATTTATTTACAACTAGGCCTGCCACGATAACACATTTTGCTGGGCGATTAATTGCCCCCGAAAATATCACGATAAGCGATATTATTGCGACCGGTTAGAGAATTTTTTTGAGAAATGTATTTCCCAAAACTTTTATTTTGAAGCCCACCGCTCCGTCTTTTCCGGTGTTTAAGACTTTTATTTTGAAGCCCACCGACCGGACCGGAAGTATTGTTGTGATTATCCTAGCCGACAACTTGTCTCGTCCGGTTGTGTTTTTTAGTTTTAACGTTAGCGTTAGCTACTAACGTTAGATGCAGCTACTACAGGCAATCAACGATGAGGAGGAAGCGTCAAAGCAGTATTATAATAGAATAGCTGTGGTGCGTAGGCACTGCAGCACGACTCGAAAACGACCTGCTATAATAAATTAATTCATGTTTAACTTGTCCCCGTCTCCAGTCCTTTGACTAGCCCCACCCGTTCATTGTAAACAATGATGCATGTAATTGTATTAACGTTATTCTGTGTTATTCTAACGTTACACTACAAATAACGCTACTTGGTTAAAAGGAGCAACACTATTGAGAAATGTAGTTAAGTTATGTGGCGTTGCCCCACGGAGCTCCTGTGCTGTGCTGTAGTAAAGCCAGCGGCCCGCCTCCCAACACGGACAGTGACTGACAAGGGGCACTGGTTCCGCCTCATTAAAACAAACGCGCAAATAGCAATTAATCGCGCCCGTCAAAATCATTGCATTCATTTTAATTATCGCGGCAATTAATCGATTTATTGCTTATCGCGGCAGGCCTATTTACAACACATAAATCAACTTTACAATACAGTAGTGACAACACAGATAATGAACTATTTACAATACAGGGAGGCACATACAACACTCATAACTATTTACAACCAGTGTCAGAGAGAGCGCACTCAAGTTGGAAATTCTGAGGGCTCAGAGTGCACACTGGACGCTCTGACCAAAGAGTCAGTTTATCAGAGCAGAGCAGATTTTCAGAGTGAATTTATTAACTCCCCTTAACTAGAGCCCTATGAAATCCATTTAATCTTTTCTTGTTTTCGGATTTTATATTTTTTCCTTTGGATTTAACCAAAGAAAACTATACTAAATTATGTTTTTGACTAACTTTAATAACAGTACATCTGCAAACGGTGCCAGTTCAGTTATGAGGTTTCTTTTTCTCAATTCAGTTCAATGCAGTTCAATTGCCAGTGCAGTGCAATAACTAAATAATAATTAAATAGTTAAATACAAAATAATTTGTTTAAAAGAAATCAGAAAAAAACTGTAAATGTAATTTCTTTCAAGGAGATGTCCTTTAACACTTTGACTGCCCAAGTGTAATTTTTTTTTTTTTTTTTTTATCCACTTTTTCTCCCATTTTTCTATATTTTCTCCCATCCCAATTTCGTATCATCCAATTCAACCCTCCCCTGTCACGAACGCTGTTTCTTGCCTCCCACAAGCCGGCTGCAATGTGGACTAAGTCATACATAGCACAAGTCCCCTCCGGTACTTGAGGTAACAGCAGTCGCATCTTTTCACCTGCGCAGCTCGACCTCTCAGTGTCGAGGAGTAACGCGTGGGAGGCTCACGCTGCCCCCGACACTTCCTGATTCTACTGCGCAGGCGCACCAACCGACTTGTAGGAGTCGCTTGTTCACAACGTTCGATCCCCACCCTTCAGTTTTCCCTCCCCGTAATACGGCCAATGTGTATTACTGCGGACGACCAGCCAAACTGAAAAACAATGTGGAGAGCTGGATTCGAACACGCGAATCCTAGCGTCTCCACACTGGTGGCGAGTGCCTTAGACCACTACACCACCTAGCCGCCCTCCCAAGTGTAATTTCTTATTAGTCCCTTGAATGCCCACATCCACTTTTTCTCCCATTTTCTATATTTTCTCCCATCCCAATTTCGTATCATCCAATTCAACCCTCCCCTGTCACGAACGCTGTTTCTTGCCTCCCACAAGCCGGCTGCAATGTGGACTAAGTCATACATATAGCACAAGTCCCCTCCGGTACTTGAGGTAACAGCAGTCACATCTTTTCACCTGCGCAGCTCGATCTCTCAGTAGCGAGGAGTAACGCGTGGGAGGCTCACGCTGCCCCCGACACTTCCTGATTCTACTGAGCAGGCGCACCAACCGACCTGTAGGAGTCGCTGTCCACAACGCCCGATCCCCACCCATCAGTTTCCCACCCCCTAATACGGCCAATGTGTATTAGTATGAACGACCAGCTAAACTGAAAGCAATGTGGAGCGCTGGGCTCGAACAGGCGAGCCCAGCGTCTCCGCATTCGTGACGAGCGCCTTGCCCACTACGCCACGTAGCCGCCACATCCACTCCAATGTTAGCGTTAATATCGCCTAATCTATGTTTAAAATTATGGCTATGTGTCTAATCTGCCCGTCGCTTATCAAAGACTCATTTTCCAGTCAACATTGTCATGGCAGATTGTTTTCTTATCGCTTCATTTCCGTTTTCTAGCATTTTGAAAATCACTCAATTTCACGGAAAAAACAACACATTCCATGATAATCGCCTTTTACTGGAATATTCTAGAACATTGTCATTGTTCGGCCATGTCATTAATCGTTTTCAAATAAACGCTAGATTATCGATAGTATATGTGTACGCACGCACGCTCTTGCGGCGAGCCGAAAATCGAGTCTCCTATTTCCTGACGGCGCGCACAGTCAAACAGCGATAACACACAATCACATAAAAGCTTATATCTCTGTGAAAACGAGTCTGATTATCCTAATACTGATAACATAGATTCCTTACCTGAGATCAGATGGTATCCAAATGGTTTATTCCAATTCCCGATCGCCGTTCGAAAAAATCGCTCATTTGATTGATCCATCGGGTATACAGTAAAACACATTCCCCGCGGCTCCGAGGCTCCAGAGTGAACTCTGGTAGACCCCGGTTACATGAGTGAGAAGTAAAATGTGGAGTGCGGGTTTTTTTCCCCCATTTCATTTTCAGAGTCCAATCCAAAAGGGTGATTTACCATCTGGGAGACGATAGGGGGCGCTTTTTTCACATCTGAGCGCCTGGGGTGACTGGATCTCCAACGGTAGACTCGCTTGATGCAATATGATTTCAGGTCGCTAATAATTTAAAAAAAAACGAATAAAATTAATATTCTCGTGAGTGGGCATTCAACCCGCGGGGGGTAAACGCGAGAAAACTTGTGGATGGCATTCAAAGTGTTAAAGGTGCATGCTTCTCCCCATCTCTGGCTGACATCACCATTGTAATACATGGTTAGGCCTTTGTGTTTTCCTCAGTGAGGGATTCTCTTTTGTCGGTTAGCAGTGTTTTGTACTTGCTGAAGCTTCTCTCTGTATAATTATTTTTTAAGTTTAAATATCAACATTATCTGACCATCCTCAGTAAATACTATCAAACTCCTCTGACCTCATCTGGTCTTTCCAAAGACCAGAGTTGGGACGGGCGCGCACACACACATATTCTCCCTTTGTGTTTGTGTGTGCGTGCGCGCAGAGCGCCCATTAACACATCCTGCGCCAAGAACGAGATGCGCCGTTTTTGCCCGCCATGCGTTGAACGCCAAGAACGACTTACGACATAATTCATCCAGCCAACCTCCGGACTCCAACGGGACCCTGTATGAGATTGCAACGCCTCAATACCGCCGCCTGGTGGATGGTCGGGCGAGTTACACTCTCGCCAAAACCGGAAGTGCCGATCGGTGCGTCGAGGAAATCCCTCCGGCAGTGATATCTTGTTACGTGGCTCCAGACAAACACTATAGTGCATTTGGATCGCTTTTTAAACGTAATAATCGATATGATTTCGGCATTTATTGCGACATACAAACCGGAAATGGATGTAGGAGATCGACGTCAAATAATTGGGATCTTTTTTCTCCAGTCTCAACGGCGAACGGTAAGAGGACAGTAACGTTATTTTCAGCCCGATTGTTTATTCATTTCACTGCAAACCATCTGATCAATATATCAACCCATACCAAATAAAGCCGTTACTGACGATCAAGGAATTATAAACGACCCCCCCCCCTTCCTTCACGCATGATGAAGCATAATGTATACCGATCATATACATTTGAATTTTTTAATATAGCGTGTATAGGAAAGAAACGCCAATCGATAATCTATCATATGCTTCAGGGCCTATAACTACTGTTTTTGCAGAAAAGATTAAAAACATACTTATATTCTCGACGCTATTAACACATTGGTCGCCAAAATCGCTTTCCAGCGTTATTGCCCGCCATGCATTGACCGCCAACATCGCTGTACAGCGTTTTTGAGATCAATATTTCATTTTTTCACCATGGCATTCATAATTCATCCACCCACCCCCGGTGCTGCAGCGGGACCCTAAATGGGACTGCAACGGCTCAATACCGCTGCCTGGTGGATGATCTGGCGAGTTACACTCCACACGCCAAAACCGGATGTTGTCATCGGTGCGTTGAGGAAAATTCCTCCGGCAGTCACATCTCACTACGGGACTCCTGACAAACACTATAGTACATTTGGATCGCTGCCATAACGCAATAATCAATATGATTTCGGCGTTTATTGCGCCATACAAACCGGAAATGGATGTAGGTGATCGACGTTGAATAATTGGGATCTTTCACCGCCAGTCTCATCGGCCCACGGTAAGAGAACAGTAACGTTATTTTCAACCCGATTGTGCATTTCCTTGTTTGCAAACAGTCTGATCAATATATCCACCCATACTAAATAAAGCCGTTACTGATGATCAAGGAATTATAAACGACCCCCCCCCCCTTTCCTCCACTCATGATGAAGCATAATGTATACCGATCATATGCATTTGAATTTTTTAATATAGCGTGTATGGGAAAGAAAAGCCAATCGATAATCTATCATATGCGTCAGGGCCTATAACTAGCGTTTTTGGAATTACAGCAGAAAAGATTAAAAACATACTTATATTCTAGAAGGTATTAACACAACAATGTATGAATGAAAAAGTATAACGTTCCTACATCCTGAACGATAGATAATCAATGATATCTATCAACGATAGATAATCGACGTTGAATGGGCCATAGTAATGTCGATATAGCAATACAATTAAAAAAGTTATAGCCCTGCAAAGAAGGTAAACATCTCCATAGGCTTTTAACGGTGGCAGAGAGTGGTATAAGATGGGCACAATGCCCGGCAGTCAATGTGTTAACACAACAATGTATGAATGAAAAAATATAACGTTCCCACATCCTGAACGATAGATAATCGATGTTGAATGGGCCATAGTAATGTCAATATAGCAATACAATTTTAAAAGTTATAGCCCTGCAAAGAAGGAAAACATCTCCATAGGCTTTCAACGGTGGCAGACTGGGTATATTGATGGATATAACCCATGGTCGCCCAATGTGTTAAGCAGACTTAATGATTTTAGAATATCATTAAGTCAACTATCCAGTTTGTTTTTATAGTGTAACGACGTTAAGCTACTTGAAGGAGAGAGAGACCGAGACTCGTTACGCGCAACGCTAGTCTGACTTGCGGAGCGCGCACTGCACTCCGTTGTCTCGGAATTTATCTTCGTAGTGAAGATTGATTTATATTGATTGAAAACCTTTATTTATCCCCAAGGGGAGATTCAGATGGCCATCACAGCATAACAGCCATTTAAAGAAGAGCTAAAATAGGGCTAAAATAGAGCTAAAAGTGGTGAATGGAAGAAAAGAAAAAGAAACTAGTCCAATCATGATGTTAATTAATTAATTAGTTACAGTCCACAACCCAGCTCCTCCAGACTACGGCAGTTAGCCGTCCTGGCCCTGCCTGGTTGTGGAGCCTGATTGCCACCCGCACAAAGGACTGCCCGAAGCGCTTTGTGGTATGTCGGGGGGGATAAGTCTGTGGCTAAACGTGGACCGCATTGCGGTCAGCTCATCATGGAGGGGTGGCAGTGGTTCTCAAGGATGGCGTACAGCTTCCTCCTCTGCCTCCCCTCTGGCCTCTGCCACCACCTCCAGACTGTCCGAGTCCGCTCCTATATGAAAACAGATTTATGAATAATTTTAGCTAGCTCGCTAACGTTACTGGGATTTCTTTTTTAAGCTTTCATGAGGGGCGGGGGGTCCCGTTGGCGGGGCGGGCCGTCCCTTCAAGGCAATGAACGAACGCTAAGGGGACCGGCAAGGGGAAACGCTGCTTGCACCAGAGATATTATAGGAAGATTCTATAGTCGAGTGTGCTGGAGCTTATGTGAAATGATGGAACATCAGCACAAGCAAAGACGGGCAGTGGTTCAACTCTCTCCGACAGAGCTGTGACAAATCATCATGTGCAGACTGCAGACCCTATAAATAACTGAAAGGAATTGACACAAATTACGAGCAAAAGCAAATACATTTAAAATATTGGGAAACCCAACTTTACAGATTTGTTACCAGCTAAATTGTTGTCAAGGACATGATTCGATTTCAATTATTGGGGTCACAATTTTATATAAAATCAATTCCCTATTCATCATGATTATTCTAAGATAAGATATTCCTTTATTGGGGAGATTTGTGCGTGATAGCAGGCAGCATGGGGAAGAGGAGGTGCAGGTATGGGCAGGGTAATAGTAGAAGGACACAAATATAGGCAATAAAATGAGATGAATATAAGAAAAGGCAATTTAATAGAATAGATTCTGCTATACGGTGGATGGTAGCTGCTGATATTTCAGTGGATTCTCCTCTTTCTTTTCTCTCAACACGTCCCGTGGACAGTAAGGCACTTTTAAGGGTACCGGCCGAATTACATCGGTACTACTACTACTTGAGTGTAATATACTAGAGAAGAGGGAGCCTGTTCCACAAATATTTATATATATTACCGTCTCATCTCTTGGGTCTTTGGAAAGGAGGTCAAAGGAGTTTGATAATATTTACTGAGGATGGGCAGATAATGTTGACATTTAACCATTTAAAAAATATAACACATGATCATGCGATTTATTTTGTGAGGTGTGATACAACGATAAATGTTCTAAATAAATAACAATGTTGAAATTGAGACGTTTTGACTTATGTTTTACAATTCCTTTGTTATTACAGAGAGTAAGACTACAGATGGAAATGAGCTTCTGCTAAATCTGGTGCAAACATGTTTTCATGTGACAATGATTAATGTGCACATTGTCTATAAATACATTTTAAAAAGTAAAGACCGAAAAATAAAATCCCAATACCAAATTCCAGGAACTGGTACAGGTATTGGTTCAAATGTGAACGGTACCCAACCCTAGCCATCGAGTCAGAGGCATGAATGGATACAGCATGACGTGAGTTTCTTTACCAAGAACAAGCTAGTAGCCTTGTTGAGATGTGATGAGTGCAGTGAAAGTGGCATTGGATGAAAAAAATTATGGGAAAAGATTGTGTGCTGGAAGCATTGATAGTGAGTTTACAGAGTTGTTTCGGATTGTAATGCGGCAGAGATGCAGGGCGTATACGTACTACTGCATACGTACTACATTACTTTTCTTTACGACCCCAACACTGGCCAACATATGTCCGACCACGCTCTCCTAAAGCTTGCTGTCTTGTCAGAGGTTTTGAGTCTCTTGCTGAATGAGATGTGTGTTGTTTTGAGCTGCTACCTCTTGTAACGCTATCACTTTCACGCCCTGTTTCAGGAGAACTGAATCCTCCCTTGACTGCAGCATGGTTTCTCTCACTCTCTCTCTCTCTTCTCTCTTCTCTCTTCTCTCTTCTCTCTCTCCTCTCTCTCCCTCCCTCCAGCTTCCGATTAAGGCGGGAGCTGCGGGACACCAGAACACCCACACCAAAGTCAGCACAGAGCACAACAAGGAGTGTCTCATCAACATCTCCAAGTACAAGTTCTCCCTCGTCATCAGTGGCCTCACCAACATCCTCAAAAATGTCAACAACATGGTGAGTGGTCTTCCAACTCTGACGTTTGACCGGCTGGTTAACGGGTCGGGCAGTGATCTTCCAACTCTGACGTTTGACCGTCTGGTTAACGGGTCGGGCAGTGATCTTCCAACTCTGACGTTTGACCGTCTGGTTAACGGGTCGGGCAGTGATCTTCCAACTCTGACGTTTGACCGTCTGGTTAACGGGTCGGGCAGTGATCTTCCAACTCTGACGTTTGACCGGCTGGTTAACGGTTCGGGCAGTGATCTTCCAACTCTGACGTTTGACCGGCTGGTTAACGGTTCGGGCAGTGATCTTCCAACTCTGGCTTAAAGAGTGCTGCTTATTTACAATGTGCTGTAAATGTCATTCTAGAAAGCATTTCATTGGATGTTAAATTAGTACACGCCCCCGTGTGCAGGATGACTCGCCAACATTTAAACATTTTCCACGAAATGACAAAACTCTAAAATACCATTACGAAAACCTACAAAATAACTTTTGTCATTGTTGGGACAGATACTGGCGTATAGGTGACGATCAGCGAAGACATTGTGTGATAAAAGAACTTAAACCTATTTACATTCCATGGACTTTGAGGTTCCTTCCTCTTAAGTTCCTCCGGCTCACCTCCGCTTGCACCGCTTGGAAAAGATCTGTGGAGATTAGTCAAATTAGTTCAGGGACATTTAAAAACGGTCTCGGGTAGACATTCCAGTGTCTCCCTAGAACACGGATGGACACTTTTCTCTGATCAGATCTTCGTGATCACGGTTCAATGAACAGACCAATGTTCCCTGCAGACTCTTGACCCTGCATATTGGTCCTCACATTGAACAGGAACGTGCAACAGACCACTCGGTGCACTGGCAACTCACACAAGATGACATGACTGTTATTTATTTCACCTGCATGCTTAGTTGATACAATCTAATTGTAAGAGATTTGCTGGAAAAAACAATTGCAGTTTATAATAGCATTTAGGTCTGTCACGATTCGATGTCATCGACTATGAAATTCCGGCGATTCGCATATTAATGATTGACGCATCGTATTGTTAATTGTATGTGCCTTTTGCGGTAGAAATGGCAGACGTTGAAAGTCGTAACATGCGCAACGTGTAATCTAACTAATGCGCAGTGAATCACATTCAAAATATAAATAACTTCTCTTAACCCACTATCCGTGATTTCTGCCTAGAGCCAGGACTCTCATTTGATAACTTCCATGTTTCACTCCAGCGGGAAGGGAGGGGCTGGGCCCGATACCGATACCCCCACCTTAAAGGAACACTCCAACATTTTGGGAAATTAGCTTATTTAACATCTTCCCTGGAGTTAGACAAGAAGATACATACCTTTTTTGTCTCTCTGCATGCATTAGGCTTAGGGAACGCCTGGACCGTTAGCCTAGCTTAGCTTCATCACTGGAAGTGGGTAGTGATGCACGATATATCGGCCGCCAATATAATATCGGCCGATATGGCCGTTTTTTTTACACATCGGTATCGGTCCGATATCAAGATAGGGCCGATTTTTTTTTTTTTTTTTTATAAATCTTTTTTTCTTTTTCTTTTTACATGTTTTGGCCTTAAATAGTTTCAAAATATCAGTCATTTCTGAAAATAAGTTACAAAAGTAAAGAAATTATGCGTTTTGGAAAATAGCTCTTTATTTGATTATCATAAAGTGTTTTCTATACAGAGATATCGACATCGGTAAATATCGGTATCGGCCAGAACAGCAATATTAATATCGGTTATCGGTATCGGCCACAATTTTCACATCGGTGCATCACTAGAAGTGGGTCATACATTTACCCGAGTTCCCTAGAGTCGCGAAATACACTCGAAATACAACTCCAAAACGTTCCTGTAAACATGTTGTGAGCTGTGTATTTACCACGTGGAGAAATAAAAAATTATTTAATTCGACATTTCCGTTTTCTAAGCAGATATGGCAAAGTAAAATATATTGTTGGTTTCCTGTTGGTTGTCAGTTTGGCCATGGGTAGGTAGGGAATTTATTTTATTTAATTTTTTTATTTTATTCTTTCCCACGGCGACTATGGATAGGGAATTTCTTTATTTAATTAAAATGTTCACAACAACATGGATGCATGTACTCTGCCAGCATGTTTAATATCCATAATACTAAATGTTTGACTAAGATTTCTATGAAACTTTATTCTTTTTTTAATAATGTTTTTTAAAAACTCATAAAATATATTGGGTCGCACCTAAATCGGCAGGGTCGGTCGGCAACCGGAAACCAACTATTAATTTTGTTAGGCCTATACTCGGAATTTCTTTTTGCCTAACCACTCCTGTCTGGGCGCAGTGATTTCACATCACCAGTGCTACTTTTTCTAACATCGAGGTCAGTGTTGTATTCTCACCCTGCAGCCCAGGTACCTCACTCTGCTCTCACCCACCTGGTGACTGGGAGACTCTGGGAGACTTGTGTGACTGGGAGACTCGTGTGACTTGTGTGACTGGGAGACTCGTGTGACTTGGAGACTTGTGTGTCTGGGGGACTTGTGTGACTGGGAGACTTGTGTGACTGGGAGACTTGTGTGACTTGTGTGACTTGGAGACTTGTGTGACTGGGAGACTTGTGTGTCTGGGAGACTTGTGTGACTTGGAGACTTGTGTGACTGGGAGACTTGTGTGTCTGGGAGACTTGTGTGACTTGGAGACTTGCGTGTCTGGGAGACTTGTGTGACTTGGAGACTTGTGTGACTGGGTGACTTGTGTGACTGGGAGACTTGTGTGACTTGTGTGACTTGGAGACTTGTGTGACTGGGAGACTTGTGTAACTGGGAGACTTGTGTGACTGGGAGACTTGTGTGACTGGGAGACTCGTGTGACTTGTGTGACTTGGAGACTTGTGTGACTGGGAGATTTGTGTGACTTGTGTGACTTGGAGACTTGTGTGACTGGGAGACTTGTGTGACTTGGGAGACTTGTGACTTGGAGACTTGTGTGACTTGGAGACTTGTGAACCTGAACCTAGAAATGAATAATGTGGTGTTATGATCAGGGCTGAAGTTGAATAAAAGATTGTATTTTTTTTAGTGCTGTCAGGCGATTAAAAAAATTAATCTAATTAATTACAGGATTTGTAATTAATTAATCTAATTAATCGCATTTTAATCGCATTACCATTTTATGCCTCATATTCTATATTCTATAATCATATTTCAAATTGCATGTGTCCGGATGGCAGAATTCAGTACTGTATCTACAAAACCTTCTGTTTAATCATCTTCCATCTATTAATTTGCTTAGATTTTTCAGGTCTGGTCAATTTGAGCATGGTGTTATTCACAGTCAAAGATAAAAAAAAATGTATCGATATTCTCATTTGGTTCATTACAATTTACTCAAAATAAAATTTTCATTCAATCATTCACCGCGCAGATTGATTGATTGAATGAAAATGTTATTAACAGATTGCAGAATGGGTACAATACAGTACGGCTCAATACACACAATTGTTAAGGGAATGCAGACCAGAGAAAGACTTTCGTCTTGTTTACATCAGGGTCCCCCATTTTCTATTCATAATGAATTGTAAGTAAGGGTGCAACTTGCACCGTGCAATCCATTCTTTGTGGATCTAGCCCAGAGTATTTCTGACACTGGGAATACATTCCCTGAGATACATAGATGTCCCTAGAATCAGATACCAAGAACATGCAAATGGACCATATTAAAAAAAAAATCTGTAAATGTGTATTCTACATGCTTATGGAATGAATGAGATACAAAAAAAATATTATTATTAAAAGATTTGCTGTGTAATTAATTAATCTAATTAACGCGATAAACTGACAGCCCTAATTTTTTTCAATCTGACATTACAAAAAAACTGAAAATCCATCAAAATCAGTGTTGTTGCTAATCATACATTATGCTAAATGCTAGCCTGTTTTTTAACAATAATTTGTGATGCCATCACAAACACTGGCATTTAAAGGGTACAAATAAAAAAAAATCCTGCACCAGAATGCAGGAAATGAAGTCTTTGTAACAAAAAGAATCCTGGTCTGCAAAGTGGCCTGATTGGGGCTATATTTCGCACTATATTTCCTGGCCTGAATGATTTCCCCAGTCCGGCCCTGGTTAAAAGCCTCCAATGCTTATTAGTGTGTGTGTTTGAATGTTTGCATGTTTCAACCATACATTTCCAGTTATATAAAAAAAATAATAATAATAAAAAAATAATAATGATAAAAGAATAATAATTTTTTACCTCATAATAGTGGGGGTCGCGACTCTCTCACACGGTTATTTCGGGGGTCGCGGCCTGAAAACTTGGGGAACCCCTCTATAGCAATTAACCCCCCCCCCCCCAAAAAAAAGTTTGTTCTGCATATTTTTGGAAATGTGGGTTGAAATTAAATGCAGAGTACTCACAGAGTGATCATTCAGTATGTTCTGTGTCTCCAAGCACCCCCCAAAGGTTCCTGAACTTTGGAAACGTCCAGAAAGAGTTCCTGAAAAAGTCTTTATTTTCGGGGGAAGGTTCCTGCGGTGCAAATGCGGCTCTAGACTTTCTACCAAGTGAAATCTCCTTATTTTGAACAGTGTCTTGATGACTTGTTGTGTCCTTTCCTCTTCTCTCCCTGTGTAGCGGATATTCGGGGAGGCTGCGGAGAAGAACCTCTACCTCTCACAGCTCATCATCCTGGACACACTGGAGAAGTGCCTGGCAGGGGTGAGGATCCTATCAATCATCGAACAAATAAATATATTAAAGTAGATATTCAGAATGATTTATAAAAATGGTTGACGTTATATCATTATCGGCTTGGGTATAGATAATCATATTGAACTCCACACCCCTACGCAGAGCTGCCTGCCTGTAGGCTGCACAGCCTGCAAAACATTTCTGTCTTATTACTGTAACAAAAACAGACCTCCACAACCAAATTAGTTTGAAAGTAAATCCGGTAAAGACTACACGATTTCAGCCCTGATTTGCGCTCGCTGATGAGTGATTGAGTCGTGTAGTGTGAACAGCACAGTGATTGAGTTGTCATGTGAACAGCAGTGTAGTGTGAACAGCACAGTGATTGAGTTGTGTAGTGTGAACAGCACAGTGATTGAGTTGTGTAGTGTGAACAGCACAGTGATTGAGTCATGTAGTGTGAACAGCACAGTGATTGAGTCATGTAGTGTGAAAAGCACAGTGATTGAGTTGTGTAGTGTGAACAGCACAGTGATTGAGTTGTGTAGTGTGAAAAGCACAGTGATTGAGTTGTGTAGTGTGAAAAGCACAGTGATTGAGTTGTCATGTGAACAGCAGTGTAGTGTGAACAGCACAGTGATTGAGTCGTGTAGTGTGAACAGCACAGTGATTGAGTCGTGTAGTGTGAACAGCACAGTGATTGAGTCGTGTAGTGTGAACAGCACAGTGATTGAGTTGTGTAGTGTGAACAGCACACTGATTGAGTCGTGTAGTGTGAACAGCACAGTGATTGAGTCGTGTAGTGTGAACAGCACAGTGATTGAGTCGTGTAGTGTGAAAAGCACAGTGTGCATATGATTTGTAAAGTCATGTAGTGTGTGTGCTGCTTAACATGGTCGCAGAAATGAAAAGCAATAGGTTCCACGGTGCACACACCCTGCTCACGCTGTGTGTCCTGGGCCTTTAAAGTAGACTAAAGAAGATATGGGGACAATCAATACAACATTATTTATTCAATAAGTTTAAAATACTGTGAGTATAAGTAGTAGCTGTTAGTTGACTTCCTCTTTGGGCAGACATGTTTGACCGTGGAACATCGTTCAGCTCGTAGGAGTATGATTGAACTCCATGCTGTTGGGAAGTGTGGTACGGTATTAAAGCTGTAACCTTCACATGACATTCTCAAATATTTTAGTAATAATTTTGCGTGAAATCTGACTTAAAGGTCACATGTTATGCGGCGGCTGGGTGGCGCAGCGGTCTAAGCACTCGTCACCAACGCGTGAGACACCGGTATCGAATCCGGCTGTCAGCGTTGCCTCCGGCTTGGGCCGGCCGTCATACTGACTGAATTGGCAGAGTCAGCGGGAGGGGAGTCGATGGGTGGTGTGAGCCTCCTACACGTTACACCTCGCCAATGAGAGTCCGCGCTGGCAGGTGAAAAGAAGTGGCTGGCTGACTCCGCATATATCGGAGGGGACATGCGATAGATTCTTCAACCCTCCCTACGACCGACCAGTGCACATGCGAGCAACGATTAAGACTGGAGGGGGGAATTGGCACGACTAAATTGGGATGGGAGAAAAAACTGAAAAGTGGATAAAAAAAAGGTCACATGTTATGGAAAAACTCACTTTTCCTGTGCTTGTGCACGTACATTTGGGTCTCTGATGGGGCGATTAACACCCACACTAAAATACGTGAGTCCAATTTGTCTGGGCTGCCTAGGTCAGAAAACATGCGATTCAACAAGCCATTCAGATTTGCCTCTCCGTCAAACCTCAATCTGGGATCATTGGTAACACGCAGTCCTTGAATTTTGTGTGCATGTGAATAACGTACGTGTACAAAGCGGTGGCTTGCTCGTAAACCTTCTCGTGTTCCACCAAACAGTTATCTAAAATATGTTTCTGACAACATCTTGGGCGAGGAATAAGACATGCAATTGCTGGATCTTACCTCCTGATCTGCAACGCCTAGTTTGACAGTTTGATCTGAATTTCCTGAGCCAGACGTGCCGGAGTTCATGTGCAGTTTTGGCAGCTCATTTGTATTTAAAGCTATAGACACAGGACTGAAACAGAGGAGTATAGAGGCTGCTAGAATGAGAACAGGACTGAAACAGGGTTATAGAGGCTGCTAGAATGAGAACAGGACTGAAACAGAGGGGTATAGAGGCTGCTATAATGAGAACAGGACTGAAACAGAGTGGTATAGAGGCTGCTATAATGAGAACAGGACTGAAACAGAGGGTTAGATGCTGCTAGACTGAGAACAGGACTGAAATAGAGGAGTATAGAGGCTGCTAGACTGAGAACAGGACTGAAACAGAGGGGTAGAGAGGCTGCTAGACTGAGAACAGGACTGAAACAGAGGGGTATAGAGGCTGCTAGACTGAGAACAGGACTGAAACAGAGGAGTATAGAGGCTGCTAGACTGAGAACAGGACTGAAACAGAGGAGTATAGAGGCTGCTAGACTGAGAACAGGACTGAAACAGAGGAGTATAGAGGCTGCTAGACTGAGAACAGGACTGAAACAGAGGGGTGTAGAGGTTGCTAGAATGTACGTATACTCTTAGTGGTATTTTCAGCAAACAACTCCAAAGACATGTTTTGGGGACCTCAGAGACCTGCAGTATATTAACTTGTTGAAAAGGAGTATGTGACCTTCTTAAAGGGAGAACCCACCATAATTTATTTTTGAATATTAACACGTCTCTCCTTAAGCTAAATACCAGAGATGAGATTCTAGTGATGATGTCATCAATAGATAAATCCTGGAGCTGCTCCATAGACCCTGAATGCTGAAGCTCTTAGGCCACTGTGACGGTAACCCATGTAGGGGTGGGAATCACCAGTTTCATCATGATACGATACGATATCGATTCTTTGGACAACGATACGATATTTGCCGATATCACAAAGTCTCTCACGATACAATACCATTAGATTAGATTCAGGTGCCTGCAATCGATATGAGATGATATCATATGCCCATTTAACACAATCAGTAACATTTAGATCAACTAAAAAAAGGTAACGAAAATATCATTTGACATTTGTATTTTTGAGCTCTTCCAGACATTTAAAGGAAAATCAATCTATTGTTTTTAATACAAATAGACCTCCTGTTCACTGTAAAGTGCCACGTTTTGATATATTGAGCTTTAAACTTTAAGCTCAATTTTTTGGAACTCAAAACTCAACCTAAAACCCCTCCCTACCTCCCTCTCCCAAACCGTTCCTACAACAATTTGTTGATGTTGCATGATCATGTATAGGCCTACATTTATTATGTATTATATTGTTTATGTTTAAATAACATTTAAACATCAAACTCCTCTGACCTCATCTGGTCTTTCCAAAGACACGCGCACACACACACACAGAAAGGGAGAATGCTATGCTGTAACGTCTACACACACGGAGCTACTGCTGTTGTTCTTGGGCGGATATGAGACTCGCCACAGGATTTTCAAAATAAGAGTATCGATATGAATCGATCTTATTACATTGCATCGATCCGATTCGATCGTTGATAATTACATCGATGTATCGATCTGGATCGATGTATCGTCCCACCCCTAAACCCATGGTGGTTTGGTTTCACTGGGATATGGGCACATGTTCAGCTTCAGAGCTGTAAGCCCTACGTTTAACCCTTTCACTACCACACTGCCAAAGGGTTAACCCTTTCACTGTGACAATACAGAAGGTTAACACTTTCACTACCACACGGTAGTGAAAGTGTTAACCTTCTGTAGTGTGGTAATAAACTAACCTACACTGTAACACGCAACACTTGATGAACATTGTTACTCAGCTGATAGAGTTGTACCCTTCTTGCTGTCTTGTCGTACAGAACTTGTAAGTCGCTTTGGATAAAAGCGTCAGCTAAATGACTAAATGTAAATGTAAATGTAAATGGTAGTGAAAGGGCTAAATACAACTGATTTGGATTTAGTAGCTCAAACACAAAGTCTTATGAGTTTACAAAGTCCAGTCATCGTCCATGGACCAACCACTTGATGACATCACAGAGAAACCCATCTTCTTCCATTCATCTGCATTACTCGAACGCCTCTGAAACGGAAGCCAGGGGCCAGCTCTCATTTCAAGCTTGGAGAGACAGCTGTCTATGTTAAGATATTGACCCAACTGTCATTGGAATGGAACATGCTGTTTTAGTTTGGATTTCCCCTTAATATTTTATTATTATTATCATCTATTTTTTTTTATTTAACCTTTATTTAATTAGGCA
Organism: Notolepis coatsorum; assembly: GCF_963971535.1. Lineage (NCBI taxonomy): Eukaryota > Metazoa > Chordata > Actinopteri > Aulopiformes > Paralepididae > Notolepis > Notolepis coatsorum. Next base: position 240,343,326 of record NC_140165.1, on the reverse strand, counting down.
GGTCAATTTAGAACAAATTCTTATTTACAATGACGGCCTGGCGAGAGGACAAAAGGACCTCTTGAAGAAGGATAACTGGGAAAGGGGACAAAAATTATAATATTACTACAATTAAATGGAAAAGAGACATACGATACATACATCACAGAGGTAAGGGAAATAAAACAAACAACCAAATAAAATTACAAGGTATGTAATACATGAAGCAAAACAGTGAAATGACTCATTCATTTCGATAAAAAAATTGTGAATGACGATATCAAAACCCGACAATACAACAGATAGATGACATACACAGTAACTATCTGCTCTACTTCCTACTCCAGGCGTACTCCTGGTTCTCCTGTCTTCATGTTCTGATTTTAAGCCACGGTTTGACCCAGAACACAGCGTACTGTATGCACATCCACAATGACCTTAGCTCAAACGGTGGGTAAACATGATACCCAAATACTGAAGTAAATAAAAAGTAAGGAACACGTCGCAGATCTCGCCCCCAGTAACACATCCGTTTCAGCTCCGTTTCCCACCCGGCTGCAACGTGAAGCAACCAATATCTGTCAGCCTATTATGAGTTAACCTCTGACATCTTCTCCTGTAGGACATTCCTCAGATTCCTCTATTGTCCCCCCCCCCAAACCTCCCCGTGTCTCTTTACCACCTCGTTAAGACCCTGTCTCTCTATGATAATCCAGCCCATCCACCCCCCCCCCCCCCCCACTTTGACTTCTAAGTGGCACCGATTCAAAGGCGCCTCGCCGTGGAAAGCCTGGGGCGCGTGTGGAAGTGGGTCCTCAAGCCTCCGAAGCTCATCTTTCCTCATTCATCCGCGTTTACTTGAAAGCCTCCGAAACAAAAGCCAGAAGTTATTGAACGTCTCTGTTCTGCCTCTCAGCGTTCGCCCAGACACTCTGGTAATGTACTTAAAGCTGCCATCGACCCCGCTCTCTCCCGGCCCCCTGCGAGATGTGCCTCGGCGGCCCCAGATTGCATTCGCAGGTGTTTCCTCGACTTGAGTTAGTGCGGCGCTCTGCCTCCGATGGGAGCCGCGGCCGGCTTCCTGTGTAGGTTTTTTTCATTAGAGCGCACCGTCGGATGGGATCCAGCTGCTCCGCTGTACACATGGACACATGGGGACATGTTTCAGATGCTTTTCTTCCCTCAGTGCTCCATGTCTTTTGTCTTTCTCTGGAAAACAAATCAAGATACTTTTATTTTTTTTTATCCGGCACTGACTAGTCATTTTTATGAGATGTTCACTGTTTTGAAAGTATACAGTTTTGCTTTTCTTTGGGAGGGGGGCGACAGGAGGTAGAGCGATCGTCTGGTAATCTGAAGGTTCCCGGTTCAATTCCGGCTCCTCCCCAGCCAGCGTGTCGAAGTGTCCTTGAGCAAGACGCTTAACCCCTAACTGCTCCCGATGAGCAGGTTGGCACCTTGCATGGTTGCCTCCGCCGTCGGTGTGTGGGTGAATCTGAGGCATAAGTTGTAAAGTGCTTTGGATAAAAGCCAGTAAATGCAGCGCTATATAAAGGCAGCGCTATATATAATGCCGTGCTATGTAAATGCCGTGCTATGTAAATGCAGCGCTATATAAAGGCAGCGCTATATATAATGCCGCACTATGTAAATGCCGTGCTATGTAAATGCAGCGCTATATAAATTCACTATACAGTGTTTCCCCTGAAAGAAAATTCAGCAGCGGTGCTGTGCCTCTATGGGGGTCCGGGGGCATGTCCCCCTGGAACTTTTTTCTCTTTTTACATTTTAAAGTTAAATGCATCAATCTGGTGCACTTTGAGAGCAAAATAAAGAGGCTATCTATGATGAACTTTGTGCTCAAAACACAAAATCGACTAGACTGCAGTGCTTTCTCCCTGCAGCCTTTTCCTCAGGTCAGTCTTTTACATTAAGCACCCCCACAGCCCAAATGAAATGATAAAAAAATAGTCTAGTTCATAGCAGCGGCGGTCCTAATTCCGCTGCTGAAGGCATATAGGGGAAACACTGCTATATAAAGGCAGCACTATATAAAGGCAGCGCTATATAAAGACAGCGCTATATAAATGCAGCGCTATATAAAATCAGTGCTATATAAAATCAGTGTATAAATCCCACGTGGTAACCGTGAACCAGTAGTGCCACTGAGCAAGGCACTAGACTCCATCCACTGTGTGTGAAACGGATACAAATCATTGTCAAATCATTCACTGCATGTGAAGATAGCGCTGAACAATTAATAGACATTTGTATCAAAATCACAATATGGGCTGGTAGTGCAATATCCACATCGCGGGAGGCTGCTATATCTGTAAATGTGTGTCAAAATACCGTTCTAAATTTAAGTATTTAGTGACGTTGCAGAGAACTTATTTCAGCCCTAATGTGAAACTGTGGTGTGAGTTGCTACTCATTGCATTCCATAATAGATCTTCTAGCCACGTTGTTTGGCGGCTGTCCATTCCTTTAGTCGTTTTTCATCCGTCAGTGAGATGGTAGAATGTAGGCTGTGGGCTTTGACCTCAGTCTAACAGCTACAGTCTCCAGAGGCATGGCTCCTAGTACTACTACAGTCTAACAGCTACAGTCTCCAGGCGCAGGGCTCCTACTACAGTCTAACAGCTACAGTCTCCAGAGGCATGGCTCCTAGTACTACTACAGTCTAACAGCTACAGTCTCCAGGCGCAGGGCTCCTACTACAGTCTAACAGCTACAGTCTCCAGGCGCAGGGCTCCTACTACTACAGTCTCCACAGGGGTCAGCAACCTTTTTGACATGAAGTGCCTGTTTGAAATATAGTTGTAACTAGTGTGCCTCAACAATATTCCATGCATCGTAAAAAACATTTCTCATAATCAGGTATTTTTAATGATAATTTTTACATTATTATATCATTATTGTTATTGTTATTATTAACAATATTATTATGATGGTTGTATCAACCCTAAATCTGAGTTGGGGCGGGGGTGCAATGCAGACAAACAGTTTTGCTTTACTGAGCTCCGTTATCTGGGGGCTGTAGTTGGTCACTTTAAGCTGCACACCGGAGCATCTTTTAATCCAGCTGTTTGCTGTTCTCTGATATTTTCTGACATTTCGTTGATGCGTCGCTCGACACTTCAAGCTGACATGGGGATATCTTTTATCCTTGATTTGATTGTCTCTTTGTTTGGCAAGCCTTCAAACAAAACATCTGAGCTACAGAGAAAAGCCTCCTTGATATACTCGACTTAAAAAAAATAACCTGTGGGAGGATTTCAACAAGATAAATGTGACAACAGTGCAAAATATTTCACTATAATATTTCAAAGCAAAACATTTATTTTTAATTTAAAAAATGTTATGCTGCCCCCTGTGCCAATGAAAATGCCCCTGTGTGCCTATCCAGGCACGCGTGCCTAGGGTTGCCTACCCCTGGTCTAACAGCTACAGTCTCCAGGTGCAGGGCTCCTACTACTACAGTCCAACAGCTACAGTCTCCACGTGCAGGGCTCCTACTACTACAGTCCAACAGCTACAGTCTCCACGTGCAGGGCTCCTACTACTAGTCTAACAGCTACAGTCTCCAGACGCAGGGCTCCTACTACTAGTCTAACAGCTACAGTCTCCAGACGCAGGGCTCCTACTACTACAGTCCAACAGCTACAGTCTCCACGTGCAGGGCTCCTACTACTACAGTCCAACAGCTACAGTCTCCAGACGCAGGGCTCCTACTACTAGTCCAACAGCTACAGTCTCCAGACGCAGGGCTCCTACTACTACAGTCCAACAGCTACAGTCTCCACGTGCAGGGCTCCTACTACTACAGTCCAACAGCTACAGTCTCCAGACGCAGGGCTCCTACTACTAGTCTAACAGCTACAGTCTCCAGACGCAGGGCTCCTACTACTACACAAACTACACTAGCCATCATTTTGTCTATTGATGGGAAAAGTTGGATGACAAAACTGATCACACACGGCCTTCTCGCTAACCCTGATCCTCATCTCTGTCTCCAGCAGCGACACACAGACCTCACTAACCCTGATCCTCATCTCTGTCTCCAGCGACACACAGACCTCACTAACCCTGATCCTCATCTCTGTCTCCAGCGACACACAGACCTCACTAACCCTGATCCTCATCTGTCTCCAGCAGCGACACACAGACCTCACTAACCCTGATCCTCATCTCTCTCTCCAGCGACACACAGACCTCACTAACCCTGATCCTCATCTCTGTCTCCAGCAGCGACACACAGACCTCACTAACCCTGATCCTCATCTCTGTCTCCAGCGACACACAGACCTCACTAACCCTGATCCTCATCTCTGTCTCCAGCAGCGACACACAGACCTCACTAACCCTGATCCTCATCTCTCTCTCCAGCAGCGACACACAGACCTCACTAACCCTGATCTTCATCTCTGTCTCCAGCAGCGACACACAGACCTCACTAACCCTGATCCTCGTCTCTCTCTCTCTCTGCGTCTCCAGCAATCGAAGGACTGCTTGCGTCTGGATGAGACCATGCTGGTGAAACAGCTCCTGCCGGAGATCTGCCACTTCATCCACACGTACCGCGAGGGCCACCAGCACGCGGCCGAGCTGCGCACCTCGGCCTCGGGGGTGCTGTTCTCCCTCAGCTGCAACAACTTCAACGCCGTCTTCAGCCGCATCTCCACCAGGTAACGACCGGAGCGGAGAACCTGTCGGTGACGGACGGACGGACGGTCGGGAGGAGTTGGGGGTTGTTAGTTTCAACCGGAGGGGGGAGTTGTTCAGTGCCGCTGGTACTTTTTACATAGACTCCGAACGTATGAAAACTGTGGAGAAGCAGTATCCTTGAGCAAGACACTTAACCCCTCCAGATGAGCAGGTTGGCACCTCGCATGGTTGCCTCCGCCTTCGGTGTGTGAATGTGAGGCACAAGTTGTAAAGCTCTTTGGATAAAAGCTGCTGTATAAATGCAGTCCATATAGGGTTGGGTACCGTTTGATACATTTGAACCGATGCCAGTTCCTGGAATCCGGTATCTGTACCCAGCGGTACCTTTTTTTCCGGTACATAACTCTTTCTGTAATACCAATTTCTTTAATTTAAGTTGTAAAAAAATAAATCAAAATTTCTCAATTTCAACATTGTTATTTATTTAGAACATTTTGTTATTTATTGTTGTAGAAAAAGAAAGCAATACGCTTGGACCAGCACTCACAGATTTTGGTTATTTAATGGCGTAACACACCACACAAAATAAATCGCGTGATCATGTATTATGTTTTTAAATGTTTTAAATATCAACATTATCTCTCCAGCCAAAGACCCAAGAGATGGGGCAGTAATATATATATATATATTTGTGGAACAGGCTCCCTCTTGTCTAGTAATATTACACTTGTATACTATGTAAAGATACTGAAATGTTGTGCCGATTTGATCTAGCGTGAATCGGTACTCGCCATTAAAATGACAGAGTTTGGTACCCAACCCTAAGTGCGTATGTGTGTGTGACGTTGTCCTCTCCCTCCCTCCAGGCTCCAGGAGCTGACGGTGTGCTCGGAAGACACGGTGGACGTCCACGACATAGAGCTGATGCAGTACATTAACGTGGACTGCTCCAAACTCAAGAGGCTGCTGCAAGGTTGGCCCCCGATTGCGATGAATGCGTGGCTCGCCCGACAAAAAAGATGATTAATTTCGAATGAGAGAATCCGTTTTCCGACGCGTCATTGCGTTGGCCGCGCATTGCTTCGCGTTTCGGCTCTCGCATATGTTGGATTTGCTTGTGCGTTGGAACATGTGCATAAGCCGAACCAGATGTTCGCTAGCCGTCTGCTGTGTTGTCATCACGGGGAAATCATTTTGTCAATGAATCAAAGTGGCAAATAAAAGTGAAAGAAAGAAAGCGCTACAGTCTTCCCCAGAGTCGGACAAGAAGATGGATACAAGTTCCCTCTCTGTGCGTTCAGTAGAAAGCTATCCGGCTGCAGGCTAGCCTAGCTTAGCACAAATGAGTGGAAGCGGATACGGACCACTAGCCTAGCTGTTGGCCAAAAACACCCCTCCCGGATTTTTAAGCTAGGCTAGTGGTCCGTGTCTGCTTTCATTCATTTGTGCTAAGCTAGGCCTTTCCAATAATGTTGGCGTGTTCCTTTAAGTTGAGACGCCATAATCAAAGTTTTACCAAGCAGCAACGTTTTAGGCTGGATATGAATTACATGTTTCCATTGGACCCTTGGACTCTGCATGTACTTTGCAATAAAACAATAAAAACGCAGTATGCATGCACGCAATGTAACCGCGGCTTTAGGCCCTCACACACTACATCAGGTAAACTATCAGGCAGAATTTTCCTAAATGATGATGTGCTCACTGCAATGGTGTTTTTCTTTTCTCTTTCTTTTCAGAAACCGTATTGAAGTTCAAAACTCTAAAGAAGCCTGCACAGCTGGCTGTCATTAACAGTTTAGAAAAGGTATTGTTGTCCAGTGAAGTCGGCCTAGTTGACCTCAAGCCCCGCCCCCTTTTCTTGATCCTCCAATCACGTCTCGTCGCATCCCTCGGACAAACGGGGATGCAACTGTTGTGATTGGAGGATCAAGAAAAGGAGGGCGGGGCTTGAGATAGGTCAGTTGTGATGGTTTGGCATATTCACTTATCCCGCTTACTATATTTCCAGCTTAGTACAATGTTATTCTATTGTGTTATTGTGTTATATGTATAGTTTATTCCATGGATAGGTACATTTAAGCCAATCGAATTCTTGGAAAGGTCAACGATTGCTGTAGAGTTAAATGCTAATAATAATAGTATAGTAAGGAGTTATTGGAAGCATTGTAAAGCACCAAGATAGCTGAGGAACATTACACTGCGGTGCTCTTTGTGGGAGACGTTGCTCTTTCATGTGCTGCTGGGTCTGTCTATATAGAGGTTAGAGGTCACCGTTCTAATACATGCTGTTGTCTTTCCTCAGGCGTTTTGGAACTGGGTAGAGAACTACCCAGATGAGTTCACCATGCTCTACCAGAGGCCACAGACAGACATGGCAGGTGGGTACTGATGACTTCGTCTCGCATAGCCAGACCCCTCTCCACACTATGTTAGCGCTGTACCAGACCTCTCTCCACACTATGTTAGCGCTGTGCCAGACCTCTCTCCACACTATGTTAGCACTGTACCAGACCTCTCTCCACACTATGTTAGCACTGTGCCAGACCTCTCTCCACACTATGTTAGCACTGTACCAGACCTCTCTCCACACACTATGTTAGTGCTGTGCCAGACCTCTCTCCACACTATGTTAGCTCTGTGACAGACCTCTCTCTCCACACTATGTTAGCACTGTGTCAGACCTCTCTCCACACTATATTAGCACTGTGCCAGGCCTCTCTCCACACTATATTAGCGCTGTGACAGACCTCTCTCCACACTATGTTAGTGCTGTGACAGACCTCTCTCCACACTATGTTAGCGCTGTGACAGACCTCTCTCCACACTATATTAGCTCTGTGACAGACCTCTCTCCACACTATGTTAGTGCTGTGACAGACCTCTCTCCACACTATATTAGCACTGTGACAGACCTCTCTCCACACTATATTAGCACTGTGACAGACCTCTCTCCACACTATATTAGCACTGTGACAGACCTCTCTCCACACTATATTAGCACTGTGCCAGACCTCTCTCCACACTATATTAGCACTGTGCCAGACCTCTCTCCACACTATATTAGCACTGTGACAGACCTCTCTCTACACTATGTTAGCGCTGTGCCAGACCTCTCTCTACACTATGTTAGTGCTGTGCCAGACCTCTCTCCACACTATATTAGCACTGTGACAGACCTCTCTCTACACTATGTTAGCGCTGTGCCAGACCTCTCTCTACACTATGTTAGTGCTGTGCCAGACCTCTCTACACTATATTAGCGCTGTGTCTGCGCCGGAGAGAGAGGTCTGACTGAACCTGTTATCATTCTGGTATAGGGGGGGAAAATGCTCTGGTTTGTTTGTATTTCTTTTAAACCAATCACAATGAGCCTGGGCGGTGCTAAGCCCAGGATGCAGTGACGGTGTCCTTGCAAAATAGTGTCTCAGGTAGCAGAAGGGGAGGAGAATTATGGCTGAAATAGTCGGCCAATGGAAGCTTATACCCACATTGTCATAGCAGCGATCCAGACTACTGATCACTTAACTAAAGCTGGATTCCCATTCTAGACCAGATTTCCAGTTATGGAAAACCTGGAAAATCTACCAAATATCCTGAAAATAATCGTATGTTGTCCTGGAAACTTTTAATAGTATTTGAGCCCATAGGTGTGTATTTAGTTTGAAACTCAACTCTTGGTAGGATTGTAGCAGTGCCGCCCAATTTGGGGCCTGAGGGCCAAGTTTGAGCCAGACTCCATTTGTTTTGGTAACCATGGTATTGGACAAGCTCATGCTTATTCTCCTCTTATTTAAAGTGCTGTAAAATCCTAACCAACGGGTGTAGCAGTCACCTGTAATGAACGTGGGACACTTCATCATGAACCCTCCTTAATTAAAAAAGGTGTCAATACTAGGTCTATTGATAAATTGTATGACCGTTTGTGAGCAAGTGCTGTCCTGGATGCGTCTATGCTTTTACCAACGCGTTCGTGTTTCCGGGTTCCCGTTTTGCGCTCTGATTGGCCACTGACCTACGCTACGCCCCCCTTTACGCTCTCGCCTGAGACGCGCCGTGAAGCACCTCTGTATTAAATGCAGCGGGGAGAGGCGGTGGTTTCTCCCCGGCTCCGTGCGCCTTGCTGCCGCCGGCTTGTCTCACATGACTCGGTCCAGCTCCAGCAGCAGCGGCCGTCTTCCGCCTGGGGTATCCTCCAGGCCCCCGAGGCGGCTCGTTCTTATTATTATCCCCCATTGTTCAGGTCGACATGGTCGCACAAACACGTAGGTTTCAATTACTGAGCTGTCTGTCTGTTGTTGTGTGTCTTCTTAGGTTCGGCTACTGTACATGGAGATGAGACCCCCCGCCTCTCTCTCTCCATACAGTACCAGCAGCTGCAGGTCTGACGAGCACAGAGTTGCCAGTCTGTTGTTGTGCGTCTTTTTCTTTTTAATCTTTTTCCCCCTCCTTTTTCCTCCGATTTTCTCCCATCCCAATGTTAGTCGTTATGCCAATTCCCAATCCCCTTCCTGGTCGCTGCGCACTTACCCCCCACAGTCGGTCTGGGAGAGTGGAGGCTATCACGTGCTTCCTCCGACACACGTCTAGCCAATCAACCGCTTCTTTTCACCTGGCAGCGCGGACTCTCACTGAGAGGGTGTAACGTGTGGAAGGATCACACTATCCCACTTAGATCCTATCCGCGCTTAGCAGGCGCCCCGACCGAACTGTAGGAGTCGCTGTTTACAACGACCCGGACCCACCCCGCCAGCTTCTCCCACCCTCTAATACTGCCAATTGTATTAGTGTGAACGGCCAGCCAAGCTGGTGACAACCCCGGAGCTGTGAGCTGGATTCGAACAGGCGAAGCCAGCGTCTCCGGGGTTGGTGACGAACGCAATCTCCGCTACGCCACCTGACCGCCCAGGTTGTTGTGCGTCTTCTAATCGGCTACTGTACATGGAGATGAGACCCCCGCCTCTCTCTCCATACAGTACCAGCAGCTGCAGGTCTGACGAGCACAGAGTTGCCAGTCGATAATTCTTGCTATTTAAAATATTCCTCTTCTTCTCCCCCACTACTCCTCCAACGGGTGGTGGATGGTTTTATGTTGACGGTAGATGGGGAAACACAACTAACACTCGTCTTTATTAAATGTTGTTTCGGGTTTTCCCACGAGAATGCACGCCTGGTTGCGTCTATTATGGAGAGAGAGGCGGGGGGTCTCATCTCCATGTACGGTAGCCGAACCTAAGAAGACACACAACAGACAGACAGCTCAGTGATTGAAACCTACGTGTTTGTGCGACCATGTCGACCTGAACAATGGGGGATAATAATAAGAACGAGCCGCGGCCTGGAGGATACCGCAGGCTGAAGACGGTCGCTGCTGCTGGAGCTGGACCGAGTCATGTGAGATATGCCGGCGGCAGCAAGGCGCACGGAGCCGGGGAGAAACCACCGCCTCGCCCCGCTGAAGTACGACCACCATCATCATCATGAATTGTGCCTCAAAGCATGAATGAACCTGCATTTCGCTGAAGTACGACCACCATCATCACCATGAATTGTGCCTCAAAGCATGAATGAACCGGCATTTAATGCTTCACAGCGCGTCTCAGGCGAAGCGTAAAGGGGGCGTAATAGCGTAGGTCAGTGGCCAATCAGAGCGCAAAACGGGAACCCGGAAACACGAACGCATTGGTAAAAGCATAGACGGGTCCTGGATTGTCAAGAAAAACTCTGGAAAAACTGGAAATCTTTCCCACAAAAAGAGTGGGAACCCTGAGAAGGCTTGACTATTGTCTAGGCGTACATGGTACATGCACTATGTGCACGGACAGTCCTTTGCCTTTCATAGTCTATGGTGCACCACGTCCTTGATCCAAAG